>NC_073383.1:59668021-60268021 GCF_028641065.1 Leucoraja erinaceus
TGCACTTGCCGTTGCCGACGTTCCGATGTTCAAGCCCTCTTGTTGGGATGTTCGAAACTCCGATGTCGGGATGGATCAGAACTCTCCACGGCATGGAGCTCCTGAGTGGGCCGCTTCTTACCAGAGACCGCTGCTTCATGGTGTCCACATGGCGGTTGGAGCTCCTACACTGGCGATCCTCTGCAAAAGATCCCAGGATCCACGATGATAAGTCCATGCCGCGCCCGTGGCTTGAAGCTTCAGGCCGGTCTCCAAGAAAGACCACTCCACTCCATGTACCCCCTTGCGGGGGGACGGAGATGTGACACAGAGGAAAATCGCATCTCCTTCGAGGTAAGTGACTGGAAAAAGTTTCCCCGAACCCCTCCCCCCAACATAAAACATACCAAAAGACGTTTAAACAAACATTCAAGACATACTTAAAATAATAAAAACAGAGAAGGGATGAGACAGACTACTGGTGAGGCAGCCAATACGGTCTAACTGCCCGTTATATGTTTACATATTCACATATTCTGTTCTGCTGCAGCAAGTAGTAATTTCATTGTCCAATCTGGGACATATGGCAATAATACACTCTTGACTTGACTCTTGCCTCTCCACCCACCTCTCCTATCCTCATGAAGCATGTAAATGTAAATGTGTACATTAAATGTTTCTTTCTCCATGATTCCCCAGAAATGGAGAAATACATTTCCTATGTGTTCTCCTGAATTTAAGGCATTGACATCATTGTTTTCTTAATCCATTGCAGAAAACTATCTTGATAGTTTCCATAAATGAGAGTACCAGAAATCATGTTATACATCGAATTTGGTTTATTTCCTGGTTACTGTTGCAATCACCAACAACTTGATTTATTTAATTGTAGACTTTTGGTTTTCAACTTTTTCCAGTATTACCAGTCTCATGAACAAGATATTAATTCAAACTCTTGCTTTAAAATGCATGTTTCATAGAGATTTAAAACATATCTTCATATCAACCAAACAATCACGCCCACAATAATGTAAATTCAATGAGGAAAATCTACATTTTGGACGATGCAGCCAAATGGAATCATATGTTAGAAATTGATACCTCCAGTAATATTGTGCTGGTTCATGTGAAAAGAAATCCTTTTTATTTCTCCCTCACCTAATCTTTATAAATTTCCTCCTTCACACATTTATCAATTCCCTTTTACAATCCCCTGTGCATTTGAAATGAAGACGCAAGACACTGCAGATGCTAGAATCTAGGGCAAAATACACACCGCTGAAATAACTCAGTAGGTCAAGCAACATCTGTGTGGGGAAGGAATTGTCAACATATCTGGTCAAGACCGTGCAATAGGACTTGCATTTGAATTCACTTGCATCTGTAGTTTTGTTTTTCTCAGTTTGCACAAGATTAGTACAGACTGACACCACACATAACCTTGTTCATCATGGAAAGGTTAATGGCAAATGTCCAACATGAAGGTTAATTACAAAGACCTTTCCTCTCTAAGGTAATAATCCTTGCACATGCACCGCATGCGAGTTTACTGTCAGAAATTAGTCAACCTGTGCAACAGATGGTGGTGTCTGAGGAATTGAAATCTTACATTTTGACAATTTTAGCATGGTTTTTCCCATTGTTATGTCTATTGAAGTGTTTTATTGAAAAAGTTAAATGTACCAGCTTTGCTGCAATATAACAGCAGCTATCAGTATACTCATTGGCGGGCACGTTAATCCTCTACAATTCTACAATTACCAATTAACTTAATTGGTGTCTCAAATGCACCACTTCATGCGTGGTCTCACAGTCTTTGAGTATTCATTGGTATTGGTTAATTATTGTGTACTGTAGTATGGTGCAATACTTTGTTGTATGTACTGTCCAGGTAGATCATACCACACAAGTCCAACAGGTAGTGCCGAAGAGAAAATAATCAGTACAAACTCTAGTGTTACAGTTTTTATGCAAATAAAAATAAATCTGCAAAAGCTGCAATAAGGTAGATTGGAAAATCAGGAATACATGCTCTTGAATGTCACAAAAACTAAGGAGCGGATTGAGGACTTTAGAAGGGCACAACAACCAAGGACGTACACGCCACTGGGGATTAATGTGGATAGGGTGAGCAGCTTTAAATTCCTGGGTGTCCACATCACAGAGGATCTGACATGGACAACACACACTGCCATACTGGTGAGAAAGGCAAGGCAGTGCCTTTACCACCTCAGGCAGCTGAGGAAATTCAGAGTATCTCTGAGGATCCTTCAACCCTTCTACTCTGGTGCTGTAGAAAGCATCCTGACTGGGAACATCTCTATCTGGTTTGGCCCAGGACAGGAAGGCTCTGCAGAGAGAAGTGCATTTGGCCGAACGCACCACGGGAACTACACTCGCTCCCCCGGCAGGACCTATACACCAGGAGTTCATATCCAGAGCCTGCAGGATCATGAAGGACCCCTACCACCCCAGCAATGGACTGTTTCAGCTGCTGCGGTCAGGCAAGTGCCTCCGCTGTCATGCAGCAAAAACAGAGGCTGAGACGGAGTTTCTTCCCACAGGCCACCAGGACTGTAAACTCTGATCTCACCAGGGTGTAAATACTGTTGCGTCTTCTTTTTTTGATGTAAATACTGGTTCTGTTCAGTTCTGATATATTGTTTTGCACAATCCCACAAGCATTGCCACTTTCATTTCACTGTACATCTTGTATGTGTATGTAACAAATAAAGTTGACTTGACTTGACGAGCAAATGAAAGGTCTTTTCAAGAGTCATAATAGCAGGCAAGGAGCTGTTCTTGAGATTGATTTGTGTACCAACGAGATTTGGTATGCAGCTTCCATCCGATGTCATAACTTAAACAACTAATAAAATTTAGATACCCCGAGAAACATGATTTATAAAAGAAAAAAGTAAAACAGTCTAAAGTGCAAATATATCTGTGCCGGGTCGCTGTGCGACGTGACCATCCGAGGGAGACAGTTCATGGGGCTGGGGGCGGGGGGGGGGGGGGGGGAAAGGGCCACTGAGCAGGGCCGGTTCAGAGCAGCGATGGCTCTGGGATGAAACTATTCTTGTGTCTGGAGGTGCCGGCGTAGAAGGCCTTGTAACGTCTGCCAGAAGGTAAGAGTTCGAACAGACTATTACAAGGGTGTGAGGAGTCTTTGTGGATGCTGACGGCCTTCCTGACGCACCATGTGTAGTAGATGCCCTCCAAGACTGGTAGCTGGGTCCCAATAATCTTCTGTCCTCTGTGGACGATGCGCTGAAGAGCTCTCCTCTCCGCCTCCATGGAGCTGAGATACCACACAGAGATGCCATGTGTTAGTACGCTCTCTGTGGTACAGCGGTAGAAGGTCGTCAGCAGCTGTTGGGCAGTTTTGGGCAGAGCAATTGCCAGTCTTGGGCAGAGTAATTTCCATTCCAAGATGTGATACATCCCAATAAGTTGCTTTCTATGGTGCATTTGCTGAAATCACTAAGTGACATGGCGACATGTCACATTTCCTATATATTCTGAGGAAATTGAGGCATTGGTGTGCTTTTTTGGCTATATGAGCTTAAATAAAATTTTAAACTTCTCACATTCGATATTCAAACAATGCTTTTCTTACATCTTTTTCATCAAACAATTTTTTTTCTTTATTTGTTTTATATCATATTGTATTTGACATCCTCTTACCTCTTTAATATGTCCTCTTTTTGTCATCTATTTTGGTTCTGTTTGAATGTTCTTCAATCTAATAGGTTAAATCAAGCAGGCTTACTGAAGTTCTAGGTGCCCTTTTTCTCATGTATCATTGCTATAAACTTATTATTAAAATCAATGTGTAGCAAAACTTATGTTGAACAGAGCAGGCATGAACACGCCCATCTTATGGCTAATGTTATTAATAACACTTATTTAATATGTTAGCAGAGTGGTCAGGTTGCTAGATATGTTGCTGCGGAGCTGGACAATAGATACAGTGACTGGGGTATTTATATTAACAAATAAATACATCAGTAGTGAGAAAAAATAGCCATCAGTACTGATAACAGGGAGTATGAGATTGCCACAAAACTCAATATGGCCTTCAGGGAAGGATATCAGACACCCTTACGTCAGCACATTGACGGGATCAATACTAAAAAATGGAGCTCTTATAAATGAGAATATTCTCTGCATAAATACAATCATTTCAAGATTAATGGTGTTCCTGTTACAGGGAAGATAAGAGTCTCAAAAAGATAGGAGCTGAATTGAAAGAGAGAGGGGTAGTGTATTGCTCTTTAAATATATTTGTCAAAGAATGATAGGATTTGTGTTTCCACTATTCATTTCCTCAGAGAATAAACTCCTGCATAAAGAAAATATAATGCAGAAGTCCAAATATAAATAAATATAATGCTGACATCTATGTACAATGAAAAAGGAAAATATATAAAATAAAGTTTTGGATTAATGCAGTGCCATTCGTGTCACAAAGTATTTTTAAACTAATGCAGCATTGTTGCACTACAGGAACATAGCAACCAAGTTACACACTATGACCTGATACAAATGGTAATATAGTAAAGATTATTTTATTTGGTAATGGAATTAAGGTTTAAATATTTAGCCAATGCACTTCTAATAACTCTTCTATCTTCTTCAGAATATGCTAGAATTTCTATCCCTTCCACCTAAGAAAAGCAACAAAGTCCCAGTATAATGATTCATCTGATAGATGAGACTTTCAAAGTTGGAGCTGCAGTACTCCCTCGGTACTTGAGCACAACTAAAACCACAACGTGCAAAAACACAGCACAGGAACAGGTCCTTTGGGCCAACTCATCAAAACCGACCAACATGCCCAACTACGCAACTCCCATTTGTCCAAATTTAATCCACAGCACTCCAAACCGTTCCTATCCATGAATTTTCCTATCCAAATGTCTTTTAAAGACTATTGTTCTTCTTGGTTCAATCACTTTTTTTCTGGCAGCTCATTCCATATATTTACACCATCTGATGAACCCTGAGGTTCCTATTAAATCTTTCCATACGCCTTAAATCTATAGTGCTTAATTACTAGTCCCTCAGAAATGAAATATTTTGTGCAGTCCCCTTATACACACCCTTTAGATTAAATGTAATTCCATAAGAACACCTCTCAGTCCACCACATTCCAATAAATAAAGTTCTAGCCTGTTCAACCTCACCCTATAACTCTGTCCCTCAAGCTCTGACAACATCCTCATAATTATTTTCTGCACACTTTCCCAGTTAAAAAGCATAATTGCTTTAGCAGGATAACCAAAACTGAACACAATACTCCAAATGAGGCCTCACTAACATATTGTATAATTGCAACATTACATCTTGCCTTCAATACTCAGTCTCTGACTGATAAAAGCTGGTGTGCGAAAAAGCCTTTTTCACCAACCTTTCCACCTGTGATGTCACTTTCAGGCAACTATGTACCTGTATCCCTAGGTCCATTACTATAGTACTTCACACTTTCCTGAATTAAACTATGTTTTCCATTCCTTGGCCTACTTACCCAGCAGTTTCAAGATCATGCTGTAATTTTTGACATCCGTCTTCACATCTGTGATACCCCCTATTTTCATATCATCTGCAAACTTACTTATCATGCCTTGTACATTCTCATCTAAATTGTTGATATGGAAGACAACCACAATGGGCACAGCACTGACTGCTGAGGCACTCCAGTCTGCAAAACAACATTCAACCACCCCCCTTAGCTTCCCGCCATGAAGCCAATGATTGATCATCCCTCTGCTTCCTATCATTAGGCCAATTATGTATCAACATGGTGGTGTTGTTGATGTAAGATATTTTGGCTGGGATGTGTAGAAACATGTTTTCTAAATAAGAGGCAGATGTAAATTAATTGACTACTTTTGATGACAAACTTAAAATAGATTCAAATTACAGAGCAATGTACATACAATGAATGGTATGCCTAATGTGCTTAATGATTCAAAACCACAGGAAAGCATGACCTGTTGGATAATAAGATAATACAGTAATTTAAGCAATTGTGGCCATTTATTAAATCGCTTAAAGACAGCATGGAAGAAATGTATATATTGTAATGTTAGCTCCGGTTTGTCTCAAACAATTAGTATTCCCAAGATATTTACAAACAGTTATCATAGGATAACTGCCACAGAGGTAGTTGAGGCCAGTTCATTGGCTAAATTTAAGAGGGAGTTAGATGTGGCCATTGTGGCTAAAGGGATCAGAGGTATGGAGAGAAGGCAGGTACAGGATACTGAGTTGGATGATCAGCCATGATCATATTGAATGGCGGTGCAGGCTAGAAGGCCCAAATGGCCTTCTCCTGCACCTAATTTCTATGTTTCTATGTTTCTAATACACATGTGCAAACTTACAAACCCAGCATTGTACATTCTCATTGAAATTGGTGATGTAGATGACAAACAACGATTGGCCCAGCACTGACCTCTGAGGCACTATGTGATACAATATATGAATGATAGATTGGACTCACGTGAAAAAATGCCAAGCCGTTTGGGAGACCAATGTTTGATATTGCAATAGGAAAACACATTTCTTTCCTGGACATAAACTAAAATGGTTAAATAACTAAATATTAACCAAGAATGTTGTAAAATGGGACTGCAGATGCAGGTTTACAAAAAAGGAAAAAAAGCGCTGGAATAACTCAGTCGGTCAGGCAGAATCTCTGGAGAATGTTGATAGGTGACATTTTGGGTAAGGTCTGACAAAGGGTCACGACCTGAAACATTACCTATCCATATTCTCCAGAGATGCTGCCTGACCCATTGAGTTAGTCCAGCATTTTGTGCATTTTTTTTAAATGTTAACCAATCCTTATAAAATAATGTGTTTATATTAAAGCACCTCCTCAGGTTTCATAAATACTATATATATATATATATATATATATATATATATATATATACACACATATACACACACACATATATAGCTAAAGGATCATATAGCATGGAAACAAGCCCTTCAGCCCAAATCATCCATTCTGACCAAGATATCCATCTAAACAAGTCTCATTTGCCTGCGTCAGCCCATATCCTTCGACATCTCACATATCTTTGTATCTATCAAAAAGTTTTGTGCCTGTTAGTGTGAAGCAATTGTTTAAACAATAATACTCCAGTTGAGTATCCAATGCTACTGATTAACAGTCATTTATTTTACTTATTATTGTTTAATTTTGAGTGAATTTATATAAAGAGCACATTCAAGAACATGCTGATAGTCTTGGCTATGTGGAGAGAGAATAACTAGCGGGCAAGTAATGCCATAGATACTACAACATTGTACTTGCTATACATCATCACAACATTGTGCTTTAACATCCATCCCTGCTGGAGAAAAATCATCACTGTTCAGCCTGTGGCATCTGCAAGTTAGCGTAACTTTCAGGGCCATTGGGTGCTATCTACTCTCTTGGCTGTGTACCAAAATATATTCATCTTCAATCATACAATTCGATAAAACTTTGATAAAGACTGTTGCATCATTAATCTGCCTGGATTTGAACCCCGGTCCCATTGTTGGAAGCCCAGTTTCCATCTTATTCCTCCTCCTTAATCCACAATATTCCATCTTCATGTATGTTAATGCCTGATGAAATATTCACACTGCATCCGCTGCTACAGAGCAACTGACACAAACCAGCAAACTGAGAATAACCAATTGCAGAGTTTTATTGACCTATTCATCTATTTAATATGTATGAAAAAAATATGAACTGACAATTTGTGGGGCAGGTTTTCATATCATATGATCTAATAAACATAAAATATGAATATCTTGATGGCACTTGTAGGAAATATTTTTCTACCTGTATTATATTTGCAAAAGAATTGCAGAGAGCAGTTTCACATCTTGGTGTGGACGAGTGGATCACACTTTATTTTGGCCGCTATGCATTTTTCTTTCAGAGAAATGATGGGATAAATGTTAAGATACCATTACTGAATAGATTGCCAAGATAGAATGAACAAAGCTGAGACATATCTATTTTGCAGGATAGTGCCAAATTTTTCATTAAATCAGCAATTGTATATTTTATTCCTTCTCATAGGAGCAGAAGGAAGCAGTATAGGAGCAAATAGGTCCTGCAGTTGTACAGGGCCCTAGTGAGACCACACCTGGAGTATTGTGTGCAGTTTTGATCCCCTAATTTGAGGAAGGATATTCTTGCTATTGATGGAGTGCAGCGTAGGTTTAAAAGGTTAGGTCGGGACTGTCATATGTTGAGAGAATGGAACGGCTGAGCTTGTATACTCTGGAATTGAGAAGAATGAGAGGGGATCTTATTGAAACATAAGATTATTAAGGGTTTGGACACGCTAGACGCAGGAAACATGTTCCCGATGTTGGGGAGTCCAGAAATAGGGGCCCCAGTTTAAGAATAAGGGGTAAACCATTTAGAACGGAGATGAGGAAACATTTTTTCACACAGAGTTATGAGTCTGTGGAATTCTTTGCCTCAGAGGGTGGTGGAGGCCAGATCTCTGGATACTTATTAGGGAGAGCTAGATATCTCTTAAAGATAGCGGTCAGGGGATATGGGGAGAAGGCAGGAATGTGGTACTGATTGGGGAAGATCAGCCATGATCACATTGAATGGAGGTGCTGGCTTGAAGGGCCAAATGGCCTACTCCTGCACCTATTGTCTATTGTCATTACATCTCAGAAAACTCAATTAGACAGCCTCAGTCCAGGAATTGCAATGTGCAATTAATCAAGAATGGTTGCTCCTGATGCAGGCAAGACATGCGATTTTGCAGTCTGCTCAAATCATTCTAATGCAGCTCCAATCCTGCTTGTTGTTACCTTGTAGTTCAATAATTTTCAACTGAAGCATTTTAGCTGCAGACTCCAGTTAAAGCTACACTTAGCAATGTAAGGTGCATTGTGGCTGCAATGGGTAATGACAGTTGACTGATAACCAAAGCTAACATAGATTTAATTTTAGTTTTAGAGATACTGCCTGGAAAGAAGCCCTTTAGGCCACCGAGACACAACTATGATGATCAATTTTCAGAAGGGGTAGCAGGGTGTCACAATAGTGCAGCAATTTATCCTTGAACATTTTCCAGGGAGTGGAAATGCCGTAAAAAAACCCCAATCTACCTTCCACTCTCACGATTAAAACAATTCTGATCCCACAATTGCCACTTTGATAGTGTCCCTGATGCTAATAATGCAGGCTATTTCAGGGTTTTCTGTGTTTAGAGTTGCTCAAGGTCATTCTGCAAAACCATCCACAGCTTACTTTAATGCAGTCAGCAGCCTTCAATCAAGTATGCTATAACACATTGCATTATCTTTGTTACTCGGATGATCCCACTTCTCTCATTCAATGGCAAAATGAAGATCTCCCATTGCTACCACATTGTTCCTATTACATGCTTCCTTAATCTCCGCATTATTCATTACACTAGGATTGCAGGCACTCAATGGAATCTTACATAGTTCTCTGCTCTTATTTCTCTCTGTACTGTCCTCTGCCTATTCATCTACAATGGTTCTTTTTAAACATAGCCAAGATTGTGTTCTTTTTAAATCACAAATGCCATTCCAACTACTTTCCAAATTCACTTGCACTTTCTGAAGAGATTGTATAGAACCATGTAATCATAAAAGTAGCACAGAAGAAGTTGATTCTTAAAGTCTTTAAAAGAACAATCTGCTTTATCTCACTCCTGGACCCATAGTCCATCCGCTGGTAATATTCTTTTCCTTAAAGATTTTTTAAACTTTAATTTGACAGCAACTATTGATTTTTTTCACCGTTATATTCTTTAGGAGATTTGTCCAAGCCCTAACCTCTCATTATGTGAGAAAGGTTTTTCCTCAGGCACTGGAAACACTTTTCTTCATTTTCTTCATTTGAAATCTTCATGATTTTAAACATTTCTATCAAATACACTCTTTCTTTTCTAATCCACTCTAACAACCCTGGAGCCACATTAGTCAAGCTTTTATGTGCCTTTTCTTTAGACTTTGCGTTGTTCCAAGTATGTGATCTCAGAATTAGATTCAAAATTTGCCCTGACAAATGATTCATTATTATATTTTCATTTTGATCATGCATTTTACAACTACTTCCTCAAACTTTTTCAAGTATTGTTTTAAAAGCAATGTTGGGTTCATGATTTTTCTAAGAGAGTTAGATAGAGCTCTAACGGCTAGTGGAATCAAGGGATATGGGGAGAAGGCAGGCACGTGTTATTGATTGGGGACGATCAGCCATGATTGCAATTCGATGGGCCGAATGGCCTCCTCCTGCACCTATTTTCTATGTTTCTATGTTTCTATGATGCATGACATTATTCACCAATACATTTAAACCAAGAGGTGGTGCACTATGAATTGTGAATCCTGTAAATCAATGGTCAAATGACATTACGGTATCTCTGTCCTCATGCAAATGAGAGGTCAATCTCTATCATTCCATTATTTTTCAAAAGTCTGCCATATTTGCACATTGACTGTCCATTAATCATGCCATAGGAAGGCAGTGCTCATATTACAGTTTGAACTTTTTTAAAACAAATTGGTAATTATTGTTTTGAGTTATAGCAAGCTCTCTAATCTAGAATGGAAACTATTTAAAGCATTGTGGTTTAATAATGTTTTCACAAAGAAGAAAACCCAAGCAGTCATGGGGAGAATATACAGCCAGCTCCCGTAGTCAGAATTTAACCCGGGTCTCTGGCACTTTATGGCACTAACTCTATTGCTGTGCTGCTGTCCCTCGCTACATATCGGTTCATATTTTAGCATCAGAAGCAAATTTCCTTTTTATCTGATCTTAGTTTTATTTTGTTTCTTCTTCATTCCCATGCTGATTTTAACTTTAATTCCATCTCCTTCCAAAATTGCCAATGTACATTTGCTTCCTTCATTTTTGCATCGGCTTTCCAATGTTGTGTCACTTGGGCAACAAATCCATTGTAAAAAAAGGCATGTTAAGTAAAACTAGCAGCACAATAAAACTAGCAATAAGCTATTGGCTAAGACTTAAATTTGGGCCATACTTGTGAACTCCATCACTAAATTTATTTAGTACATGCTGGCAGTCTCCATTTTCCAATGAACCATTTTAAATGCCAGTAACAATAGAATATGAAACTAAACAGCGGGAAATAAATTAAATGATCACACAAGTATTCATTTCACTATAAAAATCTCCCATCTGAGAATACAAGGAAGGTTCAGTACATTCTTATATTAAAATAATCCTTGCATTTCTTTTGGCCTTCTGCAAAATGATCCAGGTTCTAGGCAGAGGTGTTTTTATACTATTAAAATAAAGCAACTTACATGATATCAAGACCCTAAGTGCATTTTATGACTATTCAGTAGAACATACAGAACATTCAGCAGAATATACACAACACAACACACTTAATCTGAGCATAAACTGTTTGGCTCTTTTAAACCCCCCCCCCCCCCCCCCCCCCCCCCCCCCCCCACCCCCACCCCACCTCAAGGCGCCAAAGTCAAGCACATGGCCAGTGGCAGAACTGCAGCGCCGCTGAAGGTAAGTTTTGTAACATTGCGATGTTGTGTAACCATTCGAATAATCATACCAGGCAATGATCCATCTTATCAGGATACTGTCTCAAGTACAACAGTAACATTTTAATACACTTTTACAGTTGTGCTGTAGAAAGTTTCCTAGGCTTATTACTGTGAATTATAGGGCACTAGGGAGTTTTATAGAGCAGAAGGATCTGGGAGTACAGCAAGATACTTCCCGCAGAGGCATCACAGGTAGAAAGGGTGGAAAAAATTATGTTTAGTACATTGTCCTTCATCAGTCAGGGTATTGAGCACAGATGTAAATTGAGCTCTCAGTTGTGTTTTTTTTTTCCTGAATTTATTTGTTTTCTTTAAGTTCATGCGGTCTTTAAGCTAGGTGCACAGTCTTTTACCGAGAGTAGGTAAATCGAGGACTAGAGGACATAGGTTTATGGTGAAGGGGAAAAGATTTAAGTAATTTGAAGGATAATTTTTTTCACACAGAGTGGTGGGTGTATGGAACAAGCTGCCAGAGGAGGTAGTTGAGGCTGGTACTAACCCAACGTTTAAGAAACAGTTTGACAGGTTTGGATCAAACGTGGGCAGGTGGAACAAGTGGTAGTTGGTAAGGGCAAGTTGGGCTGAAAGGCCTGTTCCACACTGTATCACTCTATAACTCTATGACTCATCTGAAACGTTGGTTTAGGTTGAGGTGTATCATTGTCATGTACACAAAGGTACAGCAAAAAGCTTTATTTTGCAAGCTATCTTATCAAATCAGAGAATGCTATATATAAATACGATCAAGTCGTGCTCAATTAATAATAGGTAGAGTGAAGGGAAAGAAAGAGTGCAGAATATAAATCTCAACATAAATCTCAGCGCCACAGTTCCTGAGACAACGTTTAATGATGTAGAGCAGAATTGAACTATTTATTTTCAGAATTAAAGTTTTTCAAAGTTGATTATTAGTGTCCTGGTGCCCATAAGTTATTTAGTTTAAAAAAAAAACCCTTGAAGGCTTGCATTTGTAAGTATTGTGCAGAAAACTACTCTGGTCTTTAATTCAATTTGGCAGCTTGGTAATAATGGCAGAATTGTTCCTTTCAGTGATGTAAATTTTTAAATCAGCATCAAAGATGTCAGAAATTTTAAGTGCATACAACTCGATTTATATTTGAAATCCCCGACTGTTCATGTTGATTTGGCAGATTTTTTAGCACCGAAGTGACTATTACAGGAATTGGCCAACAATATTTATTTGGTAGTGTATCATAGAAGGTGTATGCTGGAGAAGGAGGTCATTTGGCCTCTTGTGTCTGTGTGTTATAGGTTACAGTTCTTTAAATGCATGGGCAAGTATATTTTTTAAATGTGTTGAAAGTTTCTGCTTCTGCCACCTTTTCGGGCAGTGTATTCCAGAATTCTACCAACTTCTTGGTGAAAACATGTTTTCACATCTGCCTTCTCTGTTTCTTTTACTAATTGCAATAACATCTCTGCTTTTTAATATTTTAATTAAAGGAAATATGATTTTCCTCTATACTCTTTACTTTGTCCAGGCCTCCATGATTAAATGCACATCAAGTCTTTCCTCAAGTACAATCAACACCCTCCCACTCCCCTTTCCTCCCCTGTGTTCCATTTCTCCCCTCCCATTCCACCTATCTTCCTTCCTCTGGGTTCACAATTCGCACCTCTTCTATCCCTTTCTCACGCCTTCAATCTTTTCAGCTCTGGCCTATGTCCATCCCATTTCCTATCCAAAACCACCTCATTTGTATCCAACATTCAATCTACCAGGCTTTGTCCTACCCCTTTTCTCTTCTAATCTCCCCCCCCCCCCTCCCCCCCACACACCAACAATTTGGCTGAAGAAGGGTCCTGACCCGAAACGTTGGCTATCCATATTCACTAGAGATGATGCCTGACCTGCTAAGTTACTACTGCACTGTGTCTTTTTTTCTTCCCTCACTAGACTGGTTCAAAGAAAATAACTTGCTTATTCAATGTTTTCTCATCTCTCTCCTCTCTCTTTATACAACCTTATGGGCCTGTTCCACTTACACGACTTTTTCGCCGACTGCCGGCAGCCGTCATAGGTCGTTACAGATGGGCAAACATTTTCAACATGTTGAAAATTCAGCGGCGACCAGAAAGACGCTACAACTCTTTGGGCGACTGAGGAGACTACTCACGACCATACAGGCGACACCCTGGCGACATGTCGCAGGGTGAAGCCTGTATGGCTGTGATTAGTCGCCCAAAGAGTTGTACCTTGTTCTGGTCGCCGCTGGATTTTCAACATATTGAACATTTTCGGCGACCTGTGACGACCTCTGATGGGTGCCGGCAGTCGCCGAAAAAGTCGAGTAGGTGGGACAGGCCCATAACTCTATTGAACTCTCATCTTCGCAAATTTTCTCTGCACCTTCTCCAGTGCAAATTTCCTCTGCACCTTCTCCAGTGCAAATTTCCTCTGCAACTTCTCCAGTCTTATAAGACTGGAATGAAACTAAAGAAAATGATAGAGAAATCAGATAAATTTATCTTATGACAAAAATGTAACATTATCAAATAAAATGGCTAATCCAAGCTGGAAGAAAACTAAAAGTTTGGCTTTGTATTGTCGAACATTCATACGTGCATAATTGAAATTGTGGCTTGACTACTGTATAATTTGTACATTGTACTCATATTTTATAGCTGCCTTGAAGGACTATCTCACCCTAATTATAACACAGTAATTTATGTGAAGATTAACTAAAATGGGCAGATTTTCATTGTGCTCAACTGAGCAATATTGTCTGTATCCAAAATATGGAGATTGTTCAGCCATATATCTGGTCTAACTTTTAGCACTTGTCCTGTAAATGCAAACTTTTTTTTAGTCAAGTTGTGGGGAAACCTGAACTAGTTTCGTTGCACGCTGATTTTCATAAACACTGCAATGTAACCAAACGTATTAAAAGGTGACCAAAATGATTGGAAATGCACACTGCTTGCAGTAACATTTGAGCAATATATAAATCACATTTTAGCTAACTTGGTTCTGCAAGTTGGAGCAAGATTCCTTAACCTGAACCATATTTGCTTTCCCCTTTCAGAACGTTGAATGGATTACTCCCTTTGCAACTCCCAGCTCTGTTATTCCAACCCCATCCACTATTCCCTGTTGTATGTCAATAGCAGGTTGTGCAACACTTGTTATGTTGGGTCTTCCATTCTCTCTATACAGAGCCAAAACAGTGATTCCTGGTGAACAAGGGATTTTCCATGCACTTTCTCCCACTTGAGCGCACTGCATTTGGTGGTCACCATGTGGTCTTGTTTATGTTCGAGAAACCAAACCGTGATCAATTTACAGAGCACCTGCAATCATTCTGCAGAACTCCTGATATTCTGGTTGCCTGCCCTTTTATTTCACCATCCCACTCCCAATCCCTTTGCCCGTAGATTCCCACAAGGTTACAGCAAGGGTCAAAGCAAGCTCAAAGACCAACCCTTAGTTTTCTGATTGAGCACATTACCACTTGCAGGAGTCAATATCAAATTCCTCAACTTTAGCTAACCCAATTTTTACTTCACAAAGGTTTTAGAATCTGAAGTAGGGTCCCATTCTGAAATGTTATTTTCCATTTCCAGACACCGCCTGATCCACTAAGTTCCTCCAGCATGTTGATTTTTGCTAAGATTCCAGCATCTGCTGATTCGTATGTTTCCATTCTTGCTTGCTTTCTTTCTTTTTGTATAGGAACTACCCATTTTTGCCTGCCATTCCTTTTCACTTTTTCTTTTCTTTGTACAGCCTGGCCTGTGGGAATTGTCTTTGTTGACCAGACTGCATCACATGACACAAATTGGACAATCTTGGCAACACAATAGACAAGCAAAGAAGTTTTGTCTGTTCATCTCATCAACCATATTATTTCATCCAATCACCTTATCTATGTTTAAGAAAGAACTGCAGATGCTGGTTTAAATCGAAGGTAGACATAAAAAGCTGGTGTAACTCAGCGGGTGAGGCAGCATGTCTGGAGAGAAGGAATGGGCGACGTTTCAGGTCGAGACCCTTCTTCAGACTGATGTCAGGGGAGGGGGCGAGACAAAGATAGAATGTAGTCGGAGACAGTAAGACCAGTGGGAGAACTGGGAAGGGGAAGGGGATGGAGAGAGAAAGAAGGGCAGTCTGAAGTTAGAGAAGTCAATGGTCATACCGCTGGAGTGTAAACTCCTCCATTGTCAGAGTGAGGCCTAGTGCAAATTGGAGGAACAGCACCTCATATTTCCTTTGGGTAGTTTATACCCCAGTGCAATGAACATTGACTTCTCTAAATTCAGATAGCCCTTGCTTTCTCTCTCCATCCCCTTCCCCTTCCCTTTATACTATTCTTATAACAAATGTAAAGCACTTTGGCCAACGAGAGTTGTTTTTTAAATTTGCTATATAAATAAATGTGACTTGACTTGACTTAACTTCCCAGTTCTCCCACTAGTCTTACTGTCTCCGACTACATTCTATCTTTGTCCTGCCCCCCTCCCCGACATCAGTCTGAAGAAGGGTCTCGACCCAAAACATCGCCCATTCCGTCTCTCCAGAGATGCCTCACCCGCTAAGTTAATCCACCATTTTGTGTCTACCCTATCTATGTTTCTGTGTTTCTGTGTTTCTATCAGAGAAACTCCCTCTGTTTCACCCATCACACTTATCAACTTGAAGAAAGGTCCTGACCTAAAAAGTAGCCTATCCATTTCCTCTGCAGATGTTGCCTGACCAGTTGAGTAACTCCAGCTCTTTGTGTTTTACTCTCTAGTCTCTGCTACCTGGACTAAATTGTTTCTCTTTCCCAGTTCTGATTAATGTTAATTTTAAACATTTACAATTTGGCTTTCCACAGCAATTGTCCAGCATTTTCTGCTTTTGATTTCAGATTTCTAACATTTGCAGTTTTTTTGTGATTTTTATTTACTGATGAAAGATCTGAAATCAGTACATTTCTTCGGTCTTTTAGATGCTTGTACAAAACAAGTTATGTTACATTTGTTTAAACCTTATTCTGATATCTCTGTCATTTTGGAACTGGGCAAAAGGAAAACTCACGTTTAGCTGAGTGTTTAATTGAGCCGTTTCAACGAAGAAAGAGACCAGAGAACAAAACAAGAGAAATGAAATTTCCATCACGAGTATATCAGACAGAAGGTAAATTATTTCTCTGAAAACACAAAACATGGTAATCTCCAGACAATTTAGCCATTAGACAATTCCACGCATTTTCCAATAGGATATTGATACCCACTCTCGGCTGCGCCTAAGGCAATGACCTTACATTTTATTTTATAAAATAAAAGTTACAGTTAATATTTACTGCCTTGACAATAGAAACTATGCAAATGGAGTTTCAGAAAAGAGTGGGAAAATTTCCATTTTTATATTCAAGATTGTATTACTGCTGTGCAATCTGCAGGAACCAACAAATATACTTACTTTAAATTTCTACAAATTGGTCCTGCTTTTGCAAAATGACTCAATTTCCATGAATTACTGCAAATATGTGAAAATATAAGCGTCAAGGTCAATGTAAATGCAGGGCTGAGATTGGATTTGGAAGAGTAGAAGCAAGTGAAAAAATATATCCCTCCTCATCCCCTCTGAATGAGGATCATAGGAATTAAAATTGTCACATTTTCTTTCATCCATTCTCTCATCCAAAGAAGGTGGAATTGAAATTATCATCGGTGGGTGAAAGACCATCGCCGAGAACCTACGAAAATGGCTAAGGGGAAACAAAATGTTTTGGAGGAGGCGGGTGTCAGAGAGTGAAATGGCCACAATCATAGACAGCAGGAATTTTGGGACATGAAATGACCAAAGGTAAATAAAACTTAAAAGATGGAAATGTTGGGCAGATCAAATAATAAATAATAACTGGCATTTCGATTGGATGACCAAAGTTTTCTCACTGAATTGTGAAGGCCATCCTTTCCTGCCCATACAGAAATATTTAAAATTTAAAGTAAGCCATTTACATTTGGTAAAGAGGTTGATTTGAGATTTCATGGGCCCTTATGAAAATAAGTGTTAAAATTATGACACATGGGCTTTGACAATATTATCAACACAAACCTTTCCAAATAAATCTATAAGAAGGAACTGCAGATGCTGGTTTAAACCGAAGATGAACACAAAAACATAGAAACATTGAAAATAGGTGCAGGAGGAATCCATTCGGCCTTTCGATCCAGCACTGCCATTCATTGTGATCATGGCTTATCGAAAAAGCTGGAGTAAAAAGACTCCAGCCTTTTGTGTCGACCTTCCAAATCAATATTGTCCCCACTTTGGGTTGAATCGATTAATTATATCAAGAGGCAGCATAAGCAGCCCTTTGCCAATTGGTCTTACCAAATCCCTTAACTGTTTCTACTGGCTGGGGGATGTGGACATCCTTGATATATAGCACGGTGCAATTATTTTATTTGTTGAACTTTCCAATGTACACAAATGAATATTATTTTTTTAAAGAAAATTAATGGTTGAAAGCACATCATTAAAGGGTGTATAAAATCAAATCATAAGTGGAGGGAATAATTAGCACCAAATTTGTAATTTTACAGAATTCAAAGTGAATGTTGGTAATCATATATTTAGGGGCATAGTCAGAAGAGCTGCTGCTTTACAGCAACCGAGACTGTGTGGAGTTTGCACATTCTGCTTGTGACTGCATGGATTTCCATCAGATGCTCTGGTTTTCTCCCACATCCCAAAGATATGTGGGTTTGTAGGTTAATTGGCATCTATAAATTGCTCTGTAAATATTTAACAAACAAATCCCTTGTGTACAGGGAATGAATTTGAAAGTTAGATAACATAGAACAAGTGTAAATGGGCGATCAATGGGTGTGGAATCAGTGGGCCGAAATGCTTGTTTCCATGCTATATCTCTGAAATAAAATAACTAATTTTAGAGACACAAGGAACTGCAGGTGCTGGCTTACAAAGTGCAGGAAGAAGTTTGTGGGTCAGGTACCATCTCCGGAAAACACAAATAGGTGATGTATTGGGTCTGAAGAATGGTCTCAACCCGAAACGCCACCTCTGCATGTTCTCCGGAGATGTTGCCTGACTTGCTGAGTTACTCCAACAATTTGTGTCTAAACTAAATCATGATGTGTTGCAGGTACATGGCCTGGAAATATATAAAAAACACATTGGTTCCAATACCTTCCAATGCATGCCTAATAAATGTTAGAACGGCCAACTATCATTTTATCTGCATTCCTAATAATGGAATTTCTTATTCCCAAAATAATATTTGCTGCAAATATTGCATTTTTTTCTGTGCTTCATCTAGAACCATCAATATTGTATTAAAAGAGTCATTATTAATAAAACTTTGTGGGATAGAAGATCATTTTTCATTTTATTAATTAAACAGGTGATGGAGCAATGTGTGAACCTTTATCTTTGTTCCAAAATCCAGTTGTATTAAAGTTTTACAGTTTAACAGACTTCTGAACCAATCATGCCATTCACACCTATTTCTCAGGGGATGCTGCCATGTAACTCTTAACTCTACCTCTTTCAGTTATTCCATTATTAAGCAGAATAATTTTTTTTTACCACTTCAGAATGCACTCCAATCTTGCATCATTCTGCTGCTTTTCACGTATTTTGTTGTATTTATCATCACTGTATGTATACTGCTTTTGCAGTGAGCTTCATGTGAAAAAGAAATGTCATTGCACCCTTGGGTAAATGGCAATAAACTAATCTAAAACTAATTTGAATCTGAATCTTCACATTGGGAGTATCCACAGAGGACAACTTCTTATCCGGTCATTTAAAATCATTAAGTAAAAAGCACTCCCTTCCTTTTTTTCAGAGCCAGATTTTTTTTCCCTTCATCTTCAGACATAATTTTATAATCACATCATAATAATGGTCTGCCTTGAGTTTCACCGGGTATGCAACCTGGACGAGACTCAGTTGTCTTCATGCCAACACTAACCTTGTAAAGATCTGCAGATTGCCTTGTTCCAGGGCTCTTGGTTGCAGAGACTGTGCCTGAGGCATAAAAAGACTTTGCTGGCAAATTGGTTCTCAGCTGACACTGAGGTTCCATGTCGGGTAAATAATCTGATATGAGAGAAGGCTGCATTTAAGTCATATCTCCTCTGTGTACAGGAAGTTTGGGAAGACATTTCAAATGTGCATGATACCTGGAAATATATATATATTTTTTAAGTTTGTGTAATGGAAAAAAATGTCCTTATTATTAAAATATAAGGAAAGGCTAATATCTATATTACTAAAAGTCTGTTCTTGACCGGTTTTGGCCATCTGTGCTGCGATTTCCGAGAGAACTCCGCCACCTACGGCCATCATGTTTGGCCACCTTGCTCAGAGCCCCCCTCCGCAGTATGTGTGCCGAGGATTTTTCCAGTAGGTGAAAAATGACAGAGATATTAATGATTTTACAAAATTCCCCATTCTCTCTGCTGCCCCTGCTGGTGGCAGGGGGGAGGGACTATAAAACCAGGAAGTGATGTGCCTCAATCAGTGTCTGCAAGCTGGAGGAAGGCAGAGGGTCACGTTTATCTGAGCAGTGGATAACACTGAACACATGGATACTCAAATGTAAATGTCCTTACTGGTCTTTTTTGGTTCTAAAATGTTTTTTAGGTTCTCCCCCCTTCCCTCTCCCCACCCCCTCTCCTCCTCCCTCCTCCCCCCTCCTCCCCCCTCTCCCCTCTCCCCCTCTCCTCTTCCCCCCTCTCCTCTTCCCCCTCTTCTCTTCCCCCCTCTCCTCCCCCCTCTCCTCTTTCCCCCCTCTCCCCCCCCCCCCTTTCCTCTCCTCCCCCTCCTCTCTCTCCCTCTCCCGTCCTCTTGTCACCCCTACTCTCCCCCCCCCCCTCTCCCCTCTCCTCCCTCACTCTCACCCTCTCTCTCTCTCCTCCCCCTCCTCCCCCACCTTCCCACCTCACCACCCCCCCTCTTATCCTCCTCTCCACACCCCTATCCCTCTTGCCCCTCTCTCTGTGTCTCTGTCTCTCTCTCTCTGTCTGCCCCTTCTCTCTCTGCCCTCACTCTCTACCCCCACCCACCCCCCGCCCCTCTCTAGATGTGACTGTAAGTTGGGAGCTATGCGTCAGTTGATTGGTGGTTATGGGGTAAAAGGAGCAAATTAATAATATTAATATAATATCAAGGGGGTAATTAGTGTGAGTGCGGGGGGGGGGGGGGGGGATAGTTAGTGTGTGTGACGCTGCGTGCTGCCTCCCCCCCCCCCCCCCCACAACTGCACGTTGGGGGAACAGACCCAACGGGTCTGCACTTGTTCTAGTATAAAATATAAATCCTTTGTAGGTTAATTAAGTACAAATAAAATAAAAATTTCCCATTCTCTCTGATGGTGGCAGGGGGGAGGGACTATAAAACCAGGAAGTGGTGTGCCTCAATCAGTGTCTGCAAGCTGGAGGAAGGCAGAGGGTCACGTTCCTCTGAGCTGTGAATAACACTGAACACATGTCTATTCAAATGTGAGTGTCCTTAGTGGTTCTAAAACGCTTGCAAAATGTGTCTCTTTTGGTTCTAAAATGTTTTTTTTTTAGTTCTCCCCCCCCCCCCCCCCCCCCCCCCCCCCCCCCCCCCCCCCCCCCCCCCCCCCCCCCCCCCCTCCCCCCCCCCCCCCCCCCCCCCCCCTTCTCCCCCCCCTCCCCCCCTTCCCCTTACCTATTCCATCAATTGGATCCCCAAAATTCAGATTTATCAACCAAGATAAAACTTTTGTTGTCCATGTTGACCTAAGCTGATTCTGTCCTGTCATCACAGTGTTTTACAATGACTGGCAATTCTCTCCAACCTCCACCTCCCCACCCACCCAACCTAGACAGAGTTGGCAATTTCCGGTTTTCACTCACTTTTCTGTCTTTTTAAAGAGTTGGGTTACATTTGCCACCCTTTGATCTGTAAAATTTTGGAAAATGATAAGAAATTATCTGCAGGACTGCAGAATTTTAATTTGCTGGTTATGTGATCACTTTTCTTTGTTTATTGTAATGCTGTTTAATGTGTTTGCAGTCCAGTGGTGATACTTCACAAGGTTGGCACCTCATGTTTAGGTTTGACCAGTAACTGTCCTAGTATGCCCTTCCATATTCAGCATTAAACCAGAGATAGAACTAATGGTAAAGTAGGGATAAAGTGGGTTAAATTGATAATTTTGTGCTGATTATTACTGATGATTTTTATTATTTTTGGTTCAGATTATTAACCAGAATTAAATTGGCCATTGCTATAGTAATATGGCACAGGATACAAAGGATACAAAGGACATTTATTATCACATACACCAAATGGTGTAGTGAAATTTGACTTGCCAATGCAGCACACGAATAAGACACAACATTAATGAATTTAACACCATAAAAAACATCCCCCCACAATGGTTCCCACTGTGGGGAAAGGCAGCAAAGTCCAGCCCCATCCTCTGTTCGCCCATAGTCGGGCCTATTGTGGCCTCCGCAGCCATTCAGATGTTTTCAGGCCCTCTTGCTGGAAAGCTGGAACTCCGGCGTCGGGTGAACACTCCTCAGCGGCTTGGAAATGTCTGGAGCGGCCGCTTCATCCCCGGAGACCGCGGTACGCGCTGGCTGGAGCTCCGACTCTGGCGATCTCCGATCCCAGGCTCTACAATGTTTTAAAACCAGCGCTGCCCGCGGCTGGACGCCCGCTGCCACAGCTCCGCGGATGTTAAAGTTGGCGGCCACAGCACTCCGGAGCCCACTGCACAGTGACCCGGTAAGGCATCGCCCGTTCCGTGATGGCGTCCCTGCGCTGCGCCGCCGCCAAAGCTGCAGTCCCGGCTGGTCCCGACAGGAAAGGCCGTTCCAGTCCTATGGTAGGCCGCGAGGAGGGGGGCAAAGAAGCAGCTCGGAGGGAAGCTGCCTCTCCGACCAGGTAGGCACTAGGAAATAAAGTTTCCCCCTTCCCCTCCCCCTACCCACCACATACAAGACTAGAAGACCTCCAAAACAAACACTTTAACTCACTAAAAATAAAACTTTTTACCCTTATGGACCATTATCAATTTGGAATTTAACTCTATATTTTGGACTCACAGATAGTAATTTGGAGATTTTCATCTCGAGTTACATTGCTGATTTAGATATAAAAAATAATAATTTTGATTCATGGCATTTCTGGTTACAACATCATTTTTTTCTAGTTCCAATGTGAAACATGTGAAATATTTAACCAAAGGTTAACACCAAAATAAAACAATTTCACATGGGGACAAATGGCAAAGAACACAATTCAAACCTGAACTTGGAGATGAGCCAGACCCTGCATGACTTCCGGGAATGAAGAAATAGCAGATGCTGTGACGTGGAAAATCTTTGAAAGAACATATGGTTCTTCCTGATTGCTTAAAAGTGTTCACTCATTTTATGTGATACCCAAGTGAGTGAAAATGAATTGTTTGTATCTTCAATTTAAAATGTGACATCCAGCTCAAGAGATATTCTTAAACCTACAGGTGCATTTGCACATTGAGGTGTGATTTGTATTTTAAAAGAGCTAAAGCATTTCCTGACAAATGGTTGGTTGCAATCGTTCAACTTGCACAAATTAAGAAATTTGCTGGGAGAATTATCCACTGCTTAATTGCATTGACTGAATCAAATTTGCTTTCTGCTTAAATGAAATGCCAGAACAAATTAAAAGTTCATTAGAAGGAAGAGATTATAGGCAAGGCAATAGACAATAGACAATAGGTGCAGGTAGGCCATTCGGCCCTTTGAGCCAGCACCGCCATTCAATGTGATTATGGCTGATCATCCACAATCAGTATCCAGTTCCTGCCTTCTCCGCATATCGGCTGACTCCACTATCTTTAAGAACCCTATCTAGCTCTCTCTAGAAAGTATCCAGAGAACCGGCCTCCACTGCCCTCTGAGGCAGAGAATTCCACAGACTCACAATTCTCTGAGTGAATTGTCAACCATCAGAGTGGGTGAATCAATTTGATTGCATCATTAGGTTTGTTGTTAAAGACACACTGAAAATATCAAAAATGGTTGACAAACAAGAGGTAATTAAGAAGCATATTTTATCAGGCCTTGCTCAATAGGAGCTGATGTCAATAATTATTTTACAAAGTTAAATAAAAATAATTTTGGAAGACAGATTAAAAATAAAATCACAAATGGTCAGAAAGTAAATAAGTAAAGAAACAATGGTTTTAAACGGTCTTAATTTGAAATTATTGGCAGCAAATATCTGCTGTTTGGGAGAACATGGAAGGAATTTGAACTCTTGTACATTTGTTTCATAGTCTGGTATTTCAATGTGAAGGAGGAAAATCTGATCTGCGTGTCAAGAAAAAATACGTCCCCGATGCTCAGCTGCTGAAGATAATGAA
Source organism: Leucoraja erinaceus (assembly GCF_028641065.1). Taxonomy (NCBI): domain Eukaryota; kingdom Metazoa; phylum Chordata; class Chondrichthyes; order Rajiformes; family Rajidae; genus Leucoraja; species Leucoraja erinaceus. The sequence goes on from NC_073383.1 coordinate 59,691,970, forward strand.
AGGTCAAACCTTAAACCCATGAGAATTGCAGAGTTGAGTTTTAGCTGAGCTTGCTGATCCCATTAGGTTGTGGGGCCTCAAGTAATTGACCTCTTCAAGCTCAGAAAAGTAAAGACAGCTATAATTTCCAGCTTTGATACGGACTAGCAATATGTTCTGCCACTGGATACGAGTGAACATCAGATGAACTTCAGGCTTGGCTAATGTCTTGCTTCCTCATTAGACGTCAAATATCCCAACTATATTTGCTTCACATAACAGCAGAGTAACAGGAGCAGAGATAGGCCAGTTCACCCCTTAAGCCTGCTCTGTCAATCATTAAGATCATGGCTCATTCAATCTTGCCGTCAATATGACTTACCATTCCTTACCATTTCCCATACCCCTTGATTACCGTGTTGTTTAAATGTTTGTCCATCTCCATTGACAACATTCAATGACAGTGATGAATATGTGGAATGTTTTGCCACAGAAGGCTGTGGAGGCAGTCAATGGATATTTATAATGCAGAGATAGATAGATTCTTGATTAGTACAGATGTTGGAGGTTATGGGGAGAATGCGGGAGAATGGGGTTAGGAGGAAGAGATAGATCAGCCATGATTGAATTACAGAGTAGACTTGATAGCCTAATTCTACTCCTATCACCTATGACCTTTGGGTAGAGAATTCCAACGCGTAATGATCTCTTCAAGGGTCTGATTGTTTGCGTGATTTGTTAATCAATTTCAGTGGACAGTTAAAATCAATCAAGTTTTTTTCTGGGTCAAAAAGCATATCCAGACAGCATTTGGTAAAAAAGAGGTAAGTGTTTCTGAAAAAGAGGTATTGACTGATAGTGAAGGACATTGAGAGGATTCTGACTGTAATATATGCATGTAGATTGTTGTTTGAGATTTTGAACCATTGCATGAGATAAATGCAAAGCTTCAATCGGGAATGAGGAGAAAAATTGAAATTTAATTGTGGGGTCATGATATATTTTGGAAAAAGTCAGTCAGAATTTGAGTAGTGGATGAGAGAACAGATGGATGGAGGAATGAGTGATTGTGACCAGGCTTGGATGGTCAGCTACATATCGGTTTGGCTTATGTGTGGTGTCAGGATGAAAAACTATGTGTCAATGTGTGTGCTTTATGAAGAGGCATATGTGGAGAGAGTTTCGAATAAAATATAGTGGGAAAAACAAATTACCCCCAGGATATGATTTAGTTTAAGTTTAACGATATAACATGGAAACATGCTCTTTGCATCGCCAAATCCATGCCGACCATTGACTACCCATTCACACTAGTTATTCCACTACACACTAGGAACAATTTACAGGAGCCAATTAGCCTAGAATCCTACACGTCTTTGAGATGTGGGAGGAAACCGGATCACCCAGAAGAAACCAAGGCGGTGACAGGGAGAACATGCAAAATGCACACAGACACCACTTTGATACTGTGAGGCAGCAGCTTGGCCGCTGTGCTACTGTGTGACCCACTACACATTGTGTTTTCTAATGTAATAGAAATAAATGCTGTTGAAACAAATCAACCTTTTCACTCATTTTGGGCTCATCCTAAGAGCACTTTACTGGATGGAAAAGTTCCACATATTTACTGACAAAGTAGCATTGACAGCATGTTTATAAAATGATTCCCTCTTCTTCAATTCCCCCCTCTCTAATCTTCTGTTAGGTCACTCTTCAGCCACTGTCACTCCAAAGAAAACCATCCATTTTTTCTAACCAATATTTTAGAGTGTTTTCATTAAAGTTTTGGCTAGTTGCAACACCAAGACCAAGGAAAATAATAGTATATTTGTACCTAATCTATTTTCTTACATCTCACTGCTCTGTCACTTCGGAATTTGATTTTTTTAAAGTGATAAGTTTGCACTTCTGATTTGGACTTTTGTTTCATCATGATGACCCATTCAAACACATAATCTTCAGCAATGGCAAAAGTGCTAATTGCAACATATGGTCACTCAATATGACACTTGCAACTCAGATATGGTACATCCAGAGACCTGAAGATAGTGAGATATCATAGAAAAGTTGTCTGCAGCCAGGAAATGAGAAGAAAGGAGTCTTGGTAGCCACTGAGATTTTCATTATGTTACTCTACCTTAGATGGAGATGGGGTTACACAACATAATGCTTACACATAGGCAGGTCTAGTTGAAAATATATATAAAATGTTGCAAAGTATGAGAGATATCATGGAATTGATGACCAATTCTGGTTTACCACTGAGTGGCAGAGTGGTTTAGCGAGAAAAGCTGCTCTCTCAGCACCAGAGACCCAAATTCAACCATGATCTTGGGCACTGCTTGTGTGGAACCTACAGATTTTCCTTAGAATATAAAATGTAGAGCATAGAACTGTACAACCACACAAACAGGGCCTTTGGTCCACAACATATGTGCTGAACATAATGCCAGGTACATCTCTTAACTACTTTAACATAATCCATATCCCTCCATTCCCTGCATATCTCTTGGCTGCTAACTATTTTAATCCTACTTCCCTTATTGACCTGTCTGCCCTGGGCTTCCTCCATTACCAGGGTGTGTCCACGTGCAAACTGGAGGAACAGCACCTCATATTCTGCTTGGATAGTTTACAACACATTAGTGGGAAGATTTAATTCTCCATTTTTTGGTAACTAATCTACAAACAACCCCCGCCCACCCACTCTTTTTTCCTTATCTCTTCCCTGTGCCCCAACTTGATGCACACCAATTTCTCTCCATTCCTTTTACAACACCCCTCCCCCACCCCCGCTAGTCCGCTTCCACCTATATTCCGTCCTCTTACTGTGCCTTGGAATTTACCAGAGTCTTCTGATGTTTTGATGGCTAAGCTGGCCTACATATTCCTACATATTCATGGGCAGAGCTGATATGTTTCATGCCACATGATCTCGTTGTAGAAGGACTTTTTCACTATCTCTTATCCCCATGAAACTTGCCAGCCATTTCTGGAAAGTTGCTGCTGTAAGGATTATTAAAATTAAGTCCTTATTTTCTTATATATCAGCAGCAATCAGTGCTGGAGACCGATCACATTGCTTGGAATAAGTGGCTCACTAGCTATAAAAATGCATGATGTTAAAGCTCACATGATTCCTATGAAATTTTAAAAGACCTTGTGATTGTTTCTGGATCGGCTCCAGATATGGTATAGAGGCCAGTGGATTTAGTGATTAGTCAGAAGACCTTTGAATTAGGCTTACTGTACTATATGCTGCGAGCAGATGTCAAATTGCCATTATTTTATCATTCACCACCTTTGTAACTGGACTGCACTATCAAAATCTTTAAGAATAAAATCCCAATACTGTTTTTAAGAAAGGAAACAATAATGCAATTTTTTCTAAGTTTATGGCATTTATGTTTTTAGCAGAAAACATAGAACTTGCAATAAACATTGAGCAGTGCAACCCAGTCACAGGACTTTGTGCCCATTATGTGTGCACCCACATGCCACAAATCTAACTAATAGCATCTGCCTGTCTGTGTCCTTCTATTGCACACCTGTTTACATGTCTTTCCAAGTGCCCTTTAAAAATTGATATCTGCTTTTACCACCTCCCCTTGCAGCACTTTCCAGCTCTATATAAAAACAAAATCACTTGCTTCTTAAATTTTCTTTAAACTTTCCCACTCTCACGTTTAACCTGCACCCTCTAGTATTTGTTACTTCCATCCTGAAAATATAATTGTTCTTCGTTGTCAGTTCAAATGAAACATTAACCTATTTGAAGAAGGGTCCCAACTCAAATTGTCACATGTCCATGTTCTCCAGAGATGCTGCCTGACCCATTGAGTTACCCCGGCACTTTGTATCTTTTTAAAAAACATCTTTGTAGGGTTTTATTTTGCAGTTTTCAGAAATATTTTTGAATTGCAAGAGAACAGTGATCTGGGAGCAGGTCTGAGTGAGGAGAAATGGAGTTATCTTAAACAGAGGAAATTGAATATCTGGTATGAAACTGCCTTCAGCTTGTTGCCAGGTGGGTCTGAGGGTCACACTTCATCACCGCTGTCATTTTACTGAGATTGTACCAGTTCTATCACACATTTTATTACCACTAGATTCTTCTGCCAAAACCATTTGCAGGGTGACTGTTACTAGTGGCAGATCTTCAGGGGATGCAAGGTACACAGACAGAGAGTATGATATATATGAGCAAAATTAGTTGGTGTGAGGAATAATGTATTGCAGTAAATATATTTGAAGATAGAATAAGTGAGCTAGGTGATTACACATTGGAATCTGAGCTCATCATTTTACTTGCTTCATTAAACCTGTTTATAAACATTCGATCCACAAAACAGGACATTATTCTCCTGCTTCTGACAATTTCCAGCCTTGACCTCTGCATTTTGCCTGCAAACAAATTGTTCCTTTCATAATGGAACAATATATTCCCCTAGGCTTCAACAGAACATTCAGAGAGCCACAGCATCTGAAATCTATTCTGTCAATTCTTCTGTGCTCCATTTCTATTATTTGTTCCATTAAATACTGGAGCTCAAAATTACTCTCCCATGTCATCTTCTTGCATAGTCAAGCTTGTTGGCTGGGAAACCCAATAATAATATGGTTTCCCTTGCACTACTAGATGACTCCGACTCCCCCCCCCAATAGGTTTGCCATTTCCTTTTATTGGCTGCACAAAATGCATATGGTCCCCATTAAGCAAGTTTCACTGATAAAGTTAACTAAAGTATGCTGAGACCTCATTGTACACAAAGGATGCTTCAATCCATCAAATACCATCCAATGATCAACTGGTTCTTACTCCTAAATAACTTGATGACTACTTTCAATTAAAATTCAATAGAAATAAATGTATTTCATCCAAAAGCCAAAGTCTGACTTTATATTTAATATACATTTGGAGATGGAATCCACCAATGTCTCAAGCTGCTTGCAGAAAATTGTATAGAATATGAATAAATAATCTTACCCCATGGCTGGGTCGAGTGCAATTCCTTTGGGATTGTGCAGTTCCAGATCTAGTAGAGTAATGCAAGTAACCCCATTTTGATTGCACACAAATATTCGGTCACTGACATCATCCGCAAAGTAATAGTTTCCAGTAAGCCAGTCTAAAGCCATTTGTTCCACATCTGCCAAAGGAAAAGTAACGCATTAGATCAGAAACACAAGACAATTTAGTGGTTGGTTGACTGCTGTGCAAGAAAGATTCTATATCCTTTCATGCCCGCAAATATATTTAAGTATCTTGGCCTGATTTTCAGCTAACTGAGCAAAATATATTTTTTGATAACGTATGTAATCCTCTCCATCAGCAATACAGAGCTTTGATCTTTGTTCATTATTCAATGTCTGGTTTTCAACTGCTACAAACACGCAAGTTCAAATCATAATAAAAAAATCGTAAAGCATCTAACATTCAATTTTACCGAGAAACATTCCTCCATAAATTCTCTCTCTGTTAACATGGAAATTTTAACAATTCAATTAAAAAATCTTTAAGGATTTTCTTGAACTTGTCAGTGGATTGACCTTTGCTTTTGTTTGACAAATGCAAGAAATGAGAATCAGTGAAGACAAACTTGCTATTATTACTTTTGGGCCTTTCTATCTTCAGTGCTCTCTTTTTCTACCAGGTTTGATTCAAACAGTATTCACTTTTATTCAAAATTGTGTTTTTATACAAAATGGAAAGAATATAACTTTTTTTTACAAAGATGATTGTGTTTGCTACAGCTGAGGATATCTATTTATTGTCCTTGCTAATTTCAGGAAATATATATTCATCAATTCACTAAGGAGTAAGAAGAAACAGAAACAAGGCTATTATTCTATTTTTAACAGTTAAATGGAATTCTGTTTGAAAATGTTGACGTTATAGAGGACCTTTCGTTCCTTACCATGAATGTGAGAAAGATGTTAGTGCTGTACCTACTCTCACAGGAGGGAACCTAAATGTAGATGTTCACAAATGACAACGCAGTTTCATGAAATTTACAAGAAATAAAATAAAGAGAGAGAAATAAGAGAATGACATTGAAAGTAGAAAAAAATACATTAGTCAAGGGGCTGTCCCACTTGGGTGACCTAATTGGCGAGTTTAGAAGAGTTTGAAAAAAATAACATGCTGAAGACCTCCTTCGACCATGTAGAAGACCTCCTTCGACTATGTTGAAGACCAGCTTCGACTAGCTACGACTAGCTACGACTAACTTCGGGAAAATTGGACACCAAATAGTGGAGAGTGAAGACGACCTCCTTCGATCTCCTCCTTCGACCTCCCTTCGACCTCCCTTCGACTATGATGAAGACTATCTACGACTACCTTTGACTACCCTCGATTATGTACGACTAACATGCTGACCTACTACGACTAAACCTACAAGTAAAAAAAGTATCTATTTTTTCTATGGCGACCTTTTTTTACTTGCGGGCATTTTTAAACATATTGAAAAAAATGCCACGACCTAGCTGAGGCCTTGAGCACGCGGAGGCCACTCTCGATCATGAAGGAGAGTTACATAGACCTCCTACGACCTCGTGTTGACCATGCTGCGAGTATGGGTTGAGGGCAAACTCGCCAGAACTCGCAGATTAGATCGCCGAAGTGGGACAGACCCTTTAGTCAATGGATATAGACACAAAATGCTGGAGTAACTCAGTGGGATTGGCAACATCTCTGGAGAGAAGGTATGGGTGACGTTTCAGGTCACGACCTTTCTTCAGACTGAGAGTCAGAGGAGAGGGAAACTGGAGATATCGGCGTAAGGTGTGAAAACAATAGTTCATCTCCCTTGGATTTTTGGCATGGTCAAGTGTTAAAAACTTCAGTAACTTTTATAGTTTGGGCGCAGCACTCAATTCATGAAAGATGTGGTCCTCATGGAAGATCTTATATTTTTCCAAGCAATACTCTTGACTAGACATAATCCTATCGTTTCTATATTTTTGTCAGATCTCAGCCGTAAACGATTGGTGGCATTTTACTTCCTGGCAAATCCCTGTTTAATCAAGTTATACATAGAAAGTGTTCAGAAATAAAAAAGGCATTGCACCTTGTCTCAATCATTAAGATGTTGCAAGTTTTTAGCCTATGCCTGCCAATTGGTTCATTTCCTGACAGACATATTAATTCTATTTTAATTTCTATTTAATAAAGTAGTAACAATTTATCTGTACTTAAATTGTCTATGAACCTTGGAGTCACAGGAGGCACATAACAGAATCAAGCCCTTTGGCTTGATACGTCCATGTGAAACATCAACCACCCATTCACATGAATCCTACGTGAATGCCATTTTTTGTTCTGCACACATCCTCCCGCAAATTATACCACTCATCTACACACTGAGAACAATTTACATTTTACTGAACAACCTACACAACTTTGAGATGTGGGAGGAAACTGGAGCACCTAAAGGAAACCCACCTGATCACAGGAAGAACTTGCAAACTCAATACATATAGTGACCGAGATCAGGATTGCACTGGTTCTCTGGTGCTATGAGGAAGTGTTTTAAAAGGAAATCTGTTCCTCTGTACAGCCCTTTCTAAAATATATATTTAATTCATGTTATACTGAAAAATAAACACAAATACATTTATTACCCTGCCAGATTATTTAATCATGGAAGGTTATGGGAACTTCTCTAAGTCATAAGTGATCGCTGAAAGTGAAAACTAGATATTATTCAGATTATGTAGTGGGAAAATAGGTTTGTAACCCATATGTTATTTCTCACAGGACATGACCAAATACACTATTTGTTTCTAAAAACCAATAAAAGCAATCTAACTTTTGAAGCCCAATTAATTACTCCTTCACTTTTGTGTTTTAATTTTCAAATTGTGTCTGCTACCTTCTGCTGGTAAATGTTCACACAATCAGGCTATGCAGGTGTCCATAAAGTACAATTATGGTGTTCCTAATGCAAGGAAGAGCCCTTCAGAATGCAACAGAGTCAATGTTCCTGACTGAAACTTTTACTAATGACCCGCTTTCAAGATAAAAAGGGATTTATTTAAATTTAATTCAGTAAGAGATTGTCAAGTATGGTATCCGTCGGAATAAGTTTCTGAAAAAAAAGAAACTCTGATGAAAGAATTTTTAGTCTCTTAACATGAAAAAAGATATTAATGAGTTTGAGCAGACATAATGATTCAGTTCAAATTATAATTGGTGGATTTTGCTAGCTAATGCTGACAGTTCCAAATGGAACCGGAGACATTTAGTCGTTTAAATTATATTTAATTCAGGAACTTCTCCACGAGAACAGTCCAATGTAGAAGTCTTAGACATATAGATAGGTTTGGAACACCATTAGTTCCAAATGGCACATGGAGTAAATCTTCGGGACATAATCTACCCGATTGGGGTGGGTGATTGCAACCTTCATGTGGTCTGCTCTGCTTCGACAAATGCTATCAACTTGGTGTGCACAATCAAATAAGATGATATAGCACAAGTTGTCCTACAACTTTAGGCTATGCATGCCATACGCAAGAACCTTGTAAACCTACGCTGCACTTCCTCAACAGCAAGAAAGTCCTTCCTCAAATTAGAGGACCAGATCTGCACACAATACTCCAGGTGTGGTCTCACTAGGGCCCTATACAACTGCAGAAGGACCTCTTTTCTCCTAGACTCAAATCCTCTTATTGTGAAGGCCAACATGCCATTCGCTTTCTTCATTGCCTGCTGTACCTGCATGCTTACATTCATTGACTGATGAACAAGGACCCCAGATCCCATTGTACTTCCCTTTTCCCAATTTGACACCATTTAGATAATAATCTACCTTCCTGTTTTTGCTACCAAAGTGGATAACCTCACATGTATCCACATTAAACTGCATCTGCCATGCATCTGCCCATTCACCCAACCTGTCTAGGTCATCCTGCATTCTCATAGCATCCTCCTCAGTGGGATTTAGCCCTAAGAGCTAAATCTAACTCCCTCTTGAAAACATCCAATGAATTGGCATCCACTGCTTTCTGTGGCAGAGAATTCCACAGATTCAAAACTCTCTGGGTGTAAAAAGTGTTTCCTCATCTCAGTCTTAAATGGCTTACCCCTTATGACCTCAGAATGTTGATAGCTGCCAATACTATTAGGTGGATTTTACCAGGTGTCAAAGCTTTCAGAGAAAGTTAGAGGTGAGGTTTCCAACATAATATATTAGAAGTGTGCATTGCAGAAAGAAAACAATTGCATTAATTATGTCCCTGCCATGACTCAGGTTGCACAGCTGGGTTCTGGGATGCTTTGAGCTAGCACAACTTAGAGATACAGTTCAAAAGCTGGCCCTTCGGTCCACGTCGACCAGCAATGACTCTATAGACCAACATTATCCAACACACTAGGGATAATTTACAATTTTACCAAAGCCAATTAACCTACAAATCTCCACTTCTTTGGTGTGTGGGAGGTAACCGAAGCACCTGGAGAAAACCCATAAGATCACAGGGAGAACATGCAAACTCTGTACAGACAGCACCTAAAGTCAGGATTGAACATGCATCTCTGGCGCTTTAAGGCAGCAAAGCTACTGCTGCACTACTGTGCTGCCCCAAAAGATAGACTGTCTGCAGGGATAAAATCAGTGATAATTCAGGACTGGGGCAATGGTCCAGCAAAATATGAATCAGATCTTAACGACACTGCGGTCTCCTCCGGATGAATGCAAACCAGTAAATCTTCAACCAATTACAGCAGTACTTTTATATTTTCCCTAATTTTGTTGCAAATATGTGAACCATGTTTTTTTTTATCTAATTCTTAATCCCTCTCAATTTATAAAATATTTGGAAGCATGTATCTGGAACAATACTTGCTTCCATGTAGACAGAAGTGCTGGAGAGGCCCGAAACATTGGCTATTTCCTTCGCTACATAGATGCTGCTGCACCCGCTGAGTTTCTCCAGCACTTTTGTCTACCTTTGATTTTCCTGTATATGCAGTTCCTTCTTAAACACTTGCTTCCATGTGATTAGAATAAAAAAAGACACCTAAAATAAATAATTGTAGCTGCAAGAGAGTGCAGATGCTGGAATCTGGAGCAAAATACAAACTACTGGAGGAATTTAATGGTTCCTGTAGCATCTGCGGTGGGGGGGTGGGGGGGGAATAAATTGTTATGGTGTTGGGTCGAGACACTGTAACAGGATTCTTGATATTGTGGCTCGACCCAAAATATGGACAATTCCTTCTCTGTGACCCCCACATTTCAAACCATCTCCATAGATGTTGCTCCATCTGCTGCGCTCCTCCAGCAGTTTGCTTTTTTTTAAAACAAAATATCGTATTTTTATGATTGTTCATGCTTGGCAAAGCTTTTAATATCATATTGCCAAAGTTCCACCATGAAGTTGCCACTTTCATTTGAAAAAGCGAGCAGATTGGTATTAGTTATAAGTAGTAATTACTCAATGAAACGGAAATTATCCCAAAATTAATTTCCTTCAGTGCATCCCAGTTAATTGAATGATGGAGGTAAATACTTTATAACAATTCAAAGTAAGAATAACTGTCACATATTTTAAATGGCTGATTTGACATTTTGTATGGTGCATGAAATCATTAAAAGAAATCAACCTGTAAGAGTGAACTGGCAGAACGCCTTCTAATTAGGAAAATATATCCATTAAATTAATATACTTGTAAAACTGTGAACAAAGAAGCATTTAAAATACAGAAACCAGCAGCTGTTCATCACTCTTTTTCACCATTGAGGGAATCATGACATAACCACATTGAACCTTTATTAATCTGCAGTCAAACTGACTGAAGTTCACAATGTCACATTGAATTAGAGATCTGTGTAAGTTTGACAATTTCAGAGGTCTATTAAAAAGGTTTCTTCAGGCACTTGGAGTATGTTTCGATGAGGCACATGTATAAGTTCAGGTAGTTCTACTTTAATGCATGTTTCCATAACACAAGTGGGAAATAACGCAACTGTTGAATTAGGGAAAACTATTTGCCTTATGTAAGTCAAATTGGTTAGAACACAATTTCAACTGGGAATTAGAGAACTACTTAAAGGTTACTTTGAAATTTAACAAGCAGTAAAAATGCTGTCTTGGATTTAAAAATTACTGGGGAGGAAGCCTGTTTTCATGTATCCTCCCTGTAGTAATCAGACACCATTGTCTCTCAAGAACACAGTTGTTACTTTACATGTGGCTATTTAAAATGACCAGCAATCGCTTCATTGACACTTGTTAAACAATGTAACATACAGCCTACATTTTTATTTTAACTTGCAATAACAAAATTAAACATATTAATTTTGAAAAGGCCTTTATTTCTTTAAAGTCCCACGTGAAAAATAACTTTTTATTGAGAGTCTGAAACTCTCTAGCCTTTATCCACATTTCCCCCCCACTGACACAGTAGTTTTTTTAATATTATTTATTTTTAATAACACGAGGTTTCCGAGGAAGGCAACTATCGCCTTAGAGTAAATCTTTCTGTATTATATTTGGGTCACCTATGCATACCCGGTTTTTAAAGTGTTCATTTATAATGCTTGAAAAATTAGTCACAGTGGTAGAGTTCTTGCTGAAGAGCGCTAGAGACCCAGGTGCGAACTTCACTATGGGTACTGTCTTGCAAGGCGTTTGTACGTTCTGCCACGTGGATTTTCTCTGGATGCTTCGGTTTCCTCCTACACTCCAAAGATGTGCAGGGTTGTAGGTTAATTGGCTTCTGTAAATTGCCCTGAGTGAGTTGAATGTGAAAGTGGGATAACATTGAAATAGTGTGCGGGTGATCAATCATCGGCGTGGACTCGATGGGCCAAAGGCCTGTTCCCATGCTGAATCTCTAAACTAAACACAAATGTTGATGTATTTTGTGACATTGTGACCTTCATGCTGGTAGATTTTGACACAAACTGATACTGCTGCCCAAATAAAAGAAAGGAATGCACCATTATGCATTTTGAAAGATAAAAATGTTATGGAGAAAAGTACAGATATTTATGAAAGGTAATTGGAATGTGAAGTATTCCTGTGAACTTGGCTTTGATTAGACATTTCGCACTGATTCAAGCCGAAGCTATTGGTGGCAAGCTATATTCAATTAGATGACATTCTTTAAATATATTGTTTGCACTTGCATAAAACTATAATTTACCATGATTGCCAACTAGATGAATGAGCTGAGAATAATATATCCTTTAATAGGAGTAAGTGGAGATAATAAGGAAGTGGTAGTTAATAACATCTTTTTCAGTTAAGGAATTTAAGATAGTATTACCAGAGATTAAATCTCTCAGCACTGAAGGCAAAATATTACCTTGAATTGTGCAGTGAAATAGAACTTTAAGGGATGCTATGATTGTGGCTTTATGGACTTGAAAACTTGATAAGGTAGATGAAGAAAAATATTTGGCTGATGGGGAAGTCTAGGAGTATAAAACATAAAATCAAAGATAAACAGCTCTGAAGAGAAGTTGGGAATTATTTCTTCACATAAAGTGCAGTAAACCCTTGCTGAAATGCAAAATTAAGCAAAGTGAGATTTTGGCTTGATTAATAAATAACAAACAACGTATTGAATGAATGAATGAATGGATGAATGAATGAATAAGTTTATTGGCCAAGTATTCACATACAAGGAATTTGCCTTGGTGCTCCGCCCGCAAGCGACAACATGACATACAGTGACAGTCAGGAATGATACATAAAACATTAAACATTAATAATAAAACATTATTGATTAAACATGTGAATTAAATGCACAAGAGCAAAAGGAGGCTACAGATATTTGGTTATTGAATAGACCTACTACTCGTGAAAAAAAAGCTGTCAGGCTGTGGCAGCTTTGACAGTCCGGAGTTGCCTTCCAGAGGGAAGTGATTCAAAGAGTTTGTGGACAGGGTGAGAGAGGTCAGAGAGGATGTTACCCGCTCGCTTCCTGGCCCTTGCAGTGCACAGTTCATCAATGGAGGGAAAGTTGCAGCCATTAACCTTCTTGGCTGATCAGATGATTCGCTGCAGCTGGCAATATGTAGAATTGGGGATACTTTAGGACTAAGTTTTAAGTATTCTGAGTTGCTTCAATTATTCTGAGCTAAGTTTAAATTTCTTTATTTTGACATAATTTGGTTAAGGCTCATTATCCTTGCTGTGACATTGTTTTTCCTGGAAAACATGTGATGTTTATGTGATATTTAATGCTATTGTAATTGGCTAAGATGTATTATGCTGTGTATGATTGTAATTAGAAACACAGAAACATAGAAAATAGGTGCAGTAGGCCATTCGCCCCTTCAAGCCTGCACTGCCATTCAATATGATCATGGCTGATCATCCAACTCAGTATCCTGTACCTGCTTTCACTCCATACCCCCTGATCCCTTTAGCCCTTGGGTGGAAAGATTGTCCCCACCTAAATAACCATGTGATACTGTAGTTATTGGCCTAGAATCACCATCCTTTGTAAGTTACCTCCCACTGTATCAACCATAGATATATGCTAATTCCTTTGTTTGAGCACGTGTGTTTCTCCGTGATCCACTGGGAGAGCTTCCCAGGGCCGTACAGAGAAACCTATTCACCATGGTGAAATAAAGGATGATTTAAAGTATTCTAGTCAGTGTTTCCACTGAATGGACTAAGGGATATAAATACCAGAATTATCATTTGGGGGCTGTCATCTGGGATCTCAGAGGAGGCCCTCGCAAGTTTGCGGTAAAAAGGTTGAGTGTTGGGTCAGGGAATCTTGGAATTGGGCCCCCGATGAGTGATTGTACTTAATCTGTTTTCCTCCGAGTCACTGATCCAGCTGCTCGGCAATTTGCTGGCCTTCGAGAGGCTTCCCGAAGAGATTGAGGTTAGTAGTCCGAAGAATACTGACATTGGGTCGGCTATATTGATAAAGGGGTTCTTCTTCTTGCGTATAGCGTGCACAGCCTAAAGTTGTAGGACAATTTGTTCTATTTGATCTTATTTGATTGTGCACACCAGGTTGATTGCAGTTGTCGAAACAGGGCGGACCACGTGAAGGTTGCAATCTCCCACCCCGATAAAGGGGGTTCAGCTGAGGGAACATTTCAGTATTGAGGTCATTGGAAATACCTTTCGGGCTGAAGTAATAATTTGACAAATTACTTTAAAATCAGCTTTGAGGTATAAAGTCAGGATAAGTTGATACATTACTTTGAGAGCCTGTACTGTGTAAAAGGTTGGGAAGGGGTTTCGAGCTGAAGCGCCGAGGTGGGAAGGGGTGTCTGTGGTATTTCAGGACTGCAAAAAAGTTATGCTCTAAATTCTATTGTCAAAGTGTTTTATTGAATATTTTTGTTTAAGCTTGTATGATGTTGCTTTAATAAAATTGAAGAAGTGGGGAGGATATCACATTTTTCTGAGAACAACATTCTTCTGCTGATAAGAATTCTGCTTGATCCAGTGCTTTCACAAAGCGGTACACTCAGATTCTTCAGATTTACTATTGAAATCAAATACTTTCTTCATTGTTAACTTTGTCGTTCTAAAATACTCTGAGTTTTTGTGGAGGGGTAATGTGGAATTTATTTTGATGTGTAAATTTTTTGTTGTGAGAATCTAATTGTTCTGTGTGAATTTTTTGGCCAAAATGAATCACAAGGCATTGCTTGCTGAGATACTTCACAAGATTGTGTGGCTTGTATTTCTCTCAGACAGGCTTTCTCTTGTGGAGCAGATAAGAGGGGCCCTGTTAGGGCAATTAGAACAAATAAGGGGACAGAATGAATCAGTACAGCATAACAACATATTAGAACTTGGCTGATGCTTCTTAATGCCATTGGTATTCTGCATTGTTAATTTGAGTGGACCTACATTTTTATGGAAGTTGTGTCATATATGTGGGGAAAAAATAAACGCTGTTTCTCCATGGCTAGTTCTGACTGGTGACAGAAAGCATCTGTCCCAGACGACCTCAGAGGTCTGGATGGTTCATCCTTTAGCAGAAGATCACAAATGTATTTTTGACCTAGTCCATTCAGTGCTTTATAAACCAATAGTGATATTTTGAAATCAATTATTTGACAGACTGAAAACCAGTGTAAAGAACTCAAAACTGAAGTGATGTGATCCACTTTCTTAGACTTAAAGAGGACTCGGTCAGCAGGTTGCGTGATCTAATGGTTGGCTTTGGTTTGATTGACTGGTTCCTTGTCAGTGTAACACCCATTCACCACTATCGGCTGGTCAGCGTTGTAGAAATGGATCAGCCTGGGAGAAGTCTGTGTGCTTCCCTTGTCCTTGATATCCTTGCCAGCCTCCCCTTTGTTCTTGCTGATAACCCCCCTCCCTTGTCTCTGCCATGGGCACTCCTTAGTCCAATGGTCTTGCTGGATTCAATTAAAGTATCAATTAACTGCACAGGCCATTTGTCCAAATAATCCAGCGAGTGAGATAAATCCGATGTTTATGAGTATCTCTCTCGTGAAAGTAATCTTTGTAGGGTTTTCACAGGCGACACAAATGAACAAACACATACAAAACGGCAAGGAGCAGTAAGTACACAGTGGCAGCCATCGTTGGTGCCAGCAGCAGCAAGCACAGCAGCTACTGAATATTGAAGTGCAATTACAACTTTGAAATTTGAGCTCAATAGATTTACGTCAACAACAAGTGCAAGGATCTGAGCCAAGGCAGGAGTTCATGGAAAGGATACTGACCAAGTATGATCTCAGTGAATGGACAGGCTAAAGAGGCTGCTTGCGTTTGTTCATGTCAGGCTTGGACAGGCAAATTGTGTGCCTGTTATTTATGAAATGGATATTGGGGTAGGTGCAGAAGAGTTCTTGGCAGATCAAACCAATGTTATCTGGCGTTCCTCTTGTGTGATAATTACCAGCTGCTTTTGAAAGTTCCATTTCAGTCTGCTTGACTGAATGTGAATTAATTGGACCATGGCATTGGAGGCTACATCTCTGCTTTGAGAGAATGGTTCATTTTGTCAATGTCACTAGTTATTAAAAAAAACTATTTATGAGTTGTTTCAATTTTTTTTTTAATGGAGTTTCATGCTCATAACATCCAGTCACTTAACTGCAAATCAACAAACTGGTCATTCAAAACAAAAAAAAATAGAGATAGGATGTTAATGGTCTATCAACTCAGCAAGGCAGGCACCACAGCTGAATTTAACTGGAATGTATTGAAATAAAATGAGTCCCTTGGTACAGAAACCACTCTATGTAAGAAAATAAGTTATTGGCTTTCTATTTATATTAATTTACTGTTCATTGAATTTTTGAGTATCAGTGAGGGAACTCCAGTGCACAGTACTCCCAAATCCACATATTACCATGGCAAGACAAAATGATTGACACTTGATAAATGACAGTGTGAGAAGGAATTATAAAGTCAAAAAGGCACCGTCTCAGAAAAACGAGTTGATGCGCAGATTGTAATTACATTTTCTAATGTTTGCAAAATTCTTAATATCCAATAATGGTTTTATAATGCATTTTTGGCCAAATACACATATCGTACAATTTTTCACCCATATATACTTAAACCTGCATCTGAACAACAATATCACAAATTGGAGTGCATATATGTTAATAAAACCACCCCACAGCCAAGAGGGTACCCAGTTCAATTCCAAGCTATACTTAAGCTAGTTAAGTATGAATATCTCTAACACTGCAATTCAGAAACAACCCCTTGGGCTAAACCAATCTGTGTGGTTGTTTACCTTCCACATCAATATGTTGTTGTAATCACCTTTTCTAACCCTGTTACCATGTCACTTCAACCTTCAACTCTATTGTTCAATGTTGAGTTTGGTTTCTTCCTTAGTGTTATGCCTGGAAATGATCTCTCACGTCTAACTGCGCAAAGAGCTACTGGCCTTCTATTCCAAATCTCGTACAATTAATCTTGTACGCTTCTTGGATTGACCTGGTTCTGTTCTTCTATAATGTGAAACACATCTATCAGAATCACCTCTTACCGCCTTTATAAAAATAAATCCTATCTAAAAAGAACAATTGTATTTCATCATACAGGAAGCATCACGTTATGGTCTACTGAAGACTCAAATCTCTTTCTCGTTGCACTGATATTCAAATTCAGTTCTTGAAGATTTTGTGTTTACAAAGTCATTGTTACCTCCTTGTTTTACAATTTAAAAAAAAAATATATATTTTTGTCATTACAACAGCTGCCACACTTCAAAAGTACATTACATTGTGAAACATTTTTATTGAGTCGAGAGACTGTTAATTCTGTTTTTAAAATGCACGACTCCATGTCCGGGTACCATGGAAACACAGTCAAGGCAAGGACATTCTCAAGGTGCTGCAACTCTCAAGGTCAACATAACAAAACGTAAAATACAGCAGCTACTCTGGGTCAAATTAGTTAACTGGGCACCTTGCAATGACTGTTGTTGCAAGAAACCAATATTCACACCTTTGCATTAAGGTTATCTTGTCAAACTGTGGGTCAGTTCAAGAATAGTTTTAACTGAATGGATTTATAAATGGCTAAGCAGAGGACAATTGCTTTTCCATTGATATAAATATTAGGTCAAGGGCCAATTCTGAGTCTATAGCCACGCAGTCATTCACTCACTATGAAGTTTGATGACAGGTACTTTGTAAAGCTCAAGGAATACATCTCATGGTCGAGCCAATCAATTGCAATTTTCATGTTTGTCACTAACTGCTTTAAGAAGGTGACCTACAACTGAGAAACTTTACTGAAAGTGTTTCAAAGTTTAATGTGATTCCTGCGTGATTTATTCATTTGACCTATGTGTGAATTTTGGCATGTGAACTTCAAGTTATATCGTTCCATCACTTCTCTCATGAAGGATGGAGGTTAGCCATGGTTTATTTGAAGGATAATTACAATGGACTGGGTGGAACAAGTTTCTAAATCCATATGATTCAACATTTAACATTCAGTACAATTATGAAGTGGGAACGGAACAGCCATATGAAGATAGCAAAGTAAGAGAAAGGGGAATTACATTTATGATAGTTTTCCTCTGATAAAAGATTGCAGACTTTTCCATTTTAAAATATCACTTCCTCTTCAGTCATCAAATTAAATATTTCCAATAAATATAAAAAATAATAGCTGTAACATTCCTTTTGGGTCTTTTAAAAGGTTCAAAGGTTCAAAAGTTCTTTATTAGTCACACACCAGTTGGTGTAGTGAAATGTGTATTGCCATTGCAGCACATAGAAAAGAAAACAACATAACAATAATAAAGAAATTTAACTTAAAAAACATCCCCCCACAATGGTTCCCATAATGAGGGAAGGCACAAAGTCCAGTCCCCTTCCCCATGTCCACCCATAGTCGGGCCTATTGAGGCCTCCGCAGTCACCTTTATGGAGGCTCGATGTTCCAGGTCATTCTCGCCGGGTGATGGTGCTCCGGTGTCAGGAGAATCCTCACAGCGGCAAGGGAAACCTGGAACGGCCGATTCCTTACCAGAGACCGTGGCTTCCGAAGCCAACAGGCCGTGCTGGATGGAGCTCCACCACTGCCGATCTCGGCGAGAGATCCCAGGCTCCTGATGTTAAAGATCAGCGCCGCCTCCCACAGCTGGCCGCTCCACAGACCGCATCTCCGCGATGTTCACCTGCGGTCTTCAACTCACCAAAGTTCCAGCGCGGCGACCCGGGCAAGGCATCGCCCGCTCCGTGGTAGCGCTCCAGCGCTGCGCCGCTGCCGAAGCCGAGGTTCTGGCCGATCCCCTCAGGAAACGCCGCTTCAGGCCCGCTGGTAGGCCACGAGGATGGGTCGAAGGTGCTGCCCAGAGAAATCCACCTCTCCGACCAGGTAGGGACCCTGAAAAGCAGTTTACCTCCCCCCCCCCCCACCCCCACCCCACATAAAAAAGACTAGAACTCCAAAAAACAAAAACTCAGCTAACTACAAATAAAAAAAGAGATGATAAAAAAACGGACAGCTGCAGGCTGGGCAGCCATACCCACACTGGACGGCGCTCCAAAAAAAAATTGGTCCATTCATAAAATTACTCTCAAATAAGCAGGTTAAAATATATTGATTATTGTAGAGATCATGGTTGAGGATATGCAATATTCAAGGAAAAGATCTAGATGCTCAAAAGAAAGAAACAACAGGGAAAGCAGAGGCTCTCTAGTTATTATTGGTAAGTTGTGATAAGTTCCAGCTGAAGAACCAATGTGTTGTTGGGATGAATGCCATTACATTGAATAGATTCATTAAATATCTGGATTTTACATAGAGATAGAAAAAGTATAGGAACAGCCCCTTTTGTCTACAGTATTTGTACTGACCACAATGCCTATTTGAGATTTGGGTTATTAGAACAATATCATATGCTCTACAAATTATGAAATTGCCAATTCAACTATATGGCATTAGTTTAAAAATCAATGTAATCCACATTCATGCCCAATCAGCACTGCTAATCTTCAAGATCACATGGGAGCACAACAATGTAATTTCAGAATAGATTTTATGACGTCATTAAATTCTTTGACTATTTGTGTATCAAATTTTAATTGTCTCCCCACATCTCTGATCCCCTCAAAGTCTTCCCCTTGTATAGATGTATGATTATCAAGTCTAGAGAAAGTCGTGTATTTTATTCTCACATGTACCGAAAATGAACAAACAAATTCTTCCTTGCAGCAAAACACCAGGTTTGTAAATTGGGTTCATATAACCTAGTTGTTCTAACAGAAACTTGGATTATGAGAGAAATTTCCAAATTGCTATTGCTAACGTTTATCCTGTAAGAACTTAGCATATGCCCATCTCCTTGTCTTGCAAGCAGTTGCATCTTCAAAGCATTTTGGTGAGAGGTGTATAATTCATCACACCAACTGGGAGAGCTGGGGATTCTGTTTCTTTCACTTTTACAAGTTGACAGCTTATTCTTTTCAGTTCAATGCAATGGCATGACCAGCATAAAGTGGCAGAGGGAGTATGCGAGGGATGGCGGGAGGAGAATTGGGTTATTATACTGCTCGGACAATATTATTGCTAATTTTTATTCATTGTCAAATCTAATCAATAACCAATTCTTCTTCTATTGAATACAAAAGGGAATTTGAAATATACTGTACTAATAAAATAGTACAACTTTTATTTTCATGAGCAGGCAAATATCGATTATGCTATATCCAACTATTATCAGCAAAAGAGACAAGAGACATTTATTTGTCACATGTACCAATTGGTACAGTGAAATGTGTGGTCGCCATACGAATAAAAAGAGCACAGAACACGATAGTCTTTAACACGATAGACACCCCCAGACAGCGGAATCAAAGTTTCCCATTGTGAGGGAAGGCACCAATGTTCAGTCATCCTCCTCTATTGTTCAACCGTGGTCGGGGGGCTCCCAAACCCCTCGCTGTCGCTGCTACAGGCGGCCCGATGTTCAGGCCCTCTCGCCGGGATGATGGAACTCCGACGTCGGAACGGGGGAACAACCTCAGTGGCTTGGACATCCGAATCCGCCACTTTCAACCGGAGTCTGCAGTTCCCGATGTCTACAGGCCGCGCTGGGCGGAGATTCACGCTGGCGGCCCTCAGCAAAAGGCCCCACGACTTTGCAATGTTGAAGTCTGAGCCACCCGCGCTGGAAGCTCTACAATCCACAGCTGTTGAAGCAGCAGGCCCAACACTTCGGAGCTTCAAACGGCGATCCAGGTAAGGCATCGCCCACTCCGCGGTGAATCCAGTGCTGCGCCGCCGCTGAAGCTTTGGCCGGTCCCCGGCAGGAAAGGCTGCGCCAATCCAGTTGGTAGGCCGCGAGGAGGGGGGGGCGATGATGCAACTCGGAGAATAGTCGCATCCTCGCCAGGAAGTGACTGGGAAATGGTTTCCCCCATACCCTACCGCACATAGAAAAACTAAAGAAACCTCCAAAACACATTTTTAAAACAGACTAAAAATTAAAAAAAGATAGAAAAACAGACAGATTATATGCAGAGGCTGCCATCAATGCGGCACCCCAAGTGGTATCCCCTAGTCCAGCCCCCACCATTATTTCCAAGCCTTCCTACAACTCCAATCAGATCGAAGAAAGGTCCCAATCCAAAACATCATGTGTCTGTTCCCACCCCAGATGCTGCCTGATCTGCTGAATTCCTCCCGAACTCTGTGTTTTGCTCAAGATTCCAGCATCAGCAATTTTTATGTCTCCATTTTTCTCATTTTCTGTTCTCCAATGTGTGAAATATTGACCCAGTCTTCATCTTTCCAGATGTGTGCATTCAGAGCTTCCATAAGTCCATAAGTTTCCAATCCAGACTTATGCACAGTTTAATCTTTCTGTGTCTTTGGTCTCTCAGATGTTATTGTGACAACTCCCAAAGTCTTTAGGTTATGTTGGTCAAAAGCAATGAATATAAAGTAGCACGATGCACAATTGGCTGTTTGTTGTTCATCAGGAATCAGGATCTTACTATTTGTAGATCTTTTCAAATGGGCTGAGACAGAGTTGATTATTCAGGTTTAGTATTACAGCCTGCTCTGTGATGTATGATCTCCTGTTATTTGGGTAAAATATTAACCATAAACAACATTTAAAAAAATTAGGTCTTTGGCTCCCTTCATAAGTGTGATGAGACTTAAATTGGAAGTGTTTAGAAATGGTACCCAATGATTCTATGAGTAAAGGGCCTGTCCCACGAGCATGCGACTCCATGCGGCAAGCGCAACATAAAGGTCCTGTCCCACGAGCATGCGACTGCATGCGGCAAGCGCAACCAAACCAGAAGCGGGGACCGCGCAGAGGTCGAGTGAGTGACATGAAGTTCGAGCGAAGTCCGCGGGAAGTTCGCGCGTGACGTATGGCGTCGAGGCGGTGCGTACGGCGTTGAGGCGACTGCGGGCCGGCAGGCCGTTGCCACGCGGAATTTTTGAATGGTCAGTTTTTCGGAGCCCCGTGCGATGTCGGGACCAGCTCCGCACAACTCCATATGGCTCCGGCGATCGAAGTGGGACCGGCCCCACAAGGCCGTACGGCTCAAGCAACCACGTTAGGTCGCGCTTGCCGCATGGAGTCGCATGCTCGTGGGACAGGCCCATAATATTAAATTCTGACAATGCATAAGTTCATCATGTGTCCTCGCCCACTAAATGATGCATTTTTAATCTTACCACGCACAAAATGTATGTTTGGTGTGGTGTCACTCGAAGATTCCTTTGGTATTTTAAACATAGAAACAATCTGTGTACTGTTAAAGATTCCTTTAAAAATTGTGAAATTGACATTCTGTCTTGGAAATGGTCACATTTAACAAAGGCAGAATATGACAGTTCTGGCCAAGCAGCTGATCCTGATATTATATTGAATGGACCTTACAAAAGATAATTTAATTGATTTATTTTTGCTTTATTATGGAAATACTAATTACGATTAGTATTACTAATTAATATGGTATTATGATTGTTTTTCCCCCGATGAAAACTCAAAAAGTATATAAATCAGATCACAAATTATATAATCAAAAAAATTCTGTCAAATTATATTACTCTTCTTTTTCAGAAATTGCAGCCATTACATCAACAATTATTACTTTGTAATTAGTTACACAGTTGAAATACCAATCCTAATTAAAATGGATCAGTCAAATTAGGAGAGAGTTTGGTTAAGGTGGATAATATTTCCCATATGTTAGGTAGTGCAGGTTTGTCAGCTTATCACTGGTTTAACTTTCCTGGACAGATAAGTCTCCTGGTAATTTAGGATGGGCTGACAGTTAATATAAAAATGAAGCAGCTTTAAAAATGGATTTGGTTCCATTTTAGTGGAATCTCCTGATTATGCCAACATGAAAATAAATAAGGTGTTGCAATGCAGGTTGTTATTTTTTTCTGTAATGGCGGATGTCTCATTTCAATTATTCAGAACTGCACAAAAGAAACTGATGTGCCCAGATTGTTTGTGTTGTTCATCATTCATGTACTCTTCTTGTTTATCTTTCTCTTTTTAAATTGCCCCTTGGGTTCAAAAATGCCTTGTACTTCGGGTTTGAGGTTTCAAAGTTGACTGATGATGCTCCACCATAGATGAGGCAGGGGCATCTCACGGGCTGTGCAGATCGTTTGTGACATTGTGTGCCCTTTACGCAGGCCTTCCGTCTGCTCCTGATTCGTGGTCTTAAGGTTCTCAATATCATTCTGAATGTCCTTCTCCACTTTGTGATTCTTGGCGAGAGTTTTCAAACTGTCAGAAATGATTATGCATTTCTTTAAGAAGGTATTTGAACACATCCTTGAATACTTTCACTGTCTACCTGGCAATTTTTCCTATGAGAGAGCTCGGGACAGAGGGATTGTTTTGCAAGTCCAACACCATCCATGCAAATAATGTTCTAATGAACCTAAATGACTGTAATTAGAGCCTCAATGCATGGGATATTGGCCAGGGAGAGGATGCTGACTTTGGTTCCTTTATCCTTCAAGTGAATTTACAAAGATATCATTGACGGCATCTTTCCAGTGAATTCCAGTGCTTACTGTTGGTATTCTCAGTCTCAGACATATGTACTGTAGGTTGGCAGCAATGACTGCTAATTGGTAAACCATGAGTTTCATGTTACTGTGCATAACATATTGTGCATAACATATTGTCATATCCAGTCACAAAATATTTTTTTCTAGACCGTTGCATGATACTAGGTCATGGAGCTTCCTTCAACGTGCATGACAAATCTTAAAGCTCCAAACTCACTCCGTAAAAATCCCACCCACATAGCTTTCAGAGGCACTGATCCTTTTCAAATTCTTGGTTCACTCTTTTCATCTACACAATCCTCTTTTTACGTTTCATGCAGTGGCAGGAGATACAAAACCTCTTTCCTTCGCTCACCTCTTCCTGGCCCACCCACCCAGGGAACCAGAGCCCTTCTCCGTGAATCACTGATTTACTTGCACTTCTTCTCATTTATGGTTGAGGACAGTGCTTAGAATGTGTTGTCTTTTATTCTAAAGAGATCAAATGCAGATTGGTTAATTGTTTTGCAGAACACCCAAATTCAGTTTGCAGGGGTCATCTTGAAGTTTACTTCTCTGCTAATTTAAAACTTCAATTTACTCCCATTCTAGTCTAAGAAAGACACAACAAGCTGGAGTAACTCAGCGGGACAGGCAGCATCTCGGGAGATTAGAAATGGGTGACGTTTTGGGACGAGAACCTTCTTCAGACTAGTTAGGGAAAAGTGAAATGAGAGATATAGATGAATATTTAGACAGATAAAGATCAATGAATGAAAGATATGCAAAAAAGTAACGATGATAAATGAAACAGGCCATTGTTCGCTGTTTGTTGGATGGAAATGAGAAGCTGGTGCGACTTTGGTGGGGGAGGGATAGAGAGAGAGGGAATGCCAGGGTTACTTGAAGTTAGAGAAATCAATATTCATACCACTGGGCTGCAAGCTGCCCAAACGAAATATGAGATGCTGTTCCTCCAATTTGTGTTTAGCCTCACTCTGACAATGGAGGAGACCTGGGACAGAAAGATCAGTTTGGGAATGAAAAAGAGAATTAAGTGCTTAGCAGGAGATCCGGAGAACCGGCTATATCTTCAGAGATGCTGCTTGTCCCACTGAGTTACTCCAGCTTTTTATGTCTATCTTCGGT
The DNA here is from genome assembly GCF_028641065.1 of Leucoraja erinaceus. Classification (NCBI taxonomy): domain Eukaryota; kingdom Metazoa; phylum Chordata; class Chondrichthyes; order Rajiformes; family Rajidae; genus Leucoraja; species Leucoraja erinaceus. Next base: position 59,716,573 of record NC_073383.1, read on the forward strand.
TTAAACCAGCATCTGCAGTTCCTTCCTCCCCATTCTAATCTATTTGTCTGTGGCCTTTTGCTCTGATACAACAAATCCTATACTACTGATCAGGAGAAATGTCAAAGTTGCACTTAGAGATTTGAATACTGGAGGGCTCATCGATTGAGGCAATATAGTTGGAGCTAAGAAAATAAGAAAGGTATGAACATGATGGTGGAGGTATGCTGTAAACATCCCACTAACCAGCAGAAGGCCGAGGAACAGATGTATGGGCAGATGAAGGAAAGATGGCGTTTTGGTGGAGGAGTATTATTCTGACTGGTCCATGACCAGTCATGTTCCATAGTGATCAGTACTGGGACCTCTTTTTTTTGGGATATAAATGATTTGGATAAAGTGAAGTTGGACTGGTTATTAAATTTGCAGATGATACAAAAATTAACTGCAATTAGTTAAGAAGATTGCCAATGGATACAGCAGGATGCAGAACATTTGGAAATATGGGTGGAGAAACAAGGTATTGAGCTTAATCCGGACTAAGGAGTGTTACTGCATCTTGGCAGGTCTAATATAAGAGAAAGGTATACAGTAAATGATGGGACCAGCATGAGTATTCAAGCATGGGTGGATCTTGGGGTGCAAGTCCTTTGGCGAGTAGGACTAAACAGAATCTCAAGGCATTTTAAACATACAATTAGAATAAAAGGATAGGTTAGGCTAGGGTAGGATGACTCAAGGATAAAAGAGGGAATTTAGGCTTGTGGTCAGAGGATGTATGCAAGATAGTAAATGAGCACTTTGTATGGGTATTCACAAAAGAAAAGAACATGGAGGATAGTGAAGGTAGACAAAAATGCTGGAGAAACTCAACGGGTGAGGCAGCATCTATGGAGCGAAATAAATAGGCGACATTTCATGTCGTCTTGGGTTTCGGGTTACTTGAAGTTAGAGAAATCAATATTCACACAACTGAGTGAAAAGCTGCCCATGCAAAATATAAGGTGCTGTTCCTTTCAATTTGTGTTTGGCCACACTGACAATGGAGGACAAAGTGGGAGATCGTGGAGGCCAAGGCAGACTCAGCAAAGTTCAGCAAAACGATCACCCAGCCTGTGCTTGAACCCTCAACAGTCCTTTCAGGTGAGGTAGACCCCCAAACTATTGAAATAATTCTATTTAAAGAATTATTTCTAAAGAAATAATTCTATTTAAAGAATTATTTCTGATTTCTATTTCTATTTACCATGCAATATTCTAGTAAACCTGTGTTATGCAATCTATTTTACCTACAGTGTAGTCTACGGGCCTGTAGTTGTAATAGTATTTTAATTAGAATCACTATTATCTCATAGCTTATTAACTCAATAACCTTTGGCACAAATTCCAGTTTTTAATTATTTTTGTGGTTGAATGCCATGAACATCATATTAATTGTACTTTCTAAATTACTAAAAGTCAGTATGGATTTCTAAAAGGAAGATCATACATGACAATCCAAATAAACTTATTTGTGGATATTAGATATCTGGTGCATGGAAACAGAAATGCATGTGTGGGATACGGTCACAGAATCCCTCACACATAGAAACATAGAAACATAGAAAATAGGTGCAGGAGTAGGCCAGTCAGCCCTTTGAGCCAGCATCGCCATTCAATATGATCATGGCTGATCATCCAAACTCAGTACCCTGTTCCTGCTTTCTCCCCATATCCCATGAATCTGTTAGCCCTAAGAGCTATATCTAACTCTCTCTTGAATACACCAGACAAACATTGCAGATTCAGTCACAAAATGGCTCGTGCACTATTTAATGCTTAACTGTTTCCTTTAAAGCCATTCCTTTCAGTTCAACTAAATTGAGTTGCTGATTTTGTGCCTGGACTGTTACGATAATTTCTTGCAATTGTGAATTCCCAGCATGGTATATACTACATCTGCATATGCATATTATATTCATTATGCTGCACTTGAATATAACGTTGCTGTGCTACATGGATTTTCTATCTAGGATGCATTGCTCCAAGGTAGCATCAAACAGCAAAAAAAAAAACATTTACAGCCCAAAATTTTATTTAAAGAGTATTTCAAATAAGGTTAAATGCTTTTGTTTCAAACAGAACTTTTCCATTCAATACAACTTAACATTGCTCTTAAATTTAAGCACAGAAAAGATGGCATTACTTTCTATCATCCCAGTATAATACCCCTGCCATTGCAATTAGCATTCAGATTTTGACTGTGATGGCAACTATTTCAAAAGAGACAAAACCAACTTCCTTCACCACTTTGAATGGATCTATTTTTTTTCATTATATGAAAATAACAGGTCAGCTACGGAAATACCACACTCAGACTAACGTTTAGTTCATTACTTGGATATGTGGAAACAAAATAAAACTCCACGTCTGATTTCCACAATTTAATGTGCGTATGTAATGAGATACGCATTGAGATTTAAAGTTAGTAATTGTTCACTGGTAATGCTTTGTATAGAAAGCCACTAATACCTGGTTGGGAGTTCTATACAAAGTGACTACCATCTGAAACTGTTGCTTTTGAAAATTATTGCTCTCTGATGAGTCACATTCAATTACACTTCACACTCTGAAATCGTAAGGTCAATTAATTTTAGTTGGACAACTTCATGCAGATGTATTATTTAAGTTAACATCTGCTGCTTTAAACTTTCATTTCCTCCAATAACTTCTCATCACTATCCCTGCAAGCACTGGAATTCTCCCTGAAACATTTGTTAACAGAGTTTAATTTATATCCAGAACTAATTAATTTTCAAATAAATTACTTTGAATCTTCTTCTTTCTTTGTTTTGCATTTCCATTCTGATGAACTTCTTGTCATCAATTTGGCCAACTCAATCCACAACAGTTCAATATTGGTGAACTTTCTGCTTGAAAGCCAAGACCTGATTCTAATTCCAACATTATAACCATATAACAATTACAGCACTGAAACAGGCCATCTCGACCCTTCTAGACCGTGCCGAACACATAATCTCCCCTAGTCCCATATACCTGCGCTCAGACCATAACCCTCCATTCCCTTCCCGTCCATATAACTATCCAATTTATTTTTAAATGATAAAAACGAACCTGCCTCCACCACCTTCACTGGAAGCTCATTCCATACAGCTACCACTCTCTGAGTAAAGAAGTTCCCCCTCATGTTACCCCTAAACTTCAGTCCCTTAATTCTCAAGTCATGTCCCCTTGTTTGAATCTTCCCTACTCTCAGTGGGAAAAGCTTTTCCACGTCAACTCTGTCTCTATCCCTCTCATCATTTTAAAGACCTCTATCAAGTCCCCCCTTAGCCTTCTGCGCTCCAAAGAATAAAGCCCTAACTTGTTCAACCTTTCTCTGTAACTTAGTTGCTGAAACCCAGGCAACATTCTAGTAAATCTCCTCTGTACTCTCTCTATTTTGTTGATTATGGTTAAAACAAGTGGTTAAATATAGTGGTATGTGGTTAAAACAAATCATTCAAATTGTGTTAGTTAATTTGTTTGCATTATTATTCACGTCAACTTTGCAGACATGAAAGCGTTCATGGAACAGAAAACTAATAGAAATTACAGAATTTCAATCTTAGTGATTCATAAATGGGGTAATTAAAGTGGCAAACAATGTGTGATACATATTTTAAAAACAAGTGTTGCAAACTAAAGATGTTCATTTGTAATACTTGGTATAATCTTCATAAGGTTGAACAACTCTAAGACTAGAACAACTAAGGGGGCGCTGTCTTGTGTACGGTTGCCCAGCAAGCAGCTGTCCTGTCCTTTCATCTTCTTTTTCTTATTTTTAGTTAGTTTAGTGTTTTGTTTTAGGAGTTCTAGCTTTTTTTTTAAGTGTGGGGGAGGGGGAAACTAATTTTCAGGGTCCCTGCCTGGTCGGAGATGCAGCTTTTCTCCGGGCTGCACTCTCGACCCGTCCTGGAGCGGCGTTTCCTGAGGGGACCACACAGAACCTCGGCATCGGCGACACCGGCACCAGCATCGGCGGCGGCGGCATCGGCGGCACCGGCATCGGCATTGTTATCGGCGGAGCTGCGGGTCTGAGGACGGCGGTGCAGCGCTGGAGCGCCATTGCGGGGCGGGCGGTGCGTTGCCTGAGTCGCTGAGCTGGAACTCTGGTGAGCTGGGACCGTTGCGGAGCTGCAGGTCTGTGGAGCGGCTGCAGGCGGCGGCGCTGAAATTTCCATCGGGAGCCTGGAATCTCTTGATGAAATTGCCATAGGAGCTCCATTCGGCGCGGCCTTGTCGGCTCCGGAAGCCACGGCCTCGAGTAAGGAGGCGGCCGTTTCCAGGGTTCCCATGCCGCTGAGAGGACTCTCCCGATGTCGGAACAACATCACCCGGCAAGAACGGCCTGGAACATCGGGCCTCCGTAGAGGCAACTGTGGAGGCCTCAATTGGCCTGACTATTGGGGAACTGGGGTCAGGGACTGGACTTTGTGCCTTCCCTCGTAATGGGAACCATTGTGGGGGGATGTTTTCATGTTAAAGTTCTTTAGTATTGTCATGTTTGTATTCTTTTTTTTATGTGCTGCATTGGCATAACAAATTCCACCAGCCTGGCTGTGTGGTCATTAAAATAATCAATCAATCAATCAATTCTATCACCAGCTGAGTCATACCATAATATGTGCTTGCAGCATGAAGCTAAGTCTTATCCCTCTGTGAGGCTTGACAGATCTTTAACACAATGCCAAAGGACTGAAACACCTTTCTTCGCCTGACTTCTGTCTGAAAAAAGAAATCAGTGTTCCAAGATAAACTCCTCTCGTTTAGTAGAATGTCAAAAAGCAATTGAGAAAGATTTTATTGAAGTCACGGCTACACATTGAATGGTGGTTTATAACAAAACTTTTTATAATGTTATGAAAAATAATGTTGTACTATATTTGATCATATTTGATTGAAAAATACATGACCCAGTGCTCAAGAATACTGGCTGATAACTGTTTTAGTATTGATAACTAACTCATGCTCAAGGGTAAATGAGTTTCAAGTGTAAATGGGTCTCCCATATTGTCTATGTTTCAACTTTAGTTTGGGAGTGAAATTCCATATAGTGCTCTATGATTGTATTACACATTTATACAATTTTTTCCAAGATTTTTGCAGACATTCCATTGAAAGGTTAACAGTTTCATTCATAGTTTGAGATTTAATTTTAAGAAAGTTATAAAAAGATGAGAATAAATACAGCAGAAGTAAAATAATGTGCATGATTGAAATCCTAAATTTGAATTAAAAAGACTTAAACCCCCAAAGGGTCAGACAGTCTCTGTTGAGAGAGAATAATAATTAAAACGTTATTGACCTGTGATGTCAACTCAGCTTCTCTCCCTAGAGATGCAGCCTGGCCTGGAAGAAAGGCTGAAGTGATGTTTATTGTTATTGCAGGAAAGAATAAACTTTTGAAAACACAAATTAAAGTGTTGTGGATTTCTCTTCATAATGCATTTCTGCAATTATTTTACTCTTTTCATTCATTCGTAAGCAATTATGATAATCTGCATTGTCGTATTTTCTGTCAACAGGAGAGACAAAGTGTGATTCTGCTTTTGTAGCAAGGAGTTCAGACTCAAATGAAAATTAGATCATCAAAACTACATGCAATATATGCCAATTCTGGGAGTATATTATGCCAACGAGAGGGACAAGGCATAATTCTACTATTGAAGCAGGGAGTTCAGACTTAAATGGAAATTAGAGAAACATAACTTGTTCAATATGTGGCTGCTCTAGAATTTCAAGTTAACCTTACTAATGGTAGAATTTGTTTTAAGGCATAAACAGTATAATTTCAGCCGATCACGTCAGTACCAGCGAACAGACTAATCCTATTCTCCCACTTTTTCTGCAACATATTCTCCTCTCAGATTTCCATCAATTCCTCCCAGATTCTACCACCTTCATCTGATGATCAATGAATACTTCATCTGATGATCAATGAATACTTTAGGGATTTGGAAGAAAACCAGTGCCCAGGCAAAACCTACACAGCGACAAGAAAAAGTCATAAACTGCCGGTACTGGAGTTTTAGGATTGAACCTGGATTGCTGGAGATGTTAAAAAGTACAGCTCTCAGCTGCATTACAGTGCCTTCATGCTGATGGCAGCATAGGTAGGGGGCAATACAACTCGTGGAGTTGGGGAACAATTATAGAAACAGTGTTTAAAACAGCTTCGTAATGGTGATTGCCGTTAACTGAAGTGTGATGAATATTACTCAAGCTAAATTATCTGAGAGAAAAGGCAGCACAACAGATATGCCAGAACTGATTTTAAGTGGAGAAAATAGGAAACAGAAAATAAACAGTTCAAAGGAAGCAGAACATTAAGTAGATGTGAGATTTATTTACACTTGTCAGTGCTATTTTTAACTGGTTACAGAACAGAAGCTGCAGGATGTGATGAAAAGATGTGAAAATTTTAGCCAGGGACTTGAATGTAGAGAAGGAATAATGTCTTATTAGCAGAATTAGGAGTGGCACCTAATTGTTAAGCAAATTAATTATAAAAATAACTTCTGAACTGCCAAAACAACATTAACCGTTGAGTATAGAAAAGTGGGTGCATAATACTTTAAGATGTAAGATAGTTAATGCATTTCCTCAATGTAATGTTACATTTTGTGTTAAGAGCAATTGATGCTTGCTTTAATCTTTGTAGTTTGAAATAATTACAAGGTTAAGACATGCTGCTCGTGCTTCTAGATTGAGACTTGAAGCCACAATTTAATCATTCAAACACAAGGTGGCTGGTACCAATAATTTGTCTCCTGCGGTTATAAATAATTAACAGTCAGCACTTTGGAGATAAAACTGTGCCTACTTTACAAAGAAATTATATTGTTGTGGACATTACAATCTAGGCCAGCATTTAGTGCTTATTCCTAATTTCCCATATAAAGCTTCTCCAAGCCTTCTCAGGATGAAATCAAAACAGATTTAATTTAAATTAAATTCATTTACAGTCCAACCCTTCTTGGTATGGCCGCGGGACTTGTTAGCGCACGCCGGGGGCTCCAACACCAAGACCTAGAGCGTGGCCTTGCATCGCCCGCTGCGGCTTTAATGGCCACAGGACACTTACCATCGCCCGCCGGGGGCTTTGAGTCTGACATCGGGAGGAGAATGAGGAGTGCAGGGGAGAGATGTGACTTTGCCTTCCATCACAGTGAGGAGGAGATTCACTGTGATGGATGTTTGCGTAAATTGTGTTGTGTCTTGGTTCTTTTTCTTGTGTGTATGACTGCAGAAACCAAATTTCGTTTGAACCTCAATGGGGTTCAAATGACAACAAATAAATTGTATTGTATTGTATTGTAAACTGGTGCACTTTGTATCATCAGCAAACATGTCAAACTTGCCCTGTATGTTCTCATCCAAATCATTGATGTAGATGACAAACAATAGTGAACCCTAGGGCACACCACTAGGTACAGGCCTCCACTCCAAGAAGCAACCTTCCACCATCACCCTCTGCTTTCTTCCATGGAGCGCATTTGCTATTAATTCAGCTATCACTCCTTGGATCCCATGCGGTCTAACCTTCCAGAGCAGACTACCTTGTTGAATGCCTGACTGAAATCCATGTACACAACATCTACAGCTCTGCCCTTATCGATCTTTTTGGTCACAACTTCAAAAAAATCAATCAGATTTGTGAGACATGACCTCCCACGTACAAAAACATGTTGACTATCCTTAATCAGACCTTGCCCATCCAAATGCCTGTCACATATTGTGACTCCATCCTTGTGTTGCCTTATAATAATGAAATCCAATACAATAAGCAGCAACTGAAACTGTCTACACCTGTGTGGTTAATGTAGAAGTAACCAACAGTGATAAAACACTGTTCAATGAGACACACTGGCAAGCCCATCACAGATGGAAATCATTTGACATCAACTTTCTTGTTTCTTGTTTCTTTTTTTAAATAAGCATTACTGAATAACAAGGTGACATATGGCTGAGGAAAACATTTTTCACACAGAGTGGTGAATCTGGGGAATTCTCTGCCACAGAAGGTAGTTGAGGCCAGTTCATTGGCTATATTTAAGAGGGAGTTATATGTGGCCCTTGTGGCTAAAGGGATAAGGGGGTATGGAGAGAAGGCAGGTACAGGATACTGAGTTGATCAGCCATAATCATATTGAATGGCGGTGCAGGCTCGAAGGGCCGAATGGCCTACTCCTGTACCTATTTTCTAAGTTTCTATGTTTCTAAGAAATTTGTATTTGTGAAATATTAAATGTTTCCACTCAATCATACAAATTCCACAGATATTTTGCAATGCACTAAAATGTTTTTGGAAGCTTTTCTTTTACCTCTCTCTTTTATTCTCTTAAATTTACAAGTTGTCCTTACATCCAGGAGAGGTGCTAGAAGACTGGGGGTTGGCAAATGTCGTGCCTCTTTTCAAGAAGGGCTGCAGGGGAAATGCTGGGAGGCCAGTGAGCTTAACACCTGTAGTTGGAAAGATACTAGAGAGTATTCTGAGGGATAGATTATACAGGCATTTGGATGGGCAAGGTCTGATTAAGGATAGTCAACATGTTTTTGTACGTGGGAGGTCGTGTCTCACAAATCTGATTGATTTTTTTGAAGTTGTGACCAAAAAGGTCGATAAGGGCGGAGCTGTAGATGTTGTGTACATGGATTTCAGCCAGGCATTCAACAAGGTTCCGCATGCGAGTCTGCTCTGGAAGGTTAGACCGCATGGCATCCAAGGAGTGATAGCTAAATTAATAGCAAATTGGCTCCATGGAAAAAAGCAGAGGGTGATGGTGGAAGGTTGCTTCTCGGAGTGGAGGCCTGTGACTAGTGGTGTGCCCTAGGGCTCAGTATTGTTTGTCATCTACATCAATGATTTGGATGAGAACATACAGGGCAAGTTTGCTGATGATATAAAAGTGAGTTGTTTTGCAGATAATGAAGATGGCAGTGAAAGATTGCAGCAGGATCTAGATCAATTAGCCAGGTGGAGAGAGGAATGGGTGATGGAATTTAATACAGAGAAATATGAGGTGTTGTATTTTGGGACATCGAACAAGGGCAGAACCTACACAGTAAATGGTAGGCCTCTGGGTAGTGTTCAGGAGCAGAAGGAGTTAGGAGTACAGGTACATGGTTCGTTGAAAGGTCGCAAATAGATAATGTGGTCAAAAGGGCTTCAAGTTTCTTGATATTAATATTACCAATGATCTGTGTTGGACCAATCACATTGATACAACAGCCAAGAAAGCACACCAATGCCTCTACTTCCTGAGGAGACTCAGGAAACTTGGCATGTCTCCAGAGACTCTTAAAACTTTTACAGATGCACGATAGCAAGTGTACCGCAGCTTGGCATGGGAACAGCTCTGTTCAAGACAGCAAGAAATTGCAAAGAGTTGTTGATATAGATTAGTCCATCACACAGACCAGATTTCAGATGATTTACTCCATCTATACTTCATGCTGCCTCAGATAAGCAGCCAACATAATCAAAGGCTTGTCTCATTCCAGATATTCCTTCTTCCCCCTGCTCTCCTCCGGCAGAAGCTTGAAAGTGTACACAACCAGATTCAGGAACAGCTCCTTGTTATCAGGTTTCTGGATGATCCTTCAATAAGCTAGGCTAATGTTCAATTCACCTCCACCACAATAAGGAGATTAGACTTTGTCTATGGAATTGAAGTGCTACAATGTTGCAAACTATAATCAGCATTCTGTTTCTTCTCCTTTGCTCTATCTATTGTACTTGAATTTGAATTGATTACATCTATGTATGGTATGCCTAAACTGTTCGGATGGCATGCAAAACAAAGTTTTTCACTACATGTGATACTAATAAACCTAAACCAGTAATGTTGGATTTGAATCCTATGCCTTAAAATTCTGCAGTGAATTATCTTTAGACTTTACACTTATTTAGCCATTCAAGAAAATCATGGCTGGTCCTTTACTCCAATACCAGTTATCTGCACTGTCACATATCCCTCAAATCCCTTACCATCCAAAGATATGTTGATCTCTAAATACATGTTTGGCATGTAGGGTTTTCGGATGTCGCTGACTAACATGAACCCATATTGTCCAAAGCAGCTTCACAGCAATGAAGTAGATATATATTTTAGTCACCACTATAATATCATGATTTCACCAATATGAAATTATTTTGCTTCTTTCACTTCCATCCCACCTCCACCTTTAAGACTACTTAGTGTACAGGCATAAAACCGTTAGCATACTTTTGATAGAACAGAGTGCTTGAGCAACTCTGAGGGTCAAGCAGCATCTATGGAGGACATAGGTAGGTGATATTTCAGGTCCGTAACCTTTTTCAGAGAATGTCCCGATCCAAAGCATTGCCTATCCATGTCCTCCTGAGATGCTGCCTAACCTGCTGCGTCACTCCAATATTTCATGTTCAAAGCAAGATTCCAGCATTTACAGCTCCTTGTATCTATTGGAATTTTTTGACCTTTTTTTAAATAATACTAATAGCTAAATCACAGATACAATGAGCCAAGTGATCTCTTTTCATTGCACAAAGATATTATAATTCCATCACTAACAGAGATCCAGCATGACATATATGCTGTATTAACCATAACAAAATAACTTGTATGATACTATCCAAAACTGCACATTTTCATTTTTTGTCTAGATATTCCTTTCATATTTGTAGCTATCTGAAATTATAAATTATAAACGTTTTTTTGTATGAACAAAATCCTTTCATCCCTTCATGGGAGATGTTTAATGGAGCTTTGGTTCAAATGAATGATTAATTTTAAATCCAGCAGTGTGAAATATAAGGAGTTCAAAATGTATCACTTAATAAAATGTTTAATTCTCCCAGATAAAGCCAATTAATGACAGAATTTTATTATCTCAAATTAATTTCCAATACTTCCAATTGTTATGATTATTATAAAATTATACAAATTGTACAAAATTATACAAAATCCCATATTCAAAATTATCTCCTGTTGTTTGAACAATTTTTTTTCTTCGGTGTTCACCAAGGAGAAGGATATTGAATTATGTGAGGTAAGGGAAACTAGTAGAGTAGCTATGGATACTATGAGGTTCAAAGTAAAAGAAGTACTGACACTTTTGAAAAATATAGAAGTGATAAGTCCCCAGGTCCTGACAGGATATTCCCTGGTACCTTGAGGGAAGTTAGTGTAGAAATAGCCGGGGCTATGACAGAAATATTTCAAATGTCATTAGAAACGGGAATACCCCCCGAAGATTAGCGTACTGCGCATGTTGTTCCATTGTTTAAAAGGGGTTCTAAGAGTAAACCTAGCAATTGTAGACCTGTTAGTTTGACTTCAGTGGTGGGCAAATTAATGGAAAAGATACTTAGAGATAACATATATAAGCATCTGGATAAACAGGGTCTGATTAGGAACAGTCAACATGGATTTGTGCCTGGAAGGTCATGTTTGACTAATCTTCTTGAATTTTTTGAAGAGGTTACTAGGGAAATTGACGAGGGTAAAGCAGTGGATGTTGTCTATATGGACTTTAGTAAGGCCTTTGACAAGGTTCCTCATGGAAGGTTGGTTAAGAAGGTTCAACTGTTGGGTATAAATGCAGGAATAGCAAGATGGATTCAACAGTGGCTGAATGGGAGAAGCCAGAGGGTAATGGTGGATGGCTGTTTATCGGGTTGGAGGCAGATGACTAGTGGGGTGCCTCAGGGACCTGTGTTGGGTCCTTTGTTGTTTGTCATGTACATCAATGATCTGGATGAAGGTGTGGTAAATTGGATTAGTAAGTATGCAGATGATACCAAGATAGGGGGTGTTGTGGATAATGAAGAGGATTTCCAAAGTCTACAGAGTGATTTAGGCCATTTGGAAAAATGGGCTGAAAGACGGCAGATGGAGTTTAATGCTGATAAATGTGAGGTGCTACACCTTGGCAGGACAAATCAAAATAGGACGTACATGGTAAATGGTAGGGAATTGAAGAATACAGTTGAACAGAGGGATCTGGGAATAACCGTGCATAGTTCCTTGAAGGTGGAATCTCATATAGATAGGGTGGTAAAGAAAACTTTTGGTATGCTAGCCTTTATAAATCAGAGCATTGAGTATAGAAGCTGGGATGTAATGTTAAAATTGAACAAGGCATTGGTGAGACCAAATCTGGAGTATGGTGTACAATTTTGGTCGCCCAATTATAGGAAGGATGTCAACAAAATAGAGAGAGTACAGAGGAGATTTACTAGAATGTTGCCTGGGTTCCAACAACTAAGTTACAGAGATAGGTTGAATAAGTTAGGTCTTTATTCTCTGGAACGCAGAAGGTTAAGGGGGGACTTGATAGAGGTCTTTAAAATGATGAGAGGGATAGACAGTTGATGTGGACAAGCTTTTCGCTTTGAGAATAGGGAAGATTTAAACAAGAGGACATGACTTCAGAATGAAGGGACAGAAGTTTAGGGGTAACATGAGGGGGAACTTCTTTACTCAGAGAGTGGTAGCGGTGTGGAATGAGCTTCCAGTGGAAGTGGTGGAGACAGGTTCGTTGATATCATTTAAAAATAAATTGGATAGGCATATGGATGAGAAGGGAATGGAGGGTTATGATATGAGTGCAGGCAGGTGGGACTAAGGGAAAAAAAAAGTTGTGTCGGCACGGACTTGTAGGGCCGAGATGGCCTGTTTCCGCGCTGTAATTGTTATATGGTTATATGGTTTTAATCAACATTTCTTCCTAGATTCTGAATACGTCTGCACTAACTCTTTAAAATTAAACAGAAAAATGACACCTAAATATGTGAGCAAAGATGTTTGGAAATAAATCATAAATGCATTAGTTTGTTAACAAGGCATTTGCCAGTTTGATTGAATTTTTGAGAGGGTTTTGAAGAAATACATCAAAAATTGTGCAAAGAGAATTTGCCTGTCCCACTTAGGCGACTTTTTAGGTGAGTGCAGGAGATTCTGTGCTCGCCACATGGTTGCCACATGCTCGCTGGTGGTCTCTGGTGAATCTCCGTCATGGTCGCGAGGAGTTCCCGCGTTCTGGGAACTAGTCGCGGCGTCCGTATGGTTGTCGCAAATTTTTCAATGTTGAAAAATTTCTGCGACTAAAAATTGGTTGCCATGGAGATAATCGATAATCCTGTAGTCGTAGGTGCAGTTGTAGTGGGGTCGCTATGTAGTTATAGGTAGTCGACTTAATCGTAGGTAGTTTTTGTTAATCGCCTTTGCTGACCGGTCATTTTAATTGGCTCATTGGGGGAAAAAAAGTAAGCAAGAGCATTCAGAACCAAGGATATCTGACCGGCAATGTTAAATGTCTTCCAAACTTCACAGTTGTGTATCTCTGGCTTATTAAAAGTTGTCTGGTTTCTTAAAAGTTGTCTCCACTCCTTCTCCCCCCTTCTCCCCCCTATTTTAAAGGACTTACCGTACACTGTGCTAGCTATCTTAATTACAGCGCCAACCTTCCTGTTTTTTTAATTTTTTTTTTTTAATTTTATTTTTATTAGCAGTACAGTAAATCACATTAATACATCGCATATATCTGATATAATTGATCTAGAACCTTCCTGTTCATCGCGGTGTGTGCCCGTACCACCTTGGCTTTGCACCGTGTGAATTTCAGACAGCGCTGCCCCCACTTGCCCTGGCCCCCGTGTGTTTGTGATTGTGTGTGTGTGTGTGTGTGTGTGTGTGTGTGTGTGTGTGTGTGTGTGTGTGTGTGTGTGTGTGTGTGTGTGTGTGTGTGTGTGTGTGTGTGTGTGTGTGTGTGTGTGTGTGTGTGTGTGTGTGTGTGTGTTCCACTCTGACAGTCGCCGTTCCAGGTCCCGGTTTTTCAGGCGACTGCCGGCAACTTGACAGTCGCCGACATTCCGCTGAAAATTCGCCCAAATGGGACAGGCACATAACTCTGCGTTTATGGTTACAACTGATCTCTCTGTCCACCTGAACTCAAATATTGGCATGACAACCTCCGTTACATTTTATAGTGACTGAGCCCAACCTCATCTATATTACTAACAGTCTGTTTTTGACCGGTTTTGGCGATCTGTGCTGCGATTTCCGAGAGAACGCCGCCACCTACGACCGTCATTTTTGGCCACCTCGCTCAGAGCCCCCCTCCGCCGCATGTGTGCCGAGGATTTTTCCAGTCGATGAAAAATGACAGAGATATTAATGATTTTACAAAATTCCCCATTTTCTCTGCTGCCCCCGCTGGCGGCAGGGGGGATGGACTATAAAACCAGGAAGTGGTGTGCCTCAATTAGTCTGCAAGCTGGAGGAAGGCAGAGGGTCATGTTTCTCTGAGCTGTGAGTAACACTGAACACATGTCCACACAACTGTGAGTAAGTACCCTCAATGTGGTTTGAAAATGAAAATATGGTTAAAGTAAAAAAGCACTGCCTGAAAATGGTTGTTTGGAGGGTTTGGGATGAAATAAAAAAGGCACACTCGCTCCCCCCCCCCCTCTCCTCCACCCCCCCCCCCCCCCCCATTCTCCTCCTCTCTCCCCCCCCCCCCCTTCTCCTCCTCTCCCCCCCCCTCCCCTCTCCCCTCCCCCCCTCCGCTCCCCCCCCCCCCTCCTCTCTCCCCCTCTCCTCCTCTCTCCTCCCCTCTCCTCTCTCCCCCCTCCTCTCCCCCCCCTGCTCTCCCCCCCCTCCTCCCCCCCCCTCCTCTCCCCCCTCTCCCCCCCCCCCCTCTCCCCCCCCCCCCTCTTCCCTCCTCCCCCCCCCTCTCCTCCCCCCCCTCTCCTCTCTCCCCCCTCTTTTTCTCCCCTCTCTTTCTCCATCCCCCTCCCTTTCCCCTCCCTCCCCTCAACCCCTCCCTCCCTCCCCTCCCTCCCCCCACCCCCTCCACCTCTCCCCCTCCCCACCTCTCCCCCTCCCCTCACCTCTCCCCCTCCCCCCCTCCCCTCTGCCCCCCTTCTTCCCCTCACCTCTCCCTCCTTCTCTCCCCCTCACTCTCACCCTCTCTCTCCTCCACCCCCACCATTCCCCTCTCACCCACCCTCCCTCTTCTCCTCCTCGCCTCCCCCCATCTCCCTCTTGCCCCTCTCTCTGTGTCCCTGCCCCTTCTCTCTCTGCCCTCACTCTCTACCCCCCCTCCCCCCCCTCTCTAGATGTGACTGCAAGTTGGGGGCTATGCGTCAGTAGATAGGGTGGTTATTGGATAAAAGGAGCAAATTAAAAATATTAATATATCAAGCAGAGTAATTAGCGTGAGTGCGCGGGGGGGGTGGGATAGTTAGTCAACGAGTCTGCACTTGGTCTAGTATCGTATTAAAACTGTGTGTTAACCATTATATTTTAAATGAAAATTTACTTTTCTACCAGTATTAATTTATCATATATGGCATCTGGTTATTAATTTATCATATATGGCATTATAAATGGATAATATATATTAATGATATATTAATTTTTCATTATATATTATCTATGTGTGTTATTTTTTCAGCAAATTCTTATGGTGTCATTGCCAGTTCAAATGTCAATTCAACATTTGACTCTTCATTAACAGTTTTGTACATCGTTTTTTTGCAAACTATTTATTTACTGCAAAGAGGATAAGATGAAAATATTATCATCTTAACGAGAAACTAACTGCCATCGTTTCTGAGGTTGAAGTTTGTCATTGACGGCACTATAGGTGTTACGAGATGTGAAAGGGAGAGTATAGAACATTCAAAATAGTGCACAATGTGCCGTGGCTATTATGTTAAGAATTCTGCGCTGCAAACAGATAGTATTTCTACAATTGTGGGCAGATTCCACCTGAATAGGTTTTGTCCACCAATGCTTGTAATGCAAAGTATTAGTTAAGATTGCTAGTTTTCTTGGTTTAAGAAGATAAATTATAGCACACAATAGACATTGGTTTTAAGTACAAAATCAATATTTATATAGAATTCTTGATGTAGCAGCATGCCCAAGGAGCACTTTGAAGTAAAATCTGATGCCATCCTTAATATAGTTACCCCAACTAACTTGCATAAATAACAAAATAGGATTTATAGTCAAAGACATAATCTCTTAGGAATAAACAGGTACCATGATAGTGGAAGATAACTTAATTCTGTAATACTTAGTGATAATGTAAATCAAGTAATTAAATGGGATTTACAATTAGCTTGCTAATTACAATTGGTGGGCCAGATTCAATGTTAAAATACCCTAATTATTGTATGCTGCCACATATTTCTAAGAATTATATAAAGGAAAGAAACATTGCCATATTATATTCAGACAGTAATTTATTTGCAAACATTTGTGACCAAGTAGCAGCATTTTGAATCGGTACTATTGACTTAATTGGTCCAGCAGGATATATGACCCAATGTTTCTGGGTGCTAGCGGGAATGGAAAAATGTATTTGTGCCCCCGATGATCTATAGTGCCTGTGGGTTTCCTTGCAGCAATTTGATTCAAGATTAAGTTCTGGGAATATCTACATTTTCCTTTTTGTAAAATTCATTTTCATTGCACCAAACATAGAGAGAAAAAAAGGAATATGAACATATCTCCCTGCATATTTTTAAGAAGGAACTGCAGATGCTGGAAAATCGAAGGTAGACTAAAATGCTGGAGAAACTCAGCGGGTGAGGCAGCATCTATGGAGCGAAGGAAATAGGCGACGTTTCGGGTCGACTTTTGACCCAAAATGTCGCCTATTTCCTTTGCTCCGTAGATGCTGCCTCACCCGCTGAGCTTCTCCAGCATTTTTGTCTCCCTGCATATTTGAATCATCTATGTCATTTGTTTTCAAAATATCTTTCAGTTAATCCAGTTGTTAAAATATAACATCTATTTATTGATTTGAATAAGATTTAAGTTACAAATGTAGGCACAATATCTGGATGCAATTATCTTGATCTTCCTTGTTGCAGCCCAATATTTGTTCCCATCAATTGGATTTCCCATTGCCCCACATAGATGAACTCATCTATATCTGAATATACCATCTTATAAAAAGAGCTGAAGATAGACTGAAGAAGAGGTGAAAATAAATGCTGGAGTAAATATGCGGGACAGGCAGCATCTCTGAATAGAAGGAATGGGTGATGTTTTGGGTTGAGACCCATCTTCAGACTGAGAGTCAGGGGAGAGGGAGACCCAGAGCTAAGGAGATGTAAGGTGTGAAAATGAGATTTCAAAGGGGATGTAGATCCAAGGAAAAGGTAGAATAGATCATTGTTAGCTAGGAACAGGTGATAACAAAGCATACAGACATAAAAATTAACCAGAGGGACAATCAAACTGGTCGGAGAACTAGGAAAGGGGAGGGATGGATAGAGACGGAAAGCAAGGGTTACCTGAAGTTAGAGAAGTCAATATTCATACAGCTGGGGTGTAAACTGCCCAAGCAAAATATGAGCTTGTCAGGATTGCAATACAGTACAATCTATGCCATCTCTATTTAGAATTAGAATTAGATTAGAATTAGATTCCTTTATTGTCATTCAGACCTTTCGGTCTGAACAAAATTATGTTGCCTGCAGTCATACACAGAACCAATAAAAACAAAACATACAATAAACACAAATTAAACATCCACCACAGTGAGTTCACCAAGCACATCCTCACTGTGATGGAGGCAAAGTTTTAGTCTCCGTCTCTTCCCTCCGTGTTCTCCCTCTGCGCTGAAGCGATCGATCCAGGCCGGAGATGCCGCCCTCCAGTCCAGCAGACCTCCGTGGCGATGACGCCGCCACCGAAAGCCGGAACGCCGTCTCCGCTCCGAGACGGTCCGCCACAGCATCAGCTCCGGGCAGCCGCCCCAGCTACAGGCTGCCGCCCCAGCTCCAGGTCCCACAGTCTCCGCTCTGGGCAGCTGCCCGAGCTCTGGGCCACTGCCCCAGCTCCGGGTCCTGCAGTCTCGGCTCTGAGCCCTGCTGCATCAGCTCCAGGCCGCCGCCGAAAGCCAGAACGCCACACCTGCAAGTCGGGCCACCGCTGCCTCAGCCCCGAAGATGGCCAGCCTCTCATTGGTGAGTCTTGGCTGGCTCTGCCTCCGGAGCCTTGGGGTCAGTCGCAGGCTGGACGCCGCCAGCTGCGCTATTAGGCCTCAGCGCAGACGGAGGCAGAGAAGGGGGATACGACACAAAAAAGTTGCATTCCTCCGAAGGAAGAGACAGAGAATATGTTTCACCCCCCCCCCAACACAACCGAACAAATTAAAACTTAACCAAAACAAGACAAAAAAAACAACAGAAAAAAGTAAAGACAGACGGACTGCAGGCGACCCGCAGCTGTTAACAGCGCCGCCACTTTAAGGCTATCTTGCTAACTGAGAACATTGATAGACTCCATTGGCAAGACATGGCACAAAGTTTCCCATCTGTCAAAGCTTATTTAATGTTTCTGTAAGCCTGTGATATTCAGAATAATTTATGAGCAACTAAAGCTGAAGTAAACAATCATTCTATTTTTTCAATATATTTGTTTTTGCAAGTTACAAAAAAAATGATCTAAAAATATCTGCATTACTTTCTCTAGGCAGTGAAATTTCAAGTGAAATGAATAGGCTTGTGAACCTTGTGCCAGTTCCAACCCAATAAAATGTCCACTAGTAGATTACCCTGTGCAAGTACGGGCAAATCTCAGTACTGCTGCTGAACAACAAGTTGAGTCTCTCAATGGAGATTAGGAGCAGATTTGCTGGCTGGAAGCAGTCAGCATTTTTGAAGCTTGGTTATGGTCTCTGCTGAAACCTGAGCTTATTTGCATTTACACAGCAGCCTACCGCAGAATTGTCATCACACTTCTTCTTCGACATTCCCTCGTCGTCGATGATGACTTACTTCTACTCTAGTTTTGTGGGTTCTGAGATGGCTAATGAGACCAATGTGGGAAATACATTCTCTTCCACAATTGCAGCAGGCAGTAGGTGACAAGATATATGGTGATGCTTTTCTTTTGCTGCTTACCACAGGGCTTTAGCGAATTCCTGATGTACAACCTTGAAGTTCTCAAAGGAGCAAGTAGGTCCTTCTGCAGTTGTACAGGTCCCTAGTGAGACCACACCTGGAGTATTGTGTGCAGTTTTTGTCTCCAAATTTGAGGAAGGACATTCTTATATACTCTGGAATTTAGAAGGATGAGAGAGGATTTTATTGAAACATATAAGATTATTAAGGGTTTGGACACGCTAAAAGCACGAAACATGTTCCCGATGTTGGGGGAGTCCAGAACCAGGGGCCACAGTTTAAGAATAAGGGGTAAGCCATTTAGAACGGACATGAGGAAACATTTTTTCACACAGAGATTTGTGAGTCTCTGGAATTATCTGCCTCAGAGGCCGGTTCTCTGGATACTTTCAAGAGAGAGCTAGATAGGGCTCTAGAAGATTGCGGAGTCAGGGGACATGGAGAGAAGGCAGGAACGGGGTACTAATTATGGATGATCAGCCATGATCACATTGAATGGCGGTGCTGGATCGAAGGGCTGAATGGCCTACTCCTGCACCTGTTGTCTATTGTCACTAAGAGTGCTCCTTTAGCACTTGAGCAGTCATGGGAAAGAAGTTCCCAGGAAACACTGGGAATTTGAATTTTTTCAAGGAGACTTTAAGCACATTTAGTATTTACTTTTCCTTCTTTCAACGTGCTCTCTTCCCAAGATTGAACTCTGAACAGAACGAAGTACAAAGTGCCGAATCATCTCTCGATGATCTGGTTGAGGAAGTAGCTGGATCATTTCAACTGGGGAACCTTCTTCAGACAACACTTAGTGTTCCACTCCAACATCTGCTGTTCCTTGTCTCTCCACTTTGAGCACCAAGTCTGCTTTAAGAGTTTCAGCAGCATGAACAGATTCCGGAGGTCAAAATGCCAGTGATATTACTCTGGAAGAGGACAATGACATTGGTTGGCTTGTTCTGCCAGTGCATCTGGGAGATTTTGCTGAGACAGTGACGGTGGCAGTATGCCTTGAAATGCGTGCTGTTTATGTCACAGAAATATATAGGATCATGGCTGCCATCATCAATGACTTTCTTTGTTGAAAGTGGCTCCTGCGATATGGAAAGTAGACCACTTTCCATTTCACAGTGAATCTTTGTCATTTGAGAGATGGATGGTACAGTAAGAACAAATTATTAGAAGACATTGATCTTTTAGTTTAGAGATACAGCACAGACACAAGCCCCAAGTCTGCGTTGACCAGTGATCCCCGCACAATAATACTGTCCTACACACAATAGGGACAATTTACAAATTTACTGAAGCCAATTAAACCTACAAATCAGTATGTATTTGGAGTGTGGGAGAAAACCAGAACATCAGAAGAACACCCATGCAGGTCACAGGGAGAATGTACGAACTCTGTACAGACAGCACTGATAGGCAGGATTAAACTGGGTCTCTGGCACTGTAAGGCAGCAACTCTACCGCTGCTCCACCCTGCCGCTCCCTATTGCTCTTGCAAGTAGTCAACACAAGATCCATCCTGTCAAGTGTTTTAGTGAAAGCATTGATGATGGTTAGGGTCAAAGTGGGTCATTTATTACTACATGGAGGCTTTGAAAATAACCTTGAGTCATTTCCTCCGTCTGGTATGAAGCATGAAAATTGCATTTGTTCATGTGACAGCAATAGAACCAGACTTTAGTAGCAAAGTTCTATGAAGATATTTAATACATGATACATTCAGCACACACAATTCTCTCAAAATATATTTCAGAAGAAATTATTTGCCTTTGTGCATGTTCATCTCATATATACAATAACATTTGTAACCAAACTGTCCCCACATGGGTTGCCATTAGCCTTAAGAGGGAAAGATCAAATTTTATTGACAATCACTTCATGCTTGGTCATTGACAACAAATGTCTCATAAGGTCTCATCGACACAATTGTTGTGCCTCAGGATTTCAATCCATTGACTTCATCAGAGTGAATTTCTGACCCAATTTACAATGTAACGGCATGACCATATAGCACAGATGGTGCAATCAACTGTAAATGAATTTCTAGACAAATGTGCTCATTAAAACCAGACTTTCAGCAATTAATGTTAGATATAAACAGTTTTAAAGATGAAGGTTATGCATTCAACGTTTGTGTCATGATTTACAAAGTTATCACCTTGTAAACATATTGACGGTAACTATTTCTTGGAACAACATTAATTTTAATCTATTTACTCGGGCGCCGTACATTTCTGCTTCAAATGCATGTTTTACCTAAACTATCAAAATGATTGTTCTGGAATTGCCCATGGGCTCTTAGTTTTCTTCATTGGACATTGAGGGTCCAGCATAAATTCAGGTAAGTTCCTGTATATTCAGGGTAAGTTGCTTTAATAATTAAAAAGAACATCGCGGCACAGGTCGAAGATAATATTATGGGGGGATCATTCAGTGAGATCATAGGTGGGGCTGAGAAACTAAAAAGGAATGATCACCTGATTGGGATGCACGATAGAGCCCCAAATGGTCACCCCGAATTAGAGGAACAGTTAGGTATGAGGTGTGGCATTATTTGTTTAGTTTAGTTTAGAGATACAGTGCAGAAACAGGCCCTTTGACTCACCGAAAAGCAATCCCCATACACTAGTTCTATCCCACAAACACTACCAAAGCCAATTAACCTGTAAACCCGTGTAGGAAGGACCTGCAGATGCTGGTTTACACTTAAGTTAGACACAAGATGCAGGAGTAACTCAGTGGGACAGGCAGCATCTATAGAGATAAGGAATGGGTGACATTTCGGGTCAAGACCCATCTTCAGATTGAGAGTCAGAGGAGAGGGAAAAGAGATAGTGGAGGATTTCATCGAGAATGTAAGGTGTGAAAATGACAGATCAAAGCAGACGATGACCAAGGAAATGTAAAATGGTTCATTGTTGGCTGAGGGGAAGTTAACAACGAGGCATACAAACAGTAAAATTAATCAGGACAGTGAAACTGGTTGGAGAACCAGGGTGGGGGAGGGATGGAGAGAGGGAGAAAGCAAGGATTACTTGAAGTTAGAGAAAACAATACTCACACCACTGAGTTGTAAGCTGCCCAAGTGAAATATGAGGTGCTCCAATTTGTGTTTGGCCTCATTCTGACAGTGGAGAAGGCTCAGGACAGAAAGGTCAGAAAAGGTGGCAGAGGTCAAAGAAAGTATTCAGCAACCGGTAGATTGCGTAGGCCCAGGCAGACTGAGTGAAAGTGTTCGGCAACACGATCGCAGTCTGACTGTCAGAGTGGCGAACCACTGTGATCAGCTTTTGAAGGATGAGTATGCAACGTACTGAGGACTGAACCTGGGTCACTGGAGTGGCGAGGCAGCAGCTCCACTTGCAATACCACTAAACCAAGTTAAGAGGGTCTACCCCAGGAATGGAGAGCCAGGTCAAAAATCAAAATGCTGGGGGAACTTGTTGAGTCAAGTATCAACAGTAGAGGCAATTTACAGGCAATTTTATCGGGTCAGGACCCTATTCAGACTTCTGTTTCTAGGTAGTAGGCCCAATCCAGCATTGTATATATATGTATAATTAATGAGTGAATTACTGTCACTATTCCTACCACTTTCTGAAACATTATTTGGCCAAATAAATTAATAGCTGCATAGATTGAAACTAGTTGTTCAAAGTAGATTGCAACCTACTTAAGCAGATCGTAAAGATAAATCATTCAAAGATGTTAATAAATTGTTCTGTAGGCTGTATAAATTTCCAAATTCAAGCTTAAAGGAGAATTATAGAAATTAATCAAAGTAGAACATTAATCCATTGTATATTGTGAGAGTAAGAGCTGGCCTTAATATTTTTTAACGTATCTAAAAACTTTTACAATTGACTTATTTTAATACACCATGATAATGGCCACAGCTGTATGAAGAGCTTGTGAAGTCTGGGACGTTCTTTGAAGCACAGGAGGCCAAGAGGTTATCTTAAGAGGTGTATAAAATAATGAGTGGGAGCATAGCTAGGGTCAATGCACAGAGTTTTTATTTCTCAAGTTCAGGGAAGGAAAAACTCAAGGGCATTGGTTGAAAGTGAGAGGAAAAATATTTAACAGGAACCCGAGGGGAAACATTTTGTACAGAATGTGGTGGGTAAATAGAATGAGCTGCCAGATGAAATATATGATACAGATATTATAACAACATTTAAAAGACATTTGGGCAAGTACATTGAGAGAAATGGTTAAGAGTTACATGTGCCATGCAGGCAACTGGTGCTAACTTGAAAGTGGCATCTTGGTTGACATGGATGAATCGAGTCAAACAGCTTGGCTCCATGCCAGCTGACACTATGACATAAATATATTTGCGTTTTTAGTGATGAACAGTGACATTGGAGTGAAATAGGGTTTGTAATTTACATTTGGGAAATAATGTGACATTAAGTTCCATGAAATTCTACTGTATCATTAGCTGGTTATCTTCTATCTATCTATCTATCTATCTATCTATCTATATCTATCTATCTATCTATCTATCGTAGACAAAAATGCTGGAGAAACTCAGCATCTATGGAGCGAAGGAAATAGGCAATGTTTCAGGCTGAAACCCTTCTTCAGACTGATGAGGGTTGGGGGGATGGGAAGAAGAAAGGAAGAGGAGGAGCCAGAGGGCTGAGGGAGAGCTGAGAAGGGGAGGAGACAGCAAGGGCTACCGGAAATTGCAGAAGTCAATGTTCAAGCCGCTGGGGTACCGACCGCTCAAGGTACTGATATGATGTGCTGCTACTCCAATTTCCGGTGGTGCTCACTCTGGCCATGGAGGAGGCCCAGGACAGAAAGGTCAGATTCGTAATGTGAGGGGGAGTTGAAGTGCTGAGCCACCGGGAGATCAGGTTGGTTAATGTGGACCGAGTGGAGGTGTTTTCTGTGAAACGATCGCCAAGCCTACGCTTGGTCTCACCGATGTAGATCAGCTGATATCTAGAGCAGCGGATGCAATAGATGAGGTTGGAAGAGGTGCAGGTGAATCTCTGTCGCACCTGGAATGACTGCTTGGGCCCTTGAATGGAGTCGAGGGGAGAGGTAAAGCGACACGTGTAGCATCTCCTGCGGTTGCAAGGGAAAGTGCCCGTGGAGGGGGTGGGAAGGGAATAATTGACCAGGGAGTTACGGAGGGAGCAGTCTTTGCGGCAAGCAGACGGGGGGAGATGGGAGGATGTGGCGAGTGGTGGGGTCACGTTGGAGTTGGCAAAAATGACGGAGGACTATTTGTTGTATGTGACGGCTAGTGGGGTGGAAGGAGAGGACCAGGGGGACTCTGCCCTTGTTCCGAGTGGGGGGGATGAGGAGCGAGAGCAGTGTTGCGGGGTATTGAAGAGACCCTCGTGAGAGCCTCATCTATGCTAGGGGAGGGGAACCCCCGTTCCATGAGGAATGAGGACATTTCCAATGCCCTGGTGTGGAACACCTCAACCTGGGAGCGGATGAGGCATAGATGGAGGAATTGGGAGTAGGGGATGGAGTCCTTACAGGAAGCAGGGTGGGAAGAAGTGTAGTCTAAATAGCCATGGGAGTCCGTGGGTTTATAGTGGATGTCGGTCAAAAGTCAGCGATGGAGGTAGTGATGTCAAGAAATGGTAGGGAAGTGTCGGAAATGGTCCAGGTGAAATTAGTGAGTTGTGTGTGGGTGCAGGCGGTAGTACCAATGCAATCGTCGATGTAGCGGAGGTAGAGGTTGGGGATGGGTCCCTGGTACGTCTCGAACAAGGTCTACCTTTGATTTTCCAGCATCTGCAGTTCCTTCTTGAAATCTATCTATCTATCTATCTATCTATCTATCTATCTATCTATCTATCTATCTATCTATCCTTAACTAAAACTCTCATCTTGTTCTCTTCCAGTTTGTGTTGTTTTTAAATTTGCGCGAAAAAGGCTACGCGATAGCGCTACGATTTTACTTACTCGTCTTACTCGCCATTCTCCTGTGCTGCAAGTGCACCAACTTTTGTTCAGATCAGTGGAATATTACTAAAGTTATGAAGGTTTAAATATCGTAAAATCCGCCACTTTCGGCTCCCACTGTCAATCACCGGCAGCGAGGAGAATAAAGCTGAAAGAGTGGAGTGAGCACAGTGTGGGGAGCGAGCTGCGTCGGCCATCATGATGAGCCGGTGAGTGAGTGCAGCCGGCAGGCAGCTGGTGAGTGAGTGAGTGCGGCTGGGAGTTGGGGAGTGAGTGCGGCTGAGAGCCGGGGACTGCCGGCTGCACTCACTCACTGGCTGCCTGATGGCCGCATTCATTCACTCACTCCCCGGCTGCAGGATGCTCCCCCCCATTGGCACCCGACAGCCTCCGCATGAAGCCATCCCCCCCCCCCCGTTTGCAAGGACCCCCCACCCCCCCCCCCCCCCCCACTGGCCCCCGATAGCCCCCATCTGAAGCCATCCCCCTCCCCCAGTTGCAGGACAATCCCCACCCACCAGCTCCTGACAGCCCCGGTCTGAAGCCATCCCCCTCCCCCGTTTGCAGGATGCTTCCTCCCCCCCTGGCCCTCGACAGGCCCTGCCTGAAGCCGTCCCCTTCAGTCAGCTAGAGTATGCTCCACCTCACCCCAACTGACCCCCGACAACCCCCGCCTGAAGCTGCCCCACCCCCCCCCCCCCCCCTCCCACCGGCCCCCACCTGAAGCCATCCCCTTCCCCCGGCTGAAGGACACTCCCCAACCCCAGCCCTCGACAGCCACTGCCTGAAGCCATCCCCCTCCCCCGGCTGCAGGACGATCCTCGTGAGCCCCCGCCTGAAGGCGTCCCCGCCCGCGGCTACAGAACGCTCCCGCCGGTTGCCACCTGAAGACATCCATGTCCCTAGCTGCAGCACTGCTTTCTCTGCCCCATCCCAACTACCCAATGTCTAAAGCCGTGTCCCTCCCCGGCTACAAAATGCTTCTGCCAGCACCTGCATGAAGCCATTCCCCTCCCCCGGATACAAAACGGTTCCCACCAGAAGCCGTCCTCGGCTACAGGACGTTCCCTCTGGCCCTGCCTGAATCTGTCCCCCTCTGGACCATGCCTGAAGCTGTCCCCAACCCCAGCTACTGGATGCTCCCCACCAGTCCCCACCTGAAGCCAGTGGGGAGCAGCAGCGATAGGCTGTGGCTGCAGTAGGCAATAGCAGGGCTACATAGCAGCAGGGGTAGACAGCGGCAGGAGTTGGCAGCGGCAGTGGTAGGCTACGGTAGCACTCCTTCCCTCCCCATCAGCCTTCGACAGACCCTGAAGCCTGCCTCTCCCCAGGCTGCAGAACCTCCTCCAATTGGCCCCTGACAGCCCCTGCCTAAAGCGTCCCCTCCCTCCCCCAATCAGAACGCTCCCCCCCCGACAGCCCCTGCCCCTGCCTAAAGCCCCCCCCCCCCCCCCCCCCCCAGCTGCAGAATGCAACATGAGACTCAACAAGAAAGTACTGCTGAATAAATCTCATCTTTAACATTTAAATTGGTGTGATATTAGAAGAGTTATTCACATTTTAAGCTTCAATAAATACCTTTTCCACTTGCCGTGCCTGTCAGCTGTGCCTGCGCTGCAATGCATGCGTGTTCTACGTCACATTGGGAACACAATGGGCGGGAACGGCTGCGCTGCCGAAGAGCCGGTAAGAGTGGATGGGGGGGCGGGGCAGGGGGGGAATGGAGTGAATGCATGGGGGATGGGAAATGGCAAGGGGCATAGTGGAGGAGGTTGAGAGGAGGAGGGGGATCAGGAGCATCTCAAAGGGAACCCATCAGCCGCACTTGCTCAGTTGGGGGCTATGGGTGAGTGGTGGAATATTGCCTTGGGGGACCGGGCCTCCTGTGTGAGAATGTGACCCAACGGGTCTCACTCAGTCTCGTACGTAATGTGATTACTTGCCGATTGATGGATCGGTATTGAACTGCTTGGATCTGTTCATCTTTGAAAAGCAAATGCAAGTTTGGTGAAACTGCACAGTGATTAAAGTACTTGGAAAATATTTGCTGTGTGGCAACAATGAAAGGCATTGATCATTAAAATGTTTAGCAGCAAATGGAATATCACATAACTTCAAGCAGTTTGAACATTGATATCCTCTGCATCTTGCATTCAATTTTGAGAGACAATTGAAGGCAAACAGCTCTTAAATGTATGCCCAGAGCCTTATGTTGATTTTTTGATTATATGCCTCTCTCAGTGCCTCTCTCCAGCATTAAATTTATTTAATTATTTGGTTTTCCTCCCCAGAAGGTTCCTGAATCGTCTCAAAATCCCCTCTCAAAATTAATTATGAGTGCAAGCTGACACTTGTGAGCTTCATCAAATCGCTTGTTTTAAAGAAAAATATGAGTATTCTCTGCAGAATTACATTGAAGGCACATTGCGAGTTAATGACAATGATTAATCTGTCACCACTTGAAGAAACTAAATCACTGAAAGTCTGGCTAACTTCTAAGGCATAAGAGAAATATATTGAAGCCATTGTATCTGTATTCTTTACTTCAAAATATTGTCAGCACTTGACAGTCAAATAATGGGAGCCTCAAGATAATAGTTCAAATAAAAATTGAGATTCAGTATTTTGCAACTTGCGCACATGCCTATATGATAGATTTCTTTGTCAGTTTTAAGTATTACGCTTGACAGATGGGTCATCAATTAATTTACGTTATGATCTTTGAAAAAGAATAATAATTCTTAAATAGATAGAATAACCTTTTACAATTCACCTGTAAAATCAATTACGATGTATTGCAGGGATGGATTGAAAATTAGGATGCAGCCCTTTTAAGGCTGCATCCCCAGTCAATAATTCCTCCAAGTGCTTCACTGAACGAAAAATATTACCTGGATACCTCCAATTGGAAAGGTACACTGATGTCAACTCCTGCATCTTCATCTATTGCATGTCACCACATGTATGAATATTCATATTTAACAGTGCATAATCACAAATATTCTCACCACATTTTATAAATGAAATGTGGCAACTGGCAAAGCACTATATTTAGCTTTGAGGGGAAAATACGCAATCATTTCAGGAATGAGCCTGGGTGACTGGAGTTGTGAGGCAGCCGCTGTAATTACTCTGCCACTAAGCCAGTTAGACAAGTTTACCCTGCGTGGAGATTCCAGGTCAAAAAACAAAATACTGGGGACGATGCTTTGGATCAAGATCTTCTTTAGCCTTCTGATTTTTAGTTTAGTTTAGAGACATAGTACGGAATTAGCCCACCGAGTCCACGGTGAGGCCCACCGTGTCCACACAGACAGGTGATCACCCCTGCACTTTAACACTATCCTACACATCTGGGAACAATTTACACATACATCAAGTCTTTGGAGTGTGGGAGGAAACCGAAGATCTTGGAGAAAGCCCATGCGGTCACGGGGAGAACGTACAAATTGCGAACAGACAGTGCCCGTAATCGGAATCAAATTCAGGTCTCCTGCGCTGCAAGCACTGAAAAAGGCAGCAACTCTACCGCTGTGCCACTGTGCTGACCATTCTAGGTGGTAGGTCCAAACCAGCATTATCTAGACCACTAATGAACAAATCACAATTCCCTAGTATTTTTTTTGCCAAATATATTACAAGCAGCATAGAAAGAATCTGGTTGCTCAAAGTGGATTACTACATACTTTAGCAATGAATAAAGATAAGTCATTCAAAGGTGTTAAGAGATTGAACTGTCGGCTGCATTCATTTTCAACTTTATACCAGAAGATTGAAAGGGGAATTACAGAAAGTAATCAGAATGGAGCTCTACCCATCACAGATTGTTACGGTAAGAGCTGATATTGAAGTATTTTAACAAATCTAAAATTTGTAAGGAATTAACATTTTATTCAACTTATTTTAGTACACTATGGTAAATGACATACAGTTTGGAAAAACATAACATCATTAATGTAAAACTAAATGCTGTGAGAGAGGGCATCTAATGACGGGGAAGACTATTTCAAGCTTGACACCTTTCCTGTATAAACTAGATGTTCTGTTAAGCCCTGAAGTATCTAAAGTTCTGATTATTATTCTAAACTCTCCAGACCATTTGAATTTATCATTTTATAGAGTCGTATAGCATGGATGCAGGGCCGTCAGCCCAACTTGGCCACACCGGCCAACATGTCCCAGCTACACTCATCCCACATGCCTGCGTTTGGCACATATCCCTCCAAACCTGTCCTATCCACATCCCTATCTTAAGCATTGGGATAGCCCTGCCTCAACGACCTCCTCTGATAGCTCGTTCCATACACCCACCACCCATTGTATGAAAAAGTCACCCCTCAGATTCCTATGAAATCTTTTCTCCTGCATCTTAAACTATTTTCTCTGGTCCTCAATTCCAGTACTCTGGACAAGAGACTCTGTGCAACTACCCAATCTATTCCTCTCATGATTTTTTACACCTCTGTTCATGCTCCTGCACTCCCAGGAATAGAGTTCCAGCTGACTCAACCAGTCGCTGGAGCTCAGTCCCTGGAGTCCCGGCAACATCCTCAGAAATCCTCTCTGTATATATGTCCTCTAAAGAAGCTGCCCAAACCATTGAGTTACTCCAGCACTTTGTATTTTGCTCAAGGTTCTGGCCTGGGCAGTTCGAAGACCATTTCATCCAAGACCACAAGAAATTACAGAGAATTGTGGACACAGCCCAAACCATCACACAAACCAGCCTCCTTTCCATTGACTCAATTTTTAATGTTTCAATTTATTATATTGAAATCATTTAAAAAATATATTCCAAGTTGCTTGGCTGAGACATCTTTTGGAAGGATATTACACATTCCTAAACTTTGTCAAAGAAATAAAATTTTTAATTGAATTTGATGAGAATTATAATGTTAAAAATTTCACAGAAATATATTCTGTGTTCTTATGACCAGGATGATATTAGACAATACACAATAGACAATAGGTGCAGGAGTAGGCCATTTGGCCCTTCAAGCCAGCACCACCATTCAATGTGATCATGGCTGATCATATAACCATATAACCATATAACAATTACAGCACGGAAACAGGCCATCTCCATGCCGAACAAATTTTTTTCCCCTTAGTCCCACCTGCCTGCACTCGTACCATAACCCTCCATTCCCTTCTCATCCATATGCCTATCCAATTTATTTTTAAAAGATACCAATGAACCTGCCTCCACCACTTCCACTGGGAGCTCATTCCACACCGCCACCACTCTCTGCGTAAAGAAGTTCCCCCTCATATTACCCCTAAATTTCTGTCCCTTAATTCTGAAGTCATGTCCTCTTGTTTGAATCTTCCCTATTCTCAAAGGGAAAAGCTTGTCCACATCAACTCTGTCTATCCCTCTCATCATTTTAAAGACCTCTATCAGGTCCCCCCTTAACCTTCTGCGCTCCAGAGAATAAAGACCTAACTTATTCAACCTATCTCTGTAACTTAGTTGTTGAAACCCAGGCAACATTCTAGTAAATCTCCTCTGTACTCTCTCTATTTTGTTGACATCCTTCCTATAATTTGGCGACCAAAATTGTACACCATACTCCAGATTTGGTCTCACCAATGCCTTGTACAATTTTAACATTACATCCCAGCTTCTATACTCAATGCTCTGATTTATAAAGGCTAGCATACCAAAAGCTTTCTTTACCACCCTATCTATATGAGATTCCACCTTCAAGGAACTATGCACGGTTATACCCAGATCCCTCTGTTCAACTGTATTCTTCAATTCCCTACCATTTACCATGTACGTCCTATTTTGATTTGTCCTGCCAAGGTGTAGCACCTCACATTTATCAGCATTAAACTCCATCTGCCATCTTTCAGCCCATTTTTCCAAATGGCCTAAATCACTCTGTAGACTTTGGAAATCCTCTTCATTATCCACAACACCCCCTATCTTGGTATCATCTGCATACTTACTAATCCAATTTACCACACCTTCATCCAGATCATTGATGTACATGACAAACAACAAAGGACCCAACACAGATCCCTGAGGCACCCCACTAGTCACCTGCCTCCAACCCGATAAACAGCCATCCACCATTACCCTCTGGCTTCTCCCATTCAGCCACTGTTGAATCCATCTTGCTATTCCTGCATTTATACCCAACATTTGAACCTTCTTAACCAACCTTCCATGAGGAACCTTGTCAAAGGCCTTACTAAAGTCCATATAGACAACATCCACTGCTTTACCCTCGTCAATTTCCCTAGTAACCTCTTCAAAAAATTCAAGAAGATTAGTCAAACATGACCTTCCAGGCACAAATCCATGTTGACTGTTCCTAATCAGACCCTGTTTATCTAGATGCTTATATATATTGTCTCTAAGTATCTTTTCCATTAATTTGCCCACCACTGAAGTCAAACTAACAGGTCTATAATTGCTAGGTTTACTCTTAGAACCCTTTTTAAACAATGGAACAACATGCGCAGTACGCCAATCCTCGGGGACTATTCCCGTTTCTAATGACATTTGAAATATTTCTGTCATAGCCCCAGCTATTTCTACACTAACTTCCCTCAATGTCCTAGGGAATATCCTGTCAGGACCTGGAGACTTATCCACTTTTATATTTTTCAAAAGTGTCAGTACTTCTTTTACTTTGAACCTCATAGTTTCTATAGCTACTCTCCTAGTTTCCCTTACCTCACATAATTCAATATCCTTCTCCTTGGTGAATACCGAAGAAAAAAAATTGTTCAATATCTCCCCCATCTCTTTTGGCTCTGCAGATAGCTGTCCACTCTGTGTCTCCAATGGACCAATTTTATCCCTCCTTATCCTTTTGCTATTAATATAGCTGTAGAAACCCTTTGGATTGACTTTCACCTTACTTGCCAAAGCAACCTCATATCTTCTTTTAGCTTTTCTAATTTCTTTAATTTCTTTCTTAAGATTCTTAAGATCTTAAGATCATACACAATCAGTATCCCGTTCCTGCCTTCTCCCCATATCCCCTGACTCCGCTATCTTCAAGAGCCCTAACTAGCTCTCTCTTGAAAGTCTCCAGAGAGCTGGCCTCCACCACCCTCTGGGGCAGAGAATTCCACACTCACAATTCTCTGAGTGAAAAAGTATTTCCTCATCTCCGTTCTAAATGGCTTATCCCTTATTCTTAAGCTATGGCCCCTGGTTCTGGACTCCCCCAACATTGGGAACATGTATCCTGCCTCTAGCATGTCAAAAACCTTAATAATCTTATATGTTCCAATAAGATCTCCTCTCATCCTTCCAAATTCCAGTATACAAGCCCATTCTCTCAGCATATGAGGGACCCGCCATTCTCTCAGCATATGAGAGACCCGCCAACCTGGGAATTAACCTTGTGAACCTACACTGCATTCCCTCAATAGCAAGAATGTCGTTCCTCAAATTTGGAGCCCAAAACTGCACACAATACTCCAGGTGTGTTCTCACTAGGGCCCTGTTCATCTGCAAAAGGACCTCTTTGCTTCAATACTCAACTCATCTTTGTTATGAAGGCCAACATGCCATTTGCTTTCTTCACTGCCTGCTGTACCTGCATGCTTACTTTCATTGACTGATGAACAAGGACCCCCAGATCCCGTTGTACTTCCCCTTTTCCCAACTTGACACCATTTAGATAATAATCTTCCTTCCTGTTTTTGCTACCAAAGTGGATAACCTCACATTTATACACATTAAACTGCATCTGTCCAGGTTACCCTGCATTCTCATAGCATCCTTGTCACAGTTCACACTGCCAACCAGCTTTGTGTCATCTGCAAATTTGCTAATTTTACTTGTAATCTCTTCATCTAAATCATTAATATATATTGTAAATAGTTGTGGTCCCAGCATCGGACCTTGTGGTACTCCACTAGTCACTGGCTGCCATTCTGAAAGGGACTTGTTAATCCCTACCCTTTGTTTCCTGTCTGCCAATCAATTTTCAACCATGTCAGCACTCTCCGCTCAATACCATGTGCCTTAATTTTGCCCATTAATCTCCTATGTGGGACCTTATCAAATGCTTTCTGAAAGTGCAGGAACACTACATCCACTGGCTCTCCCTTGTCCATTTTCCTACATCCTCAAAATATTGCAGAAGATTAGTCAAGCATGATTTTCCTTTTGTAAATCCATGCTGACTCGGACTGATCCTGTTACTGCTATCCAAATATGCCGCTATTTCATCTTTTAAGATTGACTCCAGCATCTTCCCCACCACCGATGTCAGGCTAACTGGTCTATAATTCCCTGTTTTCTCTCTCCCAACTTTCTTAAAAAAAGGGATAACATTAGCTACCCTCCAATCCACAGGAACTGATCCTGAATCTATAGAATCAATTGGAGAATGATCACCAATGCGTCCACGATTTCTAGAGCCACTTCCTTAAGTACCCTGGGATGCAGATCAACAGGCCCTGGGGTTTTATCAGCTTTCAGTCCCATTAGTCTCCCCAACACCATTTCCTACCTAATGTGGATTTCTTTCAGTTCCTCCATCACCCCAGATGCTCTGGTGAGTACATTGAAACATAGAAACATAGAAAATAGGTGCAGGAGTAGGCCATTTGTACCTTCGACCCTGCACCACCATTCAATATGATCATGGCTGATCATCCAACTCAGTATCCTGTACCTGCCTTCTCTCCATACCCCCTGATCCCTTTAGCCACAAGGGCCACATCTAAATCAAATATAGCCAATTAACTGGCCTCAACTACCTTCTGTGGCAGAAAGTTCCAGAGATTCACCACTCTTTGTGTGAAAAATGTTTTTCTCATCTTGGTCCAAAAAGATTTCCCCTTTATCCTTGAACTGTGACCCCTTGTCCTGGACTTCCCCAACATCGGGAACAATCTTCCTGCATCTAGCCTGTCCAACCACTTTAGAATTTTGTAAGTTTCTATAAGACACTCCCTCAATCTTCTAAAATCTAGCGAGTACAAGACAAGTCTATCCAGTCTTTCTTCATGTGAAAGTCCTGACATCCCAGGAATCAGTCTGGTGAACCTTCTCTGCACTCCCTCTATGGCAACAATGTCTTTGAGCATTGGGCATTGTGACATCGCACGATGGAACGTTCACCAAGTGCTTGTGCTCCTACAAAGGCATTTGTAAATGAATCCATTCCGATTGGACATATGTCTTAAGAATTTTGTAGGTTTCTATAAGATCCCCCCTCAATCTTCTAAATTCTAGTGAGTACAAACCGAATCTATCCAGTCTTTTTCTTCATATAAAAGTCCTGACATCCTCAGTCTGGTGAACCTTCTCTGTACTCCCTCTATGGCAAGAATGTCTTTCCTCAGATTTGGAGACTAAAACTGTACGCAACACTCCAGGTCTGGTCTCACCAAGACCCTGTACAACTGTAGTAGAACCTCCCTGCTCCTATACTCAAATCCTTTTGCTATGAATGCATCAGGAAGATTGTTTGTGTTCTCCTTGTTCCCCATAATAAATTCACCCTTTTCAGTCTTCGATGGGTCCAACTTTGGTCTTAACTAATTTTTTCCTCTTCACCTATCTAAATATGTTTTTCCTATCCTCCTTTATATTCTTGGCTAGCTTATCTACATACCTTATCTTTTCTCCCCGTATTGCCTTTTTAGTTATCTTCTGTTGCTCTTTAAACGTTACCCAATCCTCTGGCTTCCCGCTCATCTTTGCTATGTGTACTTCTTCTCTTTTATTTTTATACTGTCCCTTACTTCGCTTGTCAGCCACGGTCGCCCCTTACTCCCTTTGGAATCGTTCTCCTTCTTTGGAACGAACTGATCCTGCACCTTTTGTATTATTCCTACAAATACCTGCCATTGTTATTCCACTGTCATCCCTGCTAGGGTATCTTTCCAGTGATTTAATAGAAACTATTTTTAAATTTGCAAGAAATTGTATGTGCTGTATAACATTTGAACAAAGATGCCTGAATAGCAATACAACTAATTATTTTTACACTTCACTTATCTTTTACCAATTCTAATCTTATGTTATGTGACTATAACTTCACGTTAACTATGAAGTGCAAGGATGGTTATGGTTTCATCCTCTCCCTTGCGTTTAGTTATAATTACACTTGATTACACTTGAATTAAATGCCACAAAGTGTCTTGTTATTATTTCTCCTCACAATTATCACAATCACAATAATACTTTATTAGCCAAGTATGTTTTGCATTTCATTTGCAGGAATTTCATTTGCCAAGTCAGTCATACAAATAAAAAGCAATGGAACACACCAAATACATTTTAACATAAAAATCCACCACAGTGACTCCTCCACATTCCTCACTGTGATGGAAGGCGAAAAAAAGTTCAAATCTCTTCCCTACTATGCTCTCCCACAGTCGGGGGCCTCGAGCCCTCCATTGAGGGGATGTAAATCTATGTAAACTATGTTTATCTATGTAACTTGGACCAAGTTAATCTCAGTTATGAAAGACCAAAAATCCAAACTCTCCACTGTAGATGCTGGAATATTGCTTGGAAGAGCAAGTGCTGAAGTAAGTCAGCAGGGTCAGGCAGCATTGCAATTGGTCAGGCAGAAATTGTGGAACGAATAGACAGACAACATTTTGGGTGCGGATCCTCCAAACTCAATTTAAAGCGCTGTTGACAAATTATATTTCATGGATTCCCCAAAATCAGTCACTAGGAATGATGTACACATATCAAGGAGGATTTGAGCATATGCTTGTATATTTTCTGTCTAACTTGTAAATTCTTACAGCAACAGAGCTC
This sequence comes from Leucoraja erinaceus, assembly GCF_028641065.1. Taxonomy (NCBI): domain Eukaryota; kingdom Metazoa; phylum Chordata; class Chondrichthyes; order Rajiformes; family Rajidae; genus Leucoraja; species Leucoraja erinaceus. Next base: position 59,752,194 of record NC_073383.1, read on the forward strand.
AGAAAAGAACATTTATTTTGGGAGTCTAGTGTCAGATATGTGAATAACAAGATTTGTCTAACGCAGCAAATGAGTATAATAAAAGCTTAATTCCTAAGAATGTTAGGCTAGGAGATAATTGATTAGTTCACTCTTCAAATGTATTTGGAGGATTTTGCAGAACCAGACATTGAATCCCAGCTATTGACACACCACAGAAACCAGGTCTTCGGCCCACCGTTGCTGAAAATAAACATTAATCCTAATTTAACCAAATGTTTTATTATTTCCAGATTATCACCAATTCCCAAGTAGGTTCTACTCCTCAACTGTATACTAGGAATAATTTACAGTGTCAATTAATTTACCACCCCCCTCAGCTTTGGGATTTGCAAGGAAACTGAAGCAGCTAGATTAAATCTACAGGATCACATAGAGAACATGCAAATTCCACACAGACAGCATCTGAGGTCAGGATTGAACCTGGGTCTCTGATGGTGAGGCAATGACTCCATTAGCTGTGCCACTGTGCTATTAATCAGTTCTTTGTTGATTACGTCTTTCTTGGCATCCTTTTTGGGAGCTGCTTTTTGCCACATGCATTTTCTCTGTCAATTACAGACCAATGTGCAGTTGCTTTGTATCCAATGTTTTGAGATGCCTGCTATCGGCAACCCAGGCCGTAGACGTATGTCAGAGGATGCGGTCACTAATAACCAGTAGACCACATTTCATGCCAGATCTTACTCTTCAGATACCCTTTCCTCAGTCGACCAAAGGCTATGCTGGTGCATTGAAGGAGGCAGTGAATTTCATTACTGAGAGTGCCGTATGCCTTCACTGAGAGGTAGGAGTTCTAGGAACTCGCTATGGATATTCGTCGTCTGAAGGGAGCGCTGTGCGCTGAGGGCAGGATGGAAGAAGACATTCATCTTGTGGTTCTTGAGTGTAAGATCCATTCTCTCGTATGCTTCAGTGAATCAGTTGACAATTGCTTGGAGTTTGGCCTCTGAATGTACACAAATGTAACAATTTAACATTACTATTTAGATTTCACTGAAAAAATGTGGTGTTTTCTGATACAATTTCAAGTCAGTCATTTCCTGTTGGAAGTAGGGCAATACTGACATTTCAACAGTGCCATTTATAAGATTATTTTTCATTGCTGAAATAGTTCCGCTGCTGCAACAGCTAAATCTGCAAATGTGGCACAGTGACGCAGGGGTTGAATTGCTGCCTTACAGTGCCAAAGACCCGAGTTCGATCCCGACTACAGGAGCTGTCCGTACGGAGTTTGTATCTTCTCCACATGACATGCGTGGGTTTTCACCGAGATCTTCAGTTTCCTCCCACACTCCAAAGACATACAGGTTTGTAGGTTAATTGGCTTGGTATAATTGTAGAAATTGCCCCAGTGTGTGTAGGGTAGTGTTAATGTGCGGGGATCGCTAGCCAAAGGGCCTGTTTCCGTGCTGTAACTCTAAACTAAACTAAAGACTCTCACTGATCTAAATCAACCTTAAGGGCCTGTCCCACATGAGATTTTTTTCGGCGACTTGCCGGCACCCGTCATAGTCGCAGCAGGTCGCCGAAAATTTTCAAAATGTTGAAAATCCAGCGGCGATCAGAAAAAGGTACGACACGTTGGGCAACTACTCACGACCAAACAGGTGTCACTCCGCGACATGTCACCACATGTTCACACTCTTTGTGCAAGCCTATTAATTATAGCCAATTGCTTTTGCGGAAAATGCATGCACTAGAAGCTTAACAATTTGATATTCTAAACGATGTTATGCAAGAGAAATGGAAAAGTGCAAAACTTGAATGCACACTTTTAAAAAAAATTTCCAATGGGAAATCATTGATTGAAAATATACTGCTTAAGTGATAAGTTTCAGTGTTAACTAATGTCACAGTCCCAGTATGCAAGGCTTGTATTCTGTTGACAATAGGACAATGTATATTGTTCAATTCTAGAACTACACTTGAAGCAACAGATCAATAAATGTACCCAGATGTTCATGATAAAATTATGAAAATCAGATACGACTCTAAATGATTAAATTACCTGCAAACATTTTTAACAACTGCAAATTGTTTTTTTTTTGGAAACACAAGATATAATGTTTTGCCATTGAAGTTCAATATCACAAAAGGGATTCATTTTGTTCTTAAAATCTGTGCCAATGTGTTGCAGGTTCCATGTAAAACTAATTCAGCTCTCTTTTCAAATCCTTGAATCGTCAGATATTCAAAAATTGATTACCCTTCCTGCTTACTTCCCAAACAAGAGAAATACTTATTCCATAATTTAGAATGTATAAATCATGTTTTAAATCTTCTTGCTGCAGTGTAAATTGCCTCAGCATCTCAAATCTCTCCTATAAAGTGTTGTGTTGCATGCTGGCATTAACCAAGTTAATCTAAACTCTCTGCTTTCTTCAATATCAGTATATTTTTGTAATGAGTAGGAAGGAGAAGCAGATGCTGGTTTATACCAAAGATGGACTCAAAATGCTGGAGTAATTCACTGGGTCAGGCAACATCTCTGGAGAAAAGGAACATATGATGTTTCGGATACAAATGTCACCCATGCCTTTTCTCCAGAGATGCTGCCTGACCCGCTGAGCTACTCAAGCATTTTACGTCCATTTTTGTAAAATCCGCCTAAAACATCGAGCAATACAGAGTGGTATCTTTAATGTTTTGTAACGTCAGAGATCATTTATGATGTAATGCATTATAGACTGTGCTACTACCTTACATATCATTTTGTTAGCCATGCACTTCAACATCTTATTTTAAATATAAACTTCAATTTCTAATTTTTCTAATGAATGATCTCATATTTACATATGCGTAGGAAAGAACTGCAGGTGCTGAACCAAAGATAGACACAAAATGCTGGAGTAACTCAGCGGGACAGGCAACATCTCTGGATAGCAGGAACAAGTGATGTTTTGGGTCGAGACCCTTGCTCAGACTGATGTTTTGGGTCGAGGCCCTTGCTCAGACTGATGTTTTGGGTCGAGACACTTCTTCGACCCGCAACGTCACCTGTTCCTTCTAACCAGAGATGCTGTTTGTCCCACAGAGTTACTGCAGCATTTTGAGTCATATTTATAGATATTACATTGCACCTTCATCCCATTCTGTTAAGCTGCCCAAGTTGCCCTGTGAACTGTACACAGGTCTTGTTGTTTTGTAGCTTCTTTGTTGTTAGTATATTTCTACTTTTTGTGCCCTCAATAGCACAAGAAATACGGCAATAAACCACAGCATAGACCATTTGACATTTTTTGCTAACTTTAATTAATGTCCTTATTTTCCTTCAATGAGCTTATATTTCACCTGATAACATGATTTCATTTTCCAAGATGCCTGTGTAAAACCTTGGGTCTGAATATTTCAAAGATTTTCCTAATCTCCTGCTATAATCTGAATGGCAGTGGTGCTGCAGGTAGTGCAGCAGTCTCACCGTCCCAACCAACACAATTTCCCTGTGGAGTTTGTACATTTTTACTGTGTCCTCTGATTGCCTCCCACATCCCAAAGGCCTATTAATTATGAATTTAAATGACCACTGTAATTTGCCCCTAGTGTGTGGGTTTGCAGGAAAATCATGGTCATGAGTGAGAGAATGAATGGGTAGGGAATGGGACTGATAAGGTACACAGAGATCAGATGGGATGAATGACTTTCTTCTATGCTGGAAGGGAATGTGAAATATATGACCTACATGCCATTTCTAGACCACATTGGTGCTCTTAATGAGCACAAAGCACATCGATGGGATCTGGTTAATGTTTCCTCCTCTAATCCTGCATCAATACGTAGTTTGAGAATTTTGTCCAAACCATATGATATTAACCAAAATTAAAATGCAGCACTCACATGGAAGCTGTGATGTGCTCACTGCACAAAACTATGTTAGTGTTTTCTTGCTCTCTTCCAAATGTGAAAGCAATAGGTACACTTGGATAAATATCTAAAGAGCCATGATCAGCAAAGGTATGAACAAAGAACTGGTCCCAATGGGATGTAAATTTCTACAATTAGGTTAAACATTGGTGCCTACACTCGAGACAAAATTAAAGGAATGAGTTTGAAGGAACAGTTCAGGCAAAAATATAAAGAAGCTATGAAAGATGATATGAATCCACACTTAAGTCACCTCTGAATGAGGAGAGAGGGACCCGAAACAAACAAATAAAGAATCATATGTGATAAGAATGAATGAATCAATAACCCTGTTTATTTTTATTCATTTAACTTCAATCTTAGGATTCATCTGTTGTCTTCCCTTTATCTTCCATTAGGGCAACTGACTTAAATGTTTAATTAGATAGAGCTGTAATAGTCAGCCAATTTTAATCCTTTACATTTAATTTCATGGGGCAAATCAAAAGAGACCATTCACAATTAACTTGGACAGGATGGAGCAATTCGACATATAAAACCTGTTGATCACTTGCCAACGGAACATACACAAATTAGTTGTGATGCTCCCATCCAAACCAAATCAGGAATTTAATCCTTATTTATATAAACAGGGCACTGAAGTTGGCGTCTCTTTTTATTACAGATTTGGAAACAAATATATTTTTGTCACAATCATGAACAAAGCAGATTTCAAAGGAGATGGACCAATTGCTGCTAATTGGGACTAGATTAGATGGGGTAGTCTTGGTTGACATGGACAAGTAGGGCCAAAGGGTCTTTTTCCATGCAGTATGACTATAATTTTTAAGCAATGTAATTTAAACTTTGTGCTCCACAGAAATTGAACCACAATATTCCTGAGTTTCTGCAAAGAAATAAAGTATTTCATTTAAAAATCTAACCCCAGACATTAAGATATTTGTGGTAAGAAGCAAAATTATTTCAGGGCATCATTTATTTTAAGTAAGCAACAGCCTTTTACAGCAGTGTTAAAATCTCTTGCTCTTTCTATATTTGGTGACTTCAATTAACTTATTGTTTATGGCATAGAGAAAACAATCTTAAAAAAAATGCTTGAATGTATAGGTCTTAAAATCATGCCTGTGGACTCAGCCTTGAACCTGACCTGATAACATTTACTGAAGCCTCATTGAACCCAACAAGTAAATTACTTGTCGTGCAGCATGAGGTGCAAATTGTAAAAAATAATATTGCCTCTAAACTCTCAAATGCTCCACAATAAACAGTTTAATTTCTGATCCACTGGCCTATACTTCACTGAAATCACAAGGAAAGCTCCTGTAATCAAAACAAATTGGAATCAACCTAACACAAGCAACACAGATTACATTGAGATATTGAAAAAATGCACTCACTGTTAAGAATATTTTTTTATCAGAATAAAATAGTCTGGAATTGAAATTGATATACACAGATCAGCTAAACTAATTTATAATGAATCAATTGTCTAGATTTATTGCAACTCATGATTTAGTTTTCATTGAACTCGTGGAAAAGTAATGTGGTGTAACAATTGTGTTACTAATTCATTAGCAATTGTTATGTTTTAAGATGCCTGACCAATTTGTCTATGATCACGTGATGAATTGTTGCCACATTTGTGCTGCAATGTACAATTGTAGAGATAGGTAGTTCATTTTAGAAAATTGTTAGGATTTTTCCACATTATGATCGTTATATCTTATCTCTTGAAAGCATATTTTGGGTTTTTCACTATTTGTTCTAAGTATATTATATTTAACTTCTGGAGAAATTCTTATGAAATCATCAGTGCTTACGGAGTTATAAATATAAGAATTAAAATCAGGTTTAAATCATTGAGTCCAAGCCAGCAATATTCAGTTCATGTTTGTGGATCCTTTGACTTCAACTCCACTTTCCTTCACTCTGCTTATCTCTCATAATTGACAGAAATAAATCACAACTTCCTAGGTGGTTAATTGAACCATAATTCTGTGTTGGTCTGGATAAGAGCATGAAATAAACACAACCACCTTTCTCTTGTTGTATTTGATATGTTCTCACATAACTCACAGCAATATCATCACATCTTATTTGCTGTTGCATTTATCTTAATCAACAAAATCTGCACCCTCAAAAGTTTAATTTCTTGCATAAAACGGATTACATTTTTTAAAAAGGATGCAAAATGCTGAAGTAATTCAATGGGTCAGGCAGCATCTCGGGAGAACATGGATATTATGTTTGGGAATTTGGGATACATTTGATATTTTGTGCATTGAGTTTGGATTTTGAGACCAGTGTCCAGGATATTTTGGTCTTTATTCTGATGTGTTGACCTAATTATGAAAGGGAGAATTTTTAAGTAAAAGGAAGATCCATCTCTAACAAATGATGGGAAGAAAAGGGAAATCTTTTAGCAGAGTTTATGTGTTTTTGTTGGCAATAATGATTTCTAATTTGTAAACAAATTGAAGCCAAGGCTCCAGAAAAATTAACATGAGCTTTTTCTACATAGTCCTTAAGTGTTCAGAATATCCATTACTATTTTTTTCCATATCGCATCTCCGTCCACACTGTGGCCTAACATCGCGGAGCTGGCGGCCTCTGCTGGAGACTGACTTTGGGAGCTCCAACTGCAGGAACATGCGGACTTTAACATCGTGGAGTTCGCGGTTTCTGGTAAGGGACCAACTTCAGGAGCTCCAGGGAAACGATCGCCCCGACACGGGAGCTTTGAACACTGGCTGCTGGTTTCGATCACCCCGACTGCGGATGGTTCGTGTGCCCCGACCGCGGGAGAATAAAGAGGAAGAAGTTTAGATTTTATTGCCTTCCATCACAGTGAGGAAACTGGAGAATCCACTGTGATGGATGTTTATGTTAACTTTTATGTAGTTGTGTGTCTTGTTGCTTATTTAAGTATGGCTGTATGGTAATTCGAGTTTCACTGTACCTTAATTGTGACAATAAATTGACCTTTCCACCTTTGAACTTCTCATCAACTGCTGAAAAATTAATTCAAACATATCAACCATAATCATTTTTTTTGAGGTCACTTTTTAACTCTTTATCACTTTCCAGTGCTATTGTCTGACCTGCTGTGTTTTCAGCCTTCTTTTTGTTTTTTCTATGCGATCACAAAATGGTACTTGCTTTTTTTTTCCCCAATTGTTACGATTCCAATTATTTTAATTGTACTGGGCAAGATCCAATACTTTAATCATATTAGTAATCAGCACTTCAGGTTCATTCAGAAAAAAATAACGTTTTCAAGGAAAATAAAGTATTCATTGACCAAGTCATTAATTGTGCAATATTCGCATGCACTATGCAATTTCATCTTAATTGAAAAACTAATTATAAAAGTAATCAGCATCTCTATGCATGCGTAGCCTGGTACAGTTAATCATATTATACACTAATGCATATGGAAGACCGTGTCAAGGTCCCACTCCTGTGAAAATTAATCAGACTGCCCCTACCTCAATTGCTGCTGGGGAGTCTATCGGTGAAATAAGCCATGCATTCCTAATTACAGCTGCATTCTTCTTTTAGTTGCAAGTGGGAAGAGAAAGCATTCCAATCTTTGTTCCATGTCTAATGATGCAGTTAGACAAACAATGTTGGAGTAACTCAATGGGATAGGCAGCATCTCTGGAGAGAAAGAATGGGTGACGTTTCGGGTTGAGAGCATTGTTCAGACTGATGTCAGGAGAGGGGGCGGGGCAAAGATAGAATGTAGTCTGTGACAGTAAGACTAGTGGGAGAACAGGAAAGGAGGAGGGGATGGAGAGAGAAAGAAAGTGCTATCTGAAGTTAGAGAAGTCAATGCCCATACCACTGGGGTATAAACTACCCAAGCAACATATGAGGTGCTGTTCCTCCAATTTGCGATGGGCCTCACTCTGACAATGGAGGAGGCCCAGGACAGAAAGGTCAGATTGGTAATGGAAGGGGGACTTGAAGTGGGCAATCAACGGGAGATCAGTTATGTTAAGACGGACTGAGCGGAGCTGTTCAGCGAAACGATCGCTGAGTCTGCGCTTGGTCTCGTTGATTTAGAGAAGTTGACAACTGAAACAGCGGTAGATGAGGATGAAGGACGTGCAAGTGAACCTCTGCCTCACCCGAAAAGACTGTTTGGGTCCTTGGATGGAGTCGAGGGGGGAGGTAAAATGGCAGGTGTTGCATCTCCTGTGGTTACAGGGGATAGTACGTGGGGAGGGAGTGATTTGGGTGGGAAGGGAGTTTCAGAGGGAATGGTCTCAGCGGAAAGCAGAAAGGGGTGTAGATGGAAAGATGTGGCCAGTAGTGGGATCCCGTTGGAGGTGGTGAAAATGTTGGAGGATTATATGCTTTATGCAACGGCTGATGAGGTGGAAAGTGAGGAAAAGGGGGACTGTGTCCTTGTTATGAATGAGGGGAGGAGGAGCAGGAGCGGAGCTGCAAAATATCGAGGAGACCCTAGTGAGAGCCTTGTCTACAATGGAAGAGGGGAATCCCCGTTTCCTAAAGAACGAGGACATCTCCAATACCCTGGTATGGAACACCGCCTCCTGGGCACAGATGCGGCGCAGATGGAGAAATTGGGAGCAGGCGAGTCTTTACAGGAAGCAGGGTGGGAAGAAGTGTAGTTAAGATAGCTATGGGTGTCAGTAGGTTTGTAGTAAATATCGGTCAATAGTCTGTTTTCTGTGATGGATACAATGAGATCTAGAAATGGTAGGGAGATGACGGAGATGATCCAAGTGAATTTGAGTACAGGATGGAATTAGTGATGAAGTTAATGAAGTAAGTGAGTCCTACATGGGTGCAGGGGGTAGCACCAATGCAATCGTCAATGTAATGGAGGTAGGGTTCGGGGATAGGGCCAGTGTATGCCTGGAACAGGGATTGTTCGACGTGCTGCATCTGATGATGTAGTAATGTCCATCAAGCTATCACAGACATGCAGTACCCTCTACTGTTAACTATTTTTTTACGCTACTCAACAAATGGTTGTAACTTATCTCCAATATTGAAGTGGCAGCCCCTCAAAAAAACTTTTTTAGTGAAATATGTCATCCACCAATTTTCCACAAGCTATCCCTGAAAAGAGTTTGCAGCACAATTTCCTGATCAGCAGACTGTTGGTCTCAGGACTATCCTGATTGACTCCTCATTTGGAGACATGGAGCTCCAAGGAGAAAAGCAGTGAATTATGTTGTTTAATTTACTTTTATTTTAATTACTTTTAACTTTATGTAATTTTCCCCATTGAAAACTTATCATCTGATTTTTTTTCCTACCAAGATTTCTATGTATAATTTTGTAGAAATCATGTTGCATATCTTGTATTTAACAATTATGAAGTCATGATGTAGCTTAATAGAACTTTGGTTAGCCCACATTTGGAATATTGTGTGCAGTTCAGGTTGTTACAGGAGGATGCAGAGGCTTAGGAAAGGCTGCAGAGGTGGTTTAACCAAGAATGATGCCTGGATTAGGATATATTAATTACTGGGAGGGGTTGGGGAGATGTGTTGTTTTCTCTGGAATACTGGAGGCTGTGGGCAGCCTGTTAGAATATAAGATGATGTGAGGAATTGATAGGGTAGACAGTCTGAATTTATTTCTTAAAGATTGAAATTTCAAATCCATTAAGCAGTCTTTTTTGTTTTTTGTTTTACACAGAAGTTGTTGAGGGCTTGGAACGCATTACTAGAGGTTGAGGCAGACATGAATAGGGATTTAAGAGACTGCCAGGTATACATATGGATATGCAGCGAATGGAGGGATCTGATTTATGTGCAGGCAGATTAGATTTGTTCTTGACCGTGTTTGGCACAGGCATTGTTGGCTGTGCCTATACAGTACAGCACTGTTTCTCTGCTGCACATTATATGTCCAATGTTCTATTATCTATTTGCACATATAAAAATAACATTCTTGCTGCAGTGTGTCTTTTTTGTGGTTGTTCATGTACAAGTGGAATTCTGGGATATTTTATCATTGGGATATTTATGACAAATTAAATGTCTTATACTCTGCACCAAGGAATGTCTAAGGTCTCAGAATCAAATGCTACTGTTGTAACCCTATTCCCAGTGAGTGCAGTAAATTGAACGGTGAGAAACTGCTGAATATAAGAGGTTTATCTTGGATAAATGGTACATTGTATCAACGCATTATATATTTTCCTATCTATTGATTCCTACTGATAAGCTCAGAGGATAAATTTTCTTTGAAGCAATCTATCATTGAAAACATTATATGGGTTTATAAAATATGAAAGCACATGAGGATAAATATTTGCACTTCATCTGGTTGTGATCTTGACATCTGATTCTATACGCACATGTATCGTTATAATAAAATAGGCAGCCATGGTGAATCAAAAACAGATTGTCGAATGCAAAATCTAAACTGCAATGGGAGATGTGCTGAGTACAAATGCTAAACCAAATGTTATCTCAATAAATATTTCTCATCTCCCATGGAGATTAAAGCAAAAAGATTGTTTGAACCTTCATCTGAAAGCAATAGACAAACTAAAAGATAGATAACAGAAGGAAATTCAGGTTAAAAACTGACAAGATAGATGATGGCTATATTATTTAACCTTCACCTTTTCAGTTTATGGGATACCAAAGTATATGGCTTGATAATTATTCATTGACATGGCATACCATGACTTCCTAAAGAATTTGACAGTTGTCTGTGATAATATTTCAATTTGAAACATCAATGCCGAGAAATTGGAGCCACTTGTAGCACACAATCTAAGGCTTCTCAGTTCACCAGATGGATTATATGATAACCATGGGTAATATCAGGGATGGAACGTTCTTCGCTCTAGTCAACACCTCGTGGTGCTCGGACCTGGAATATCTAACAGGAAAGTGCTGTCCCAATGATCTGCTGTGATTCCTTGGGTATGCAAAACAAAGAATATCACTCTTGACTTGTCACATGTGACAATAAGGTATCATTCATCATTCAGAGAAGGTATAGGTTGAGGGTGGGAGTGGGAACATTTAAAGGAGATTTTCAAGGCAAGTATTTTACTCAGAGGGTGATAGGTGCATGGAATGCAGTGCCAGCGGAGGTGGTAGAATGTTTAGATATGATGTTTCAGTAACATTAAGTCTGAACAGGCAGGGAATAGTTGGAGACATATGTAAGCAGGAGATTTGCTTAGATTGATAACATGGTCAGCACAAATGTGGTAGGTTGTAAAACCTGTTCTTATGTTATACATTTCCATTTTCTTCATGTTCACTTCGTGCAGTGCTCTATGCTCTTAATTTATACAGCAGCCACTTTTGTGGCACCTTGAGAAATGACTTCTGGATATCAAAATATACTACATCTACTATTCCCCTCTAGCAACCCTCTCAATCACAAAATTGCCAAACACGTTTTACCTTCCATTAAACCATGATGACTAGGTTTGCTTACATTTATTTTTTTCTAAATGAATAGATTTTCATCTTTGATTATTGATTCTAATATCTTGCCAGCCATAGATGTGAAACTAACTGCTGTACAGAATCCCGTCTCCCTCCTTTTTTGAACAAGGGAAACATGGTGGCAGGTTTCCATTCTTCTGGAATCTCCTGGAATTTAGAGAGTTTTGAAAAAAAATTCAACTAAGGAGTCCACAATCTCTGTAGACTTTAAAAACATTAGATTTAAACCAAGACTGAGGCATTATTGATAACGATCTTACACTTTTGTGCCTGGTCCTGGATGAGCTCATTTTTTACAGTTCAGTTGAGTTTTACAATACAATACAATGCGATTTATTTGTCACATTACACATAAAGTGCAAGTGAAATGAATATGTCAGCAGCGGTACAATTATAAAGAACACACACAAAAACACAATAAAAATTTAACATAAACATCCACCACAGCATTCATCACGGTGATGGAAGGCACACAATTTGGTCAGTCCTCCTCCATTTTCCCCCGTGGTCGGGACCTCAACCCTCCGCAGCTGTTGCTGCGGGCGTCCAGATGGTAAATGGACAAGGTACAAGTCCAGGTAAGTCCAGAGTCGGCTCTTCCCCACCGGAGACCGTGGCTTTAAGTTGGTGTAGGCCGCAGGCTGGCGGTCGAACATTTAAAGTTTAAAGTTCGCTGCCGCGCCGCAGCCAGAAGCACCGCAGGCCGCAGGGCCGGCGGTCGAAGCTTCCCTCCACGGGTGATGGTAAGTTGCCACTGAGCCTGCAGTAGAAGTTGGCCGCGGGCCGGCAGTGATGGCTTCTTCTTCCCCCGGGTCCCCCACGAGGGATCCCGGGCTGTAGACGCCGCGCCAGCTGGAGCTGTGCAGACCGCGGCTTCAAGCTGCCGGCTGCCCCAGGACAGCAAAACGGAGCGCTACCCTCCGGCGAGCCCCAGCGAGGGTTCGCCCGCTCCATGCAGAGAGTCCACGCTGCGCCCGCCGCTGATGTCCTGGGCGCGTCTCTGGGAAAGGCTGCGCCGATCCTTGCTGTTAGGCCACGGGGGAGGTGACCTGGAAAAAGTCGCCTCTCCATGGAGGAGGCGGCTGAAACGGTTTCCCCCTCACCCCCCAACACCACCCCCCACACACAAAGAAACATTAAAAACATCCTTTAAAACATACTAAAAAAAATTTAAATTTAAAAAAACTAACGAGCTGCTGACAGAGCTGCCGCCATTGCAGCGCCCCCACTGATACACGGTGTCACATTGTCACATGTACCGAGGGACAGTGAAAAGCTTTTTGTTGCGTCAGTCAGCAGAAAGACAATACATGATTACAATCAATTCATTTACAATGTATAGATACATGACAAGGGAATAACATTTAGTGCACGGTAAAGCCATCAAAGTCTGGTAAAGGATAGTCCGAGGGACATCAAAGAGGTAGACAGTAATTTGGCACTGCTCTCTGGTTGTGGTAGGATGATTCAGATGCCTTGGTAGAGTCCAGTCATAACATTGAAATCAATCCGCCGTTCCACTGCTTGGTGGGGTTCATGGCACATTGAGTGCCCTCTCTCCTACCAGCTTTCCCTCAGATGCATGAACCCATTTATGCATAATGCTCTTTAAGTTCGGACTCATTGGTCAGCATGGCAATGATGTGGCATTTGTAGGAAGGGCTCCTGGCCATGTACCAGTAAATATGCAGGAGTCAAGGTGAGAATCAATCTAAAGGGGCTGTCCCACTTGGGCGACCTAATTGGTGAGTTTATAAGAGTTTGAAAAAATGACATGTTGAAGACCTCATTCGACTATGTAGGAGACCTCTTTCAACCTCCTTTGATTATGTTGAAAACCAGATTAGACTAGCTATGACTAGCTACGACTAACTTCGGGAAAATTAGACACCGAATAGTGGAGAGTGAAGACGACCTCCTTCGATCTCCTTTGACCTCCCTTCGACTCCCTTCGGCTATGATAAAGACGATCTATGACTACCTTCGACTACCCTCGATTACCTACGACTAACATGCCGACCTACTACGACTAAACCTACGAGTAAAAAAAGTATCAATTTTTTCCATGCAACCTTTTTTTACTCGCGGGCATTTTTTAACATATTGATAAAAATGCTGCGACCTAGCTGAGGCCTCGAGTACGCGGAGACCACTCTCGAGCATGAAAGAGAGTTACGAAGACCTCATACGACCTCATGTCGACCATGCTGCGAATATGAGTCGAGGCCGAACTCGCGGATTAGGTCGCCCAACTGGGGCAGGCCCTTAACTTAAAACACTTAAGTTAAACTGGTCAAATTCAGAGTTCAGGATGGAGCCAGATTTTAGGACGTTAGCCAAGTTAATTAAAATATTGAATTGTATGGGATTATAAGAGACTATATGGACAAATGTAAATATTGTGTAAATAGGAACAAGTTTTAAATACTGGGCAGAAATTAAATACATAGCAAAATAAATTGCAATTTTGTAAGAGCTTTTTTTGTTGTTAATTGATGTGGTCAGTTACCAGAGAGAGCAGTTATTAAATTATATCAAAATCAGAAGATAGACAGAAAAAGCTGGAGTAACTCAGCAGGTCAGACAGCATCTCTGGAGAAAAGGAATAGGCGACGTTTTGGGTCAGACTGAAGAACAGTCTTGACCCGAAACGTCACCTATTCTGTTTCTCCAAAGATGCTGTCTGACCCGCTGAGTTATTCCAGTTTTTTCTGTCTATTTTCAGTTTAAATCAGCATCTGCAGTTCCTTCCTATATATATCACTTTTTATTCAAATTAAAATTGTTACAATCAATGAAAGTCATGCTTACTGTACAACGTATCAACTAGAAAATAGACACAAAATGCTGGAGTGAATCCTAAAGAAGGACCCATTTCTTCTATCCAGAGATTCTGCCTGTCCCACTGAGTTACTCCAGCATTTTGTGTCCATCTTCAGTGTAAACCAGCATCTGCAGTCCCTTCCTACACAAATCAACTAGGAATCCCGAGTCAAATTTGCCTTACTGATGCATAAACTGGTGTTTCAAGACTGGAGGCAGTTCAGGGGTTGATTATTATCCTCAGTATCTGATTCTTATCCTCACTGCCGAGGGATATTTGACATATTGAAGGTATTCTTTGTGCAAGTTGCTGTTCAGTGAGCAAGAGGAACAGTTGGAGAAACAGCTGCGGAGGAGATTACTGTTTGTTAGCACTAAGCATGCTGTTAAAATAGCATCAGCAAGTTTCCACTTTTTAATAGAATTTAATTTCACTCAAGTCAATTGACATAGAATGAATTTCTAGCACTAGCTTATTCAGCTTTAAAAGGTAGCCTCAAATAAATATATGATTTGAAATTTACTAACAAGGTACATTACGAACTAAACCATCGATGAAATCAATGAGCAGGCTCATATGTCCAATTTTGGACAGAGGTCACAGAATATTTCCACAGAGAAATTATAAACTCCATATACTGTTTCAAGCAAATATGATTTTTAAAAAAAGAACTTGAGATGCGCATGGAACAAGATCTGTGCGACTGTAATTACAAGCAGGGTCAAGATAAGTGACCATTCATCTTGTCTGCAAAAATTGGTATCAGGATGCTGTTATGCAAACAGGAGGCACAAAACACTGCAGATGCTGAAATCAATATTACACAATGTTTGTTCTCAGCTGCCTATGAATACACTGTAGGACACGTTATCATGCATTTTTCTGTAGTTGATACCAAATTAAACCTAGTGATCTAACATCCACAATAGTGGGAGAGTCTAGAAATAGAGGTCATAGCCTCAGAATTAAAGGAAGGAGATGAGGAGAGTGGTGAATCTGTGGAATTCTTTGCCACAGAAGGCTGTGGAGGCTGTCAGTGGATATTTTAAGGCAGAGAAAGATAGATTCTTGATTAGTATGGGTGTCAGATGTTTATGGGTTTGCAGGGAGAGATAGATTAACCATGATTGAAAAGCGAAGTAGACTTGATGGGCCGAATGGCCTAATTATACTCCTATTCTTTATGACCTTATTACCTTATTTAGGGTGATAAATGTTATGTTACCTTAACATTTAAGGTAAATAAATAAATACCTTATTTATTTAGGTAAATAAAATATGCCACTTCTGTCAGGAGATGAGAATATCCTGTTGATGACTGGCAAATGGGAGGCAAAATAATTCCTACATTGGGGAGGAATAGAAAAGCCTTAGAATGTTCAGAAATAGTTATGATTCTCTAATGGGGAGCTGGGAACGGTTGAACTTGTCTCTCTGAATGAGCAAAGGTAGATTGTGCAACTCTCATCATATAAACATGCTGTCCAATTATCAAAATGTTCAATAGGAATATTTCTGTCAGCTGTTTTTCTTTGGGGAAAATTGATGCTGTTGAATTGAATTTCATGTTTATTAATATTTGGTGATGTAGGTTTGATTTAATAATGAACCATCTCATGAAATTACTTTTCAAAACGTGAAGTTGCTTTCATTTAACATTTGCCATATCATAGACACTCACTGCAGGAACACCAATATTGATTCTGACAAGGTGATGGCTGATTTTTTTTTTTTAAGATTACCTACTAGTAAGAAACACATTCTAAGGTAGGTTTAAGTGCTGAAAGTACTCACTGTGGAGGCTGTGTGAAATATTGATGATTCTTTCTTCAGAAAATCCATTCAGTGGTGTCATCCTGGCACATTTCAGCTCAGCATGAATGGACATTTCCTCTGCTGTGATCCAGCAGACAAGTTCCTCATCGTAAATAAAATCCAATGCAATGATTCCATTAGTATTGATGAAATTCTGGATAGGAATATTTGATCCATCCAGTCTCGTCACCTCGATACTTTTAATGTTGGCAATCAAAAGAACAGGTGGTGAATCAATAGGTTCTGAAAAATATTAATTTGCATATTTTCAGTTTAATTAAAAAAATAAAATTATTTTACAATAACCCAACAAACAGAAAACCTTTCAATTGGGGCAGATCACAATTAACATAATATAACGGGAACTTTGTGACCACTTTGATAATGTGGCTTAAAACAGATCAGTACCATTTATCTTCCATTGTGTAAACAAAAATCTGTACATTGGATATCAACCTTAAATATTCACTGGTGATCATTTAACTGCCTCAATGACTGAGAATAGCAAGCACTGTTGTGTCATCTCCTATCTGGATAAAAGATGTTTTAAAAGTTTATTTTTGGCAACCTACTTCCTCCTGGCATGCTGTGTTTTTAAACTATTCTTTATGAATGCATTCATGATAACATATGTTTTTTAATTAAATGGCTCAACCAAATATGAAATAATTATTATTTAACACAGGATAAATTTTGGCAACCATTTTTTTGCAGAAACACCAATAAAGCTCTCTGTTTCAGTTATGTATATATAGGACTACATTTTAATCCTGAGACCATTGCTATAGGAAAACAGCAGCAAGATATCTCCGAGGGCTGGTTTTCTTGGGGTGGGCGGGGAAGGGGGGGAAGGGGGGGGGGGAGGGGGGGGGCAGATAGACATGATGTGGGCACTACCTCGTGCGGTCTTCAGACAGCCTTGATATGTCGCAAAGGTTTTATGATTACACTTCCGGAGGCAAAGTAATATAAACGATACAGCACAATTCTAGAATAACAGAAATATCTGCAGGTTTATAAGAAGGAACTGCAGATGCTGGTTTGCGCCGAAGATAGACACAAAATGCTGGAGTAATTCAGCGGGCCAGGCAGCATCTCGGGAGAGAAGTAATGGGTGACATTTCGGGTCGAGATCTTTCTGAAGAAGGATCTGCAGGAAATTGAGAGGACATGTTGAGGAAATTGTTAAGAAACCATCTGGGATCAGTCAACAGAAATTGATTGTGTAACGGGATGAGAGCCATAATAATCCTTTTATAAAACACTGGTCCACCCACAACTGGTGTTTTGTGCCAAGTTCTGGATGCCATATTAGAGGGAAGATGAAGCCATGCAGCACATAAACAGGCCCTTCAGCCCACATGTCAGTGCCAACCATCTACTTACTACCCCTTCTGGGTCAAAACAATGGTTTGGCAATTCAAATGCTCGTCCAGATGTTACTTGGCTTTTGTGAGATGTAAATGGTTCAGTAAGTGTGCTGAAGACTTTTACTGAGATGATTCCGAGAATGAAAATCTTAATTTATGGACCGGAGTAGCTCCTTGGCCAAGAATAGATTGTCAGGAATCTGGTGAATATATTTAAAGATATGAAGGGTTTAGAAATGTTCTTATTGACAGAGTGTTCAAAAATTAAAGTATGACAAAATGACCTGGAATACACAAGTAAGGGTAATCATGGATGTGCATTCAATTACAGTGTACCCCAGGAAGCTGGTTAAACAGTTCAAAGGAAAAGGTGAATGTAGGATTATGAAGTGTTGGAGTAAATCAAATACTCTGCATAAAGCTTGCAGAGATTTGAAGGGTCAAATCACCTCTTTTCATATTATTACTATTCTATGAATCTGTGTTTCACCAAGTGTGAAAAAAATCAGGAAATCAGATGGAAAACTGAAACCTGCCCTCAACAAACTATGAATGTTAGATTTTAATATAAAGGAACTGTAGATGCTAGTTTATACTGATGATAGACAAACAATGCTGCAGTAACATAGAAGGTCAGGCAGCATCTCTGGAAAAAAGAGAGATGCTGCCTGACCCGCTGAGTTACTCCAGTATTCTGTGTCTCTTACGAACGTTAGACATCAGTCTACGAGAAGCACTTGAAAAAGTTGCATTGCAAAAGGAAGTCCTTGAAAATTCCAAGTAGCAATGAAACTAGATTTCTAAACACCTTCATCTCCTGGAAATTTGTGATGGCCGAAAATGCTAACATTTCCTATTCTTTTATTTCAAAATAGATAATAATCAATGTTCAGCATTTTTACGTACAATTCCATTTTTTTTCATTCCAACAAGAAAAATCAGGTTTTCAAATATTCCAAACATACTAAATCATTTGGTGGACTTCCATCAATACCAGATCAATAAATGAAGCACTGCACAGTACCCGTGCAATATACCTCTGCCGAGGGAAAATATGGGAGGATCATTAAATTCCCTCTGATGTAGAAATTACTGAATTATAGATAGCCTCACGAATTCTAATAGCCTTTGTTAAAAAAAATAAACCTGTCCTGCAGCTCTGTTAATCAGCTCTCAAATGTTGATAACCACCAAATAGAAGATGTCAGGAATCTAATTTGGAATGTTTAGATGCGCCAGGCAGATGGAATCAATCCTAATATATTAGTGATAATTCAGATGGATTTGAACAATGCTCCCTCTTCCCCTCTGAAACAACATTAGATGCAAATTAACAAGACAAATCTGTTGACCTTTACAGTTTGAGTTGGGAAAACAGAGATAAACACCAGTTTCTGCGCACCTACAGATTTTTCTTAGCTGGAGGATTTATGATCCTTCTCATATGCCTGTGCTGGTTGGTCTCATTATGGTTTGGGATCATTAAAGATGAATGCACTTTTTGTTTGTGCCAAGTTGGCATGTATACTCGAGAGAGATTAAATAAATATATTGTTTTTATCAAGGGACGTGGTGGATTCAATGTGGAATGTATCAATGCCTTTTTTATGTTTTACTTTTTAAGAAGAGCAATAGATGAAGTTACATCTGAGCACTTTGTCGTGTTACATTATGCAATGTCACTTTATTGAGGCAAAAGATCTCAAATATAACATGCTGTTGGCTATCAGAATAAAATTGAGAAAGCTCTATTGGTATGCCAAGTCACAACTTGCATATACATCTTCTCAAGTAGTTTCTCGGGATTGAAGATAATTGCTTGCACTTCAGTTTTGTGGATTCTGAAGTAACTGAGATAACTCTTGAAAAAAAGAAGAGGTAAATGCCTGCACCCACTTTTCCTGCCCCTGCAGCAACAGGAAGCAGACATCGGCCATGACCCTGATTCTATGGGCAATCAAAATCCCATTCTCTGCTTACTCCCCTTGATGCTGAGGATTCAATAGCCTTTGTCTCTCTGACTCTTGGCCTAGACCAGGTGGGACCTGTTGAGTCACGTCCCCCCAACACCCGGGAGGACGCGGCTGCACACGGGAGGACTGGCCCCCAAACTGGGTGTCGGCGCTCACCCCGGAGACAGGCGCCTCCCCCCTGAGATAATCATCCCCATCACCCTTTCCCCCAACGTAACCCCGTTCGCCCAACGCAATATTCCTCCACTAGCCCATAAGCCCCAACTGCGCAGGTGCAGCTCATTTCCCCTCATCCCCCAAAACATCCTCCCCCTCCTCTTCACTCTCCCTCTTCTCTCTGCTCACCTCCTCCACTCCCTCCTTCACTTCTCCCCTCTCCCCTCCTACCCTCGCACTCCCACCCTCAGTCCCTTTAAAGACAAGTCGGTGTTTACCAAATAACACTTTTTAGTGCTCCCTTGAGCCAACCTCCTCCCATCCCCCATTTCGTCTTGATGCTGACTCTGTATAGCTTCTGTATTGACAGCAGAGATCACACTGTGATGTCATTTTCGGTTTTGGAATGTTCACTCCAGCGTGTGCCTGATGTCATTGTGATGTCATTTTCAGTTTTCAGAATCTTTACGGTGAAAATCAGATCCCATTGTGATTGGATGACTGTGAGATGCCATTGTGACATAATCACTGGAAGCTGCTAGAAAAGTCTCACTCTCACAGGCAGTTATTATTTTAAATTGTGGCTTTTTTTAAAATTTAAATATCACTAACTTGTGAAATATAACATAAAATGCGAAGAAACTTGATACTAACGACTACGGAAAAAAGGTGAGCAAGTTTCTGTAAACATTTCTGCACTATTGTGTACCGTTTTGGCATAGTTCCTGGATCTCACAGACAGACCGACAAACAAGACGAGACTTTTGATAGTATATAGATACTTTACAGTCAATGGCATTTGGTGAGACAGTAAGAAAAAAAGTACAGGGGAGAATGAAAATCCATTACAAAGTGAGGATGCAAATGTCATAGCCCACCATGCAAGCTTGTCTCCCCTCCATCAACACTTCACACTATCTCAGAAAAGCAGTCACATAATCAATGATCACACACAAAATCAATCTCCCTTCTTCCAACTCCCATCAGGCAAAACATATTAAAGCTGTAAAGGCTTGAACAGATCTTTTATATGCTAAGGAAGTATTTCTGACTCCCAATTTATCCTCTTGCTATACTTGCACCAATAATTTGATAATCTGCACGTTCTCGGCAGCTGTAACACTATATGCTGCACTCTATCCTTTCTCTTTGTGAACTACCTGATGTGCCTGTGTAGGATTTGATTGCACTCATGCCTGGTATAATTTGCTGGGATGGCATGCAAAACAGAAATTTTCATTGCCTCAGTACATGATCCTAATAAACAAATATCACCAAACATAAGATTACACAGAATATGCACAAAATTGCTTTTAGCTGAGCTAATGAATCTTCCAAAACCACATTTCATTTTTATTTGGAGTTGTGCAAATTAACTTCTAGCATGCTGAGTGGTCGAAATAGTTGCTGGTGTAGTTACAATATTGTTTCACGAGCCAATTACGTCCTTTAAAGAACAGCACTTTAATTATTTAGAGAGACAAAAAACTGCAGACATTTGAATCTTGAGCAAAAATACAAAAGGCTGAACTCAATGGATCAGGCAGGATTGATATTACTCATTTCTTGTGGGAAATTAACTTACAGGAGGCCATTGAAGTCAAATCTTCAGCCTTTTATTATTCTGTACGTTTCAATGAAGTCCCCCCCCCCGCATTCTTCTAAACTCTATCAAATAATGACCCAGTGCCGTAAAACGCTCATCCATATGTTAATACTCATTACTGGGATCATTCTTATAAACCTCCTCTGGACCCGCTCCAAAGCCAGCACATCTTTCCTCAGATATGGTGCCCAAAATTACTCACAATATTCCAAAACAGCCTGACCAGTGCCTTATGGAGCCTTAGCATTCCATCCCTGTTTTGTATACATGTTTGCTTGCTTTGATTTAAAATGCTCCTTATTTTTAGGTGGAGACCAATCAACCTATCATAAACAGTGTGAAGAATATAAAACTTCTATAAGAAACCCTGCATAGGAATTGAAATAGAAATAGAATATAATCATCCATTTATCCTGATCTAGCCTTTGCACCTGGTTAAGACATCTTTAATCTTTGAATGTTCTAAGTTAAATCTTCAGGATAAAGCTGGACTGACATTACTCCTTTCTTGTGGAAAACTTAACTTACAGGAGGCCATTCAGCCCTTCTGGACTGACTACGATTAGAGTGTTGAACTGGTGCCATTGCCTTTTGTCAGTCCCAGAGGAGGAGTTGACTAATTAGGAATGAAACTAACTAAATAACATCTTCTATTCCTAACTGTTACATTATTTGTCAGTTCACCCAAAAGATACAATCAATGTTCTACATATTCATTGTCTCTCTGGAACCTTTCAGAACAAACAAATAGATATCCAGAGATAAGTTTACAAAAGAATTACATCCTAGATTTGCCACTTGACAGCTGCTAAATTATTGTTGTGCAGCCATTTGCTGTCGATAATCCCAGTGTGGCATGAAGAGATTGTGAAGAAGCAAACAGGACTTTGGATTTTGAGCATGGAGTCATTCGGTTTCCATGTCATGCCTCTTCCAATAGTTCCAACCTGAACCATCTGTTTCTGATGAAAGAACAAATTGAAATTCATTTGGCCTCAGAGACCAACTAAAACAGATTAAACTAATTGCCATTCACTTACTCAACTTCTATGCCACCTATATTCCAAACTGCACCATATCCCTGAACAAGTCACAGTAATAATTGCAGTCGTAATAGACGGAATACCGCAGGGGCTGGCATTCTTTGACTGCCGAATTTCTTATGAACATTGATGGGCTTAACACCCCATTGTTGGTCCAGGTGGACCAAAAAAAAGCTATTCAATGTCTTTAATGGTGATGTTAGAAAAGCACACGTGGCTGCAAAATTATGAATTTTCACAATTACTGCAGCCAGTGAGTCATGCTCAAACCCCCATTAATTTTCACTAAGATATTTTCCAAATATACATGACTATTTAACTTTACTCAGCAAATAGCACATTTAATGTTGAATAATGTTGTGAGAATGTGTACATTAAGCTAAAATTGCA
Source organism: Leucoraja erinaceus (assembly GCF_028641065.1). NCBI lineage: Eukaryota > Metazoa > Chordata > Chondrichthyes > Rajiformes > Rajidae > Leucoraja > Leucoraja erinaceus. The sequence continues at coordinate 59,774,731 of NC_073383.1, forward strand.
AGCAAATAGTGTACCCTGTTGCAACGGTTACATTAAAACATATTTATCCAAAAGTTCATCCCTTACTAGTAAGGTAATACAGAGTGGTGACAGCACTGGTTTCCAGCGGGTACTCTGGTTTCCTCCAAAATCCCAAAGATATATGAGTCGGTATGTGCATTGGCCTCTGTCAACTTTTTCTTGTGTGCAGTGAGTGGATGTGAAGGTAGGCTAACATAGAACTGGTCTGAACGAGTGATCAATGATCGGCGTGGTTGATAGAATAGCGTTTATTGTCATTTGAACCTAAGTTCAAACAAAATTACGTTTCCGCAGTCATACAAACAAGAAAAAAAACCCAAGACGCACAATCAACACAACTCCCACAAACATCCATCACAGCGAATCTCCAAACACCCCCTCACCGTGATGGATGGCAAAGTCCCGTCTCTTCCCTGTTCTTTATTCTTCTCCCGATTTTAAAGCCCCCGGCGGGCGATGGCAAGTCCCATGGAGGTTAAGGCCACACCGGACGATGTACGGCCCCGCTCCGGGTCGTTTTCTACCCCACAATTCCGGCAGTAGAAGTTGCCATTGCGGGAGCTCCGAAAAGCGGTCTCCCACCAGGAACCCGCGAGCTCCCGATGTTACCATTCACGGGCCTGTGGCTGGAGCCTCCGAAGCTCTGAAGTCGGGTCGCAGCCGCGCGTCACCACAGCTCTCCATGCTCCGAAGCCGGCCAGCTCCACGATGGTAAGTCCACAGGCTCTGCGACTGGAGTCCCCAGGTCATTCCGGTTGGAGGCTGCTCCATGGTGCCAGGTGCCAACGACAACAGAGACCCAACAGGGAAGAGATTCAAAAGCTCCCCCCCCCCCCACCACCCATGCAGCCAAAAGTAACACACAAACTACAACCAAACCATACACTCAACACTACAAAAAGAAAAAAAATACACAGACGGACTGCAGAGGCCGCGAGGCGCAGCCACTTCCGGTGCAGTGCACCTCCGGTGGGTTGAAGAGCCATTTTCCGTGCAATATCTGTCAATTTCAATTTTCTCTATTAACAACATGGCTTTCTGAGTGGAGCATGATGGAATACTTGACATTCATGATTATGTATTTCTAGTGCTCAATGGTCAAATGGACAACTAACCAGGGAATAAATGTTCCTGAATAGCAGCATTGCCTTACTCAGCGATTACATTTTGGATCATTAATGGAAAATATGGTCGTGAATACATGCACGAATGATGAATTCAGGGCAAAATAATAAAATGACAGTTGCTTCGATATTATCGTCATTATCATCCATTGAATGACCTTTAGCTTCATCACTGCTAACATGGTTTCCATATTGCAATTAATTTCAGAATCTGCAATGTTAATGAAAGTATTTATTCATTTGTAATGAGTTTTAAGAAAGCCATCTGCTAATGTTGCCAATTTAGAAGCATGGTATTGCGGCTAATGAGATGACATGTTTCAATCTAAGAGTTCATTGATTTATTTCGTAACTAGGCATTAAACCCGTTTCTGGAGATGAAATAATGGAAGGTTGACATAGAAAAGTGAACACTACCATTACATTTATGGATATAATAAATAGGTGCAGAGGTGCAGATGATTAAAAAAAACACTTCGATGAAAACAAGCCATTAAAGATCTGCAGATAATGGGTTTTTGACCTGAAGTGGTGTTTCTTTATTCGCAGAGGCTCCCTGACCTGCAAAATGTGCACAGTAATTTGTGTTTTTTATTAATGCTACAAAGACTTGATCATTTTTTTTTGTTGCTTGTTTTCTTACTTTCATCATTTTATGTTATGATGTAGGAATAACGAGTGTCATAGAATTGTAGAGTGCAGAAACAGTCCTTTCAGCTCACACCATCAATGCAAATTCTTGCCTTTTGCACATCCCATTTTCCACAATCTTTCCATGCCTCACATTTTCAAATACCTGCCTCTTAAATGCATTGATTGTGTTAGATTTCATCATCCTGACTGGCAACGCATTCCAGATACTCAACTCCCCTTTGTATAATAAATAACCCCCCCACTTTAGATCTCATTCCTCTTACCTTAAAGAGATGTCCTCTCATTTAGATGCCCTTATCATGAAAACAAAATCCACTTACCTACCCTTTCTATGTCTCTAATAATTTTGATAATTTTATACACCATCAGGTCACTCCGCAGCCTCCTGTGCTCAGAGAAAATAAACCCAACATTTCCAACCCCTCTCCATAACCAAAGACCAAATCCAGACTGCATCTTGGCGAATCTCCTTTGTAATCTCACTCGCACAACCATATCTTCCTATAGTGTGGCGATCAGAACTGCACACAATACTCCAGGTGTGGTCCAACTTGTGTTTTGTAAATTTGCACCATGGTGTCTGGATTTTCGTGTTCTATGCCCTGAATTATGAAGGGATGCGTGCCAAAGGCTTTCTTCATTACACTATCTATCTGTTGCCATTTTCAGGGAAGCATGGACTTGAACCTTAACATCTCCCTGTACATGAACATTCCTCAGCACCTTGCCATTTATTTTACGTTCCCTTTTTCACTTCCAAAAATTCATCACCTCAGATTTGTTGTGATCCATCTTCTCATCTAATCTATATCCTGCTGCAGCCTCAGACAACATTCTGTGCTATCCACACCACCACCATTTTTCATCTGCACCCACACTTCTACAATCATATCGACGTTTTTAAAATATATCACAAACAACAAAGGCCCCTTCATTAATTCCCGCGGTGCACCTCTTGTCTCAAACTTCCAATCAGAAATGCATCCTTCCACCACTAGCCTCTTCCTACAGAAACAAGTCAATATTTTTGTTGTATATTTTATTTTGAACATGTAAAACAAAAAAAGTTAAAAACAAAGCAAATTAACAATAAAATGAAATGAACAATAAACCTATACACAACTCATTGAATAACTTCTCATAAACATCACAAATCAAATCTTACTTGTTCGGAGGAGTAGGAGGAAGTACACACTCATTTATTCCTACCCCTTATCTGCACGCAAACATACATATATACAGTTTATAAACAATTATCCAAATTCTATGTACAATGTAAATATCACACTGTGTCAATAAACTAAAACTTAACCGTCATCATAGCCCTTCCTCATTCTTATACCTATTGAATATAATTTATTTGCACTTCTTCTTAAATTGAGTAATGTTTGTGCTTTGCTTGAATTCCACATCCAATTAATCCAAATTTCACCCCACACATTGAAATACACATACACTTCATATTTGTATATTAGCTGGTAGTAAATTATTTCTTGCTTTATACATTATTTGTACTGTATTAAATTCTACTAGATCCATAAACTTCAAGGCATTTGACTTTAAAAACAGAGAGTTGGTATGTTCACAAAATCCTACATTATTAACTATCCCTATGGCCCTTTTTTGCAGTATTCTCATACCTCCACGCAGTAATTTAGATATGGCAACACGTGAACAATAAACAATGTACAGCACTTTGTGATTCAGAATGTGCCTTGTGCTTCCCAGGACTGCAATGCTCCTTGCCAGCTTTGCTCGCACATTTTTTATATGAGGTTTCCAGCAGATTTTGTGGTTTAATATCACATCTACAAATTTATTTTCATATGCTCTTTCTATATCGACACCATCTATCCTCACTTGTACCCGAGTGTTTATTTTGCAATTTCCAAAGAACATGATCTTTGTTTTGTGAAATTGAATGATAATTTGTTTATGTCAAAACACCTTTTTAATTTTCTCATTTTTGATGTGACCTCCTCCAAAAGCTGCTGCAAATTCTCCCCAGAACAAAAAGTATTAGTATAAAACAAATTACAATATTTTTGATACTCTGCATATACCATTTATATACCGAATGAACAATGTTGGTCCTAATACTGACCCCTGAGGTACTCCACAAGTAATATCCAAGCATGTTGATTTATGCTCACCTATCTTCACAAACTGTTGCCTATTACTTAAATAGCATCTCAACCAATTTACAGCACCCTTATACCGTATCTTTCCAATTTATCAAGTAATATATTGTGATCATTAGTATCAAAAGCTTGTTTTAGATCTATAAATACTGCCACTGCATTCTTTTTTTTGTCTATACAATTAGTAATTTCTTCTTTTAATTCGATTCACACCATACATGTTGATTTGTTTGAACTGAATCCATACTGACTCTCAGTCAACAATTTGTGCTTCTCAATGAATTTGTCTAGTCTTTAATAAAATAGTTTTTCCAGTATCTTGGAGAATTGGGAAAGTAAGGAAACAGGCCGATAATTTGTGAAGTGGTTTCTATCCCCAGTTATATATAAAGGTACTAAACTAAGTGAGACCCGTTGGGTCCCAGCATCACATGGGAGGGCTGGTCACCAACACAATATTCCACCTCTCCACCAATTCCAATATTGCTCGCCAGTGGGGGGGGGGGCTTTCTTTTGTGCTAGTATGAGATTTGCGTGTTGAAGGTACTGGTTTCCAGAGGGCTAGTATAGACAATGTGGGCCGAATGGATTCTTGGGCTGGCATCCAACTGTTGCAACGATTTTAAAAGCCAAGCCAAGCAAACAATTGGGCTGCAGCCACCTGACAACCAAAATTAATTTTGTGAACAGAAACTTGTTAAAAAGGCGAGGCAAACAATTGGCCTGCAGCCACCTGACAACCAAAATTCATTTTGTGAACACAAATTTATAAAAAAGGCGAGGCAAACATTTGGGCTGCAGCCACTTCACAGACGCATCGAGGGGACTCACCGTGGAGTAGACGTGTGTTCAGTGTTATTCGCAGCTCAGAGAGCCGTGACCCTCTCGCATCCTGGGTCTGGCAGAGACTGAGTGAGGCACTAAACTTCCGGGTTATATAGTCCCTCCCCCTGCCGCCAGCAGGGGTAGCAGAGAGAATGGGGAATTTCTAAAAAACATTAATATATCTCTGATTTTTCATCGATGGAAAAAATCCTCTGGTCCCGGAAGGCGGAGGGGGGCTCTGAGCGAGGTGGCCAAAAATGACGGCCGTTGGTGGCGGCGTCATCTCGGAAATTGCAGCACAGTGGGCCAAAAGCGGTCAAGATCAGGCTTTTAGTAATATAGAAGATAACTTTTGCAATTTTAATTTTGCTTGGGAATTTACCAGTTGGAAACGATAAGTTACAGATGTGCATCAGTGGTTTTGCAATATATCAATGACTTTCTTGACTATTGTTGTGTCAATTTCATTCCAGTCAGCAGAAGTTTTATTCTTACATTTATTTACAATATTGTTTAAGAAGGAAATGCAGATGCTGGAAAATCAAAGGTAGACAAAAGAGAAACTCAGCGAGTGTAGCAACATCTACGAAGTGGAGGAAATAGGCAACTTTTCGGGCCGAAACCCTTCTTCAGAATATTTACAATATTCATGATTTTGTTTTCTTCTACTGCTCTAAAAAAAAGTGAGATTTCTTTCTCAATATACAATAAACAATAGACAATAGGTGCAGGAGTAGGCCATTTGGCCCCGAGCCAGCCATTCACTGTGATCATTGCTGATCATCCACATTCAATACCCCATTCCTGCCTTCTCACCATAACCCCTGACTCAGCTTTCTTTAATATAATATAATCTTCATCAGTCCCCTCTTTGGGTGTCTCTGGACCATTGATTATTTCTGCCAATTTTGGTCGCACACTTATAAAAGAATTGTCGAAACCACTAACCATATCATCCATATTATTTATGGTCTTATCGTTATCGATGAAATACTGAGGGTAGAAACATAGAAATATAGAAAATAGGTGGAGGCCATTCGGCCCTTCCAGCCAGCACCGCCATTCATTTTGATCATGGCTGATGGTCCCCCATCAATAACCCGTGCCTGCCTTCTCCCCATATCCCTTGACTCCACTAGCCCCTAGATCTCTATCTAACTCTCTCTTAAACCCATCCAGTGACTTGTCCTCCACTGCCCTCTATGGCAGGGAATTCCATAAATTCACAACTCTCTGGGTGAAAAAGTTTTCTCTCACCTCAGTCTTAAATGACCTCCCTGGTTCTGGACTCCACCCACATTGGGAACATTTTTCCTGCATCAAGCTTGTCCAGTCCTTTTATAATTTTATATGTTTCTATAAGAATCCCCCTCATCCTTCTAAAGTCCAGTGAATACAAGCCTAGTCTTCTCAATCTTTCCTCATATGACAGTCCCGCCATCCCAGGGATCAATTTTGTGAACCTACGCTGCACAGCCTCAATCACAAGGATATCCTTCCTCAAATTAGGAGACCAAAACTGTACACAAAACTCCATATGTGGTCTCACCAGCGCCCTATACAACTGCAGAAGAACCTCTTTACTCCTATACTGAATTCCTCTTGTTATGAAGGCCAACATTCCATTAGCTTTATTCACTGCCTATTGTACCTGTAAGCCAACTTTCAGTGACCGCTGTACAAGGACGCCAACGCCAAGGTCCCCCTTACCTAGCCTAACCCCATTGAGATAATAATCTGTCCCCTTGTTTTTGCCGCCAAAGTGGATAACCTCACATTTATCTATATTATACTGCATCTGCCACGCATCTGCCCACTCACTCAACCTGTCCAGGTCACCCTGCAACCTCCTAACATCCTCTTCACAGTTCACACTGCCACCCAGCTTTGTGTCATCTGCAAACTTGCTAATGTTGCTCCTATTTGCCTCTTCCAAATCATTAATATATATGGTAAACAGTTGCGGCCCCAATACCGAGCCTTGCGGCACTCCACTCGCCACTACCTGCCTTTCTGAAAAGGACCCGTTCACTCCGACTCGTTGCTTCCTGTCTGCCAACCAATTTTCTATCCACATCAACACCTTACCCCCAATACCATGTGCTCTAATTTTAGTCACCAGTCTCCCGTGCGGGACCTTATCAAAGGCTTTCTGAAAGTCTAGATACACTACATCCACTGGCACCCCTTCATCCATTTTACTTGTCACATCCTCAGAAAATTCCAAAAGATTAGTCAAGCATGAATACCCTTTCATAAATCCATGTTGACTTGGATTAATCCTTTTACTGCTATCCAAATGCCCCATTATTACTTCTTTAATAATTGACTCCAGCATCATTCCCACCACCGAAGTCAGGCTAACTGGTCTGTAATTCCCTGTTTTCTTTCTCGCTCCTTTCTTGAAAAGTGGGATAACATTAGCTATCCTCCAATCCACAGGAACTGATCCTGAATCTATCGAACATTTGAAAATGATCACCAATACAGCCACTATTTCTAAAGCCACCTCCCTGAGGACCCTGGGATGCAGACCATCAGGCCCAGGGGATTTATCATCCATCAGTCCCATTAGACTACCCAATACTATTTAATAATAATAATAATAATAACAATATATTTTATTGTCATTGCACATAAGCACAACGAGATTTGAAATGCAGCTTCCAACCGATGTCATAACATAAATAACTAATTAAATTTGGATTTAGATATTCCGAGAACATGGATTTTAAAAAGGACAGTAAAACAGTCAAAACAGTTCAACAGACTAAAGTGCAGATGTGTCTGTGCGACGTGACCATCCGAGGGAGACAGTCCAGTGGGGATGGGGAGCACTCAGCAGGGCCGGTTCAGAGCCGCTATAGCTGAGATACCACACAGAGATTCCATATGTTAATATGCTCTCTGTGGTGCAGCGGTAGAAGGTTGTCAGCAGCTGTTGGGGCAGACCAGTCTTTTTTTTAATGTCCTCACGAAGAACAGTCATTGCTGTGCCTTCTTGACCAGCGCAGCGGTGTTGGTGGACCATGTAAGGTCCTCTGAAATGTGAGTGCCCAGAAACTTAAAGCTGGACACTCTCTCCACACTTTCCCTGGAGATTGGGGCGTATTCTCCATTATGGGACCTCCTGAAGTCAATAATCAGCTCCTTGGTCTTGGAGGTGTTTAGTGACAAGTTGTTACGTGCGCACCAGTCCACCAGGCTCTGCACCTCCGCTCAGTATTTTGTTTCATCACCGTTGGTGATCAGCCCAATCACTGTTGTGTCGTCTGCAAACTTCACGATGGTGTTGGTATCGAATGCAGGAACACAGTCATGAGTGAAGAGGGAGTTAGAACATTTCTCGCCTAATAAAAATTTCTTTCAGTTCCTCTACCCCCTTAGATCCTCTGTCCTCCAGTACATCTGGGAGATTGTTTGTGTCTTCCTTAGTGAAGACAAATCCGAAGTACCTATTCAACTCTTCTGCCATTTCCTTGTTGCCCATAATAATTTCACCCGTGACTGCCTTCAAGGGACTTTCCTACTCTTTTCCCTTAACATATCTAAAGAAGCTTTTACTGTCCTTCTTTATATTCCCAGCTTCCCTTCATACTTCATCTTTTCAGCCCGTATTGCCCGTTTTGTTTCATTCTGTTGTCCTATGAAAGTTTCCCAATCCTCTGGCTTCAGTCTACTCTTTGCTGTGTTATATATCTTTTCTTTTAGTTTTATTCTATCCCTAACTTCTCTTGTCAGCCACGGTTGCCTCCTACTCCCCTTAGAATCTTTCTTCCTTTTCGGAATAAAATGATCCAATTCTTCCGGATTATGCCCACAAATTTCTGCCATTGCTGTTCCATCGTCATTCCTGCTAGGATCCCTTTCCAGTCTACCTTGACCAGCTCCCCTCTCATGCCTTCATATTCCCCTTTGTTCAACTGCATCACTGACACTTCCAATTTAACCTTCCCCTTTTCAAACTGCAGATTAAAACTAATCATATTATGATCACTACCTCCAAGTGGTTCCTTTACCTTGAGTTCTCTTATCATATCTTGTTCATTGGACAACATTAAATCCAGAATTGCCTTTTCTCTGGTCGGCGTCATTACAAGCTGCTCTAAGAATCCATCTCGGAGGCATCCTACAAAGTCTCTTTCTTGGGGTCCTGAACCAACCTGATTTTCCCAGTCTACCTGCGTATTGAAATCCCTCATCACCATAGTGGCATTGCCTTTGGTACATGCCAGTTTTAACTCCTGCTGCAACTTACACCCTATATCCGGGCTACTATTTGGGGGTCTGTAGATATCACCAATTCGTGTCTTCTTGCCTTTCCAATTCCTCAACTCAATCCACAGTGACCCTACCTCGTCAGTCCCTATGTCTTCCCTTGCAAGGGACTGAATTCCATCCCTCACTAGCAGAGCTACACCCCCTCCTCTGCCCACCTACCTGTCCTTTCTATAGGATGTATAACCCTGAATATTAAGTTCCCAGGCCCGTTCCTCCTGCAGCCACGTCTCAGTAATCCCCACAATGTCATATCTACCAACCTCTAACTGAGCCTCAAACTCATCTACTTTACTTCTTATACTTCGCGCATTCATATACAATACTTTTAATTCCTTACGCATCTCACCTTTCACATCGATCCCTATTACACTTGGCCATACTCTCCTATTCCTTTGTGAGCTTCCTTTCCCATTAATTCTGGGATCATTAACTATCCCTTTACTCTCTTTCCCTTTAACTCCATCCTTGACTATCCCATTTGACACCCCACCCCCCTTATTCAGTTTAAAACCACCCGTGTAGCAGTGGAAAACCTGCCTGCCAGAATGCTGGTCCCCCACCTGTTAAGATGCAATCCGTCCCTTTTGTACAGTTCCCCCTTACTCCTAAACAGATCCCAGTGATATAAGAATCTAAATCCCTGCCCCCTGCACCAGTTCCTCAGCCACACATTCATGTCCCGTATCTCCCTGTTCCTGCTCTCGCCAGCACGAGGAACTGGAAGCAAACCGGAGGTAACCACCCTGGAGGTCCTGCTTTTCAGCATTTTTCCGAGCTCTCTAAAGTCACGCTGCAGAATATTCTTCCCCTTCTTTCCGGCATCGTTTGTGCTGACATGCACTACCACTTCCGGCTGTTCACCTTTGCCCTTGAGGATTTTCTGCACTTTGTCCGTGACATCCTGGATCCTTGGACCAGGAAGGCAGCACACCATCCTCGAATCCCGTCTGCTCCTGCAGAAACCCCTGTCCGTACCTCTCACAATGGAGTCTTCAACTTCAATGGCGTTGCCTGACTTTGGCCTCTTTGGTTTGGCTCCACAGCCCTTTTTGCTTCGCAAGCCAGTCCGCCGCTCAGTGTAATAACGTCTTCTGTCCCAACAGCTTCTAAATGGGTGAACCTGTTCACAAGAGTTTCAACACCCGGGGACGTTTGCATTCCATGTTTCCCTTCCTTTCTCACCGTCACCCACCTTCTCTCTTCCAGTACCATAGGTGTAACAATCTTACTGTAGGACTTGTCGAGGAACGACTCAGTTTCTCAGACGAACCCGAGGTCATCCACTTGCTTCTCCAGTTCCCCAACACGGTCCTTCAGGAGCTGTACCAGGATGCATTTCTCACATTTGTCGCAGCCAGAGGCACCAGCAGTGTCCTTGACCTCCCACATACTGCAAGCATCACACTGAATCAGCTTGCTTGACATCTCCTTCTTTCGTCTCTCCCTCTCCAGTGTTTTGCGTAGCCTCCTCTCCTCAGCCTCATCGCCGAAGACTCTTGAGTCAAAGACTCGCACTTTTCTCACAGGGCACTTCCCTCACAAGGCCACTCCCTAAGAGCCGTCCTGCTTATATTGACTGATAAATTGCCCAATTTACCAATTTACAAACTAAATTCCTCAGTTTTAAACAAGTAACGAGTTTCTAGATCAATTTCTAATAATACAGTTTAACACACTCCATATACCTTTAATATTGTTTTTATTTGTATTTAATATTTCATTATAGTATTCTTTCTTATAGATCCTCATAATATTAGTTAACTTACTTTTATGTTTTATATTTCATTTCTGCCTTTTTATTTCTATATACTTTATGAATTTTGCAGACACTTTGCAATCCCTTTGTAATCCATGGGATATCTATATATTTTTGTTTTCTGTATTGTTTAATTGGACAGATTTGGTCATACAATGTTGTGAATATTTTTAAGAATATTTCATATGCTTTGTCAATATCTTCTTCCTCGTATATTATTATCAAATCATTCAATAGTCATTCATTTCTAAATACTTTCAAAGATTCTTCCGTCCTCACTTGTTTGTATTTCAGGTTATTGACATTCTTATCCCTCTTATAGTTATTGTCATAAATTGAAAAAAACTGGCAAATGGTCACTGATGTCATTTATTAATAACCCGCTCACTGTATTATCTTCCATAACATTTGCGAATATATTATCTATTAGCCTGGCACAGTGAGATGTAATTCTACTAGGTCTAGTGATTTTTGGATATAAGCTCATGCTTTCCACTGCATTAAAAAAACTCTTCCCACAGATGAACATAACCTTTTGGAATGTTTTACTAAATATTTCTTCCATCCAATCCTTGAATATTTCAGTATTAGATCCCGGTGCTCGATATATACAGCTCACAATTCCATTTTTCTTCTTTTCCATACAGATTTATATTGTGATACATTCTAGCACATTATCATCCGCTGTTGTCATGCTTTCCAACGCCTTATATTTTAAGTTTTTATCCACGTACAAAGCCACATCTCCTTCACTCTTGTCTTCCTGTTCATAAAATTCAGTTCAAATCCAGTCAACTCAAAGTCCACATCCTTCTCAGGGCTGATCCAAGTCTTTGATATAGCTATTATATTAAATGGTTTCTTGAATTGACATATATTCTTTGATGTTTTGAAAGTTGGCATATAGGCTTCTGCTGTTAAAGTGGATGATAGATATTTTATGATCTGACAACATTCATCTGTGTAGTAGCAGCAATTGTTGTTGATATTGTTGAAGAAATTATTTTCTGGATCATAATCATTTTCCATATCTTGTGATTTATGTTCAGTATATTCAAAAGTTTTCAAACCCAGTTTATCATAGTCTGTCATCCTTGTTGTATGTGGTTCATCATTATCTCCCGATGGAGATAAATGACTTATTTCAGAACTTGTCTTGGTAGTATGTAGTGTATTTATTTTGTTCCTCGTTTTTCCATTACCTTGTTGTGTTGTTCTTTTGGTCTCACTGGTATTTGTCCAATTCCTCCATGTCTCTGATGACCAGCACTTTAGCCTCTTCAGGTGTTCCGTTCAGTTTTATGAAGACTTTGCAGTTTGTCGTCCATGTAGATTGAATCTTCCTCTGCTTTCTCAGGAAGCGTGCCTTTCTGGCGATCTCTGCATTCTTTTTCATCAGATGTTCATTCAAGTAAACATCCGATCCCTTCACTTTTTGTTTCCTTGCCTTAGCAGTGCTGTTTTATGCTTTCTGTTCGCAAACATTATTATGGTCGGTTTGTCACTCTTGTTTTTCCGAGGGAGAGGGTGACATGCCTCAATGTTGTTATTGCCAACTTCAATTCCCTTAGACAGGAGGAAAGCAGTCACCTGGTGCTCTACAGAGTTTGAATCCAAATCACTGAGTTCCCCATATTAGACCAACGTGCCTTAACCTTGAACCAGCCTACCTGGTGGTCCTTATCAAATGACGTACTAAAGTTCACATAACAGTGGATAGATAGAACCTGAGAAGAAAGATTAGAGGGAGAGCAGGAAAAAGGTTTTTCACCTGTACACTGCATCAATCTCTGGAACGAAAAGCCAGATATCGTCACCTAACTGTGAAAGGTTTTAGAATTATTACTTTTCTACCATAATCTACGTAGGGTGGGAACAAACGATGAAAAGTGATATTAAGCTGGATAGCACTTTGCAAACCAACACTGAATCAAACTTCTGGTGGTGTAATCATTCATTACTCTATATTCTAACTTTTAAATTGATTTTATTTTAGTTTAGTATTTTCATGTGTTCTGAGGTACAGTAAATTTGTTTTGTTAGTGTGCTATTTGATTATATCAGATCATAAAGCTAAGGATGTGTGAAGCCATGGCAGGATTTAAAAATAAGGGTGCTTTTATATTAACATTAAGGTTACACTGAACTGAGATACTTTGGAAGTCAGTGAGCACATGGTTGAATGGAGCCATATGAATTTGACAATAGGTGATGGTTACTAGACAGCTGAGGGACAAGCTAACTTGACAGACATTCACGGATGAAAAGAACATGATTATATGGATGTCTTGGCTCATTAAAAATCTGTCATCTCACATCAAGCTGCATGATGTACTTGTGAAATCCGTTTTCCTCAGAGCTAGCCATCACATCCCAATTCTGAGCTGCTATATATTGTTTTCTCCCCTTTGACCTTCAATACACTGAGGTGTATTAAAACATTTATCATTTTTGAAAAAACTTAAAGGGCAATATTTGAATGTGCTAAGAAATTCCCATGTAAATCAAACACAGGAACAGGTTCTTCCCCTTCGCCATAGGATTATTGAACAATCCTCCCAAAAGCTAGAGTGTGTCTCAATTTTCATACCTACCTCATTGCAGACATTGGACTCTTTCTGTGGAAATTTAACAATACAATACTATAAAATAGATTCTGAGCTCTGGCGATTTTCCTCTTTGCACTACCTGTTGCACTTGTGGGTGGCTTCATTGTACTTGTGTATAGTACTTTACAACCACAATGTTCAATTTCATTCAATTTCAGTTTCTTGTTCATCAGGTTTTATGGTTCCATTGTTGATGGCCATGCCTTTGACTGCTGAGGCATCTGCTTCCAAAATCCCTCCTTATTTGACCAAGCTTTGATCCGATATTTTTAACGTGGACAATGTCTTCTTTAAAGCAGGCATAATTCCAGTGCCATTGCAACATGGGTAATCTTCCGAAGAGCTAACATTGGCCAGCGGCCACCCTAAATCAAGCTTCTGGCATAAGATTATTGATAGACTGAACAAAATAAATGCATGTTGACAGTTTTCAGCCTATCATGAATTTACATCTAAGAATCTATGCCTATCATGACAAATGAGCGACACACTAAAGGAATGAAAATCTTTGTGGTTCATGAAGATATGAGTATTCACAAAGGAAGCATGCCATGGCAGATTGTTGCAATCCATTGTCTGAGCAACCTTGACAAATTCAATAATTCTGCAGTACATGCATAGCACCACTTCACAAGCTACAGTTTCAGTTTTTTTTTCGTTTAAAGATGCAGCATGCAAACAGCCCTTCAACCCACCACGCCCACACTGACCATCAATCGCCCCTTCACAGGTTCTATGTTGAACAGGGGCCAATTAACCTACAAATCCTCACATCTTTGGGATGTGGAAAGAAACTGGAGCACCTTGAGAAAATTCACCTGATCTCAGGGAGAACCTACAAACTTCACACAGACAGCATTGAACCCAGGATTGAACCCAGGTATCTGGTGTTAAGAGGCAGTGGCTCTACCAGTTGTTCCACAGCGCTGCACAATGCATAAGACCGTAAGACTTAGGAGCAGAATTAGCCTATTATGTCTGATCTGCCATTTGATCAGGAGTTATCTACTTTTATCTCCCAATCCCATTCTCCTGCCATCTCCCCCTAACCTTTGTCTGTGGAATTCTCTGCCTCAAAGGGCGATGGAGGCAGGTTCTATGGGTGCTTTCAAGAGAGAGCTAGATAGGGCTCTTAAAAATAGTGGAGTCAGGGGATATGGGGAAAAGGCAGGAACGGGGTACTGATTGGGGATGATCAGCTATGATCACATTGAATGACGGTGCTGGCTCGAAGGGCCAAATGGCCTGCTCCTGCACCTATTGTCTATTGTCTTTGACAACCTTACTAATCATGAACCTCTGAATCTCTACGATAAAAATACCTAATGGCAGCCATCTGTGGGAATGAACCACCCTCTGGCTAAAGATATTAACCCACCTCATCTCCATTCTGATGCAGGAGAATAATACGTTGTTAATGCAGGAGTTGTATGATTTCTGCTACCTTGGAAAGAGAACATTAATGGCTCACTTAAAAAAGAAATAACTGAAATATCACATTTACATAAGTATTCAGACCCTTTGCTCAGTACTTTGTTGAGGCACCGATTATAGCCTCAAGTCTTCTTGGGTATGATGCACACCTGTATTTGGATAATTTCTCCCATGCTTCTCTGCAGATCCTCGAAAGCTCTGTCAGGTTGGATGGGGAGCATCGATGCATAGCTATTTTCAGATCCCTCCAGAGATGTTCGATCGGGTTCAAATCCGTGTCTGGCTGGGCCACTCAAGGACATTCACAGACTTGTCATGAAGCCACTCCTGCGTTATCTTGACAGTGTGCCGAGGGTCATTGTCCTGTTGGAAGGTGAACCTCCGCCCCAGTCTGAGGTCCAGAACATTCTGGAGCAGGTTTCCATCAAGGATCTCTCTGTACTTTGCTCCGTTCATCTTTCCCTCGATCCTGCCTTCCAGTTCCTGCCGCTCAAAAGCATACCCACAGCATGATGCTGCCACCACCATGCTTCACCGTAGGTATGGTATTAGCAAGGTTTCCTCAAGACGTGATGCTTGGCATTCAGGCCAAAGAGTTCAAGTTGTAGAAACATTTCAAGGATAATCAGTGGAACCAGGATGAACCTAAGCTCAATTCTGAGTGTCATAGCAAATGGTCTGAATACAAATGTAAATGTGATATTTCAGTTTTTTCTTTTTAATTAATTTGCAAAAATTTTGAAACACCTGTTTTCGCTTTTTCATTCTGGGGTATTGTGTGTAGATTGATGATTAAAAAAATGAATTTAATCCATTTTAAAATAAGGCAGTAACATAACAAAATGTGGAAAACGTGAAGGGGTCTGAATACTTTCCGAATGCACTGTAAAATAAGTTCATTTGGTAAAGGATTCTCACAGTTCCATGGAATAAGTCAATACTAACCACAGTGTGAGATATCCTTCCTGTTGTCTCCACTGTAGTGGAATGCTTCATGACTGATCATTTTATCACATAGACCATGAAGGCCATTTTACATTTTTGACTAAGGTGGAGATTATTTAATTACCAAACTGTTATTTTTTTTCTAGGTGAAATAATCTAGGTGAAATTATTTACTCAGAAAAATTAATTCCACAGTGGTTGGTTGGAATTGTTCCTCTGAGTATTTAGCTTAAATGTTCACTGCTTTGTTTATTGTGCAAAGTAACTTAACGTTATTAAGTACTTGGGATGCTAATATTCTCCCACTGCTGGTAGCTATACCCTTGGATGCCTCAATAATCATTTCATATAACTATCTATCTATCTGTCTATCTATCTTCTATACTAATACTAAAACTCTCATCTTGACCACTTCTGGTCTGCATTGTAATTAAATGTGTGCAAAAACGCTATGGTATATCACCAGGATTTTTTTTGCCACCTTTCTCATCATTCTCCTCTACTCCAAGACACCAGGTTTTGTTCCGATCAGTGAAATATGGGAAAAGTTATGAAGGTTTAAAAAATCGTGAGATCAGCAGATTGGTCTTCTCCCCTGTCAGTCAACATGAATGTAACGCCCCTTCCGGCACCCATGGAGAATAAAACCCCAGAGGCGGGGCTGAGAAAACTAGTGTGCTCCGCAAGTGGAGTCAGGAAAGTCGCTGTGAGGAGTCGGGAAAGCCGCTGTGTGGAGTCGGGAAAGCTGCTGTGTGGAGTCGGGAAAGCTGCTGTGTGGAGTCGGGAGGTGCTGTGAGGTGCCGCGGCTGATGGCCACTGAGTGGAGTCCCTCCCCCCCACCCCCCTTCCCCATCCACCACTCGCCTGTTCCCCCAATGCAACCCGTACCCCCAACGCAATATTCCACCACTCACCCATAGCCACTAACTGCGCACGCAGGCTAAGTTCACCTCATCCCCCAGCAACCCCTCCCCCTCCTCTTCATCCTCCCTCTTCTTTCCCCTCTCTTCCTCCCCTCCCCAATCCCTCCCACACCGCTCCATCCCTCCCTTTCCTTTCCCCTACCCTGTCACTCCCTTCCTCCCTCCCTCCCTCCATAACTCCTTCTCCCCATCCTACCCCCATCCCTCTATCCACCACTCCTCACCTCTCACCATCCCCCTCCCACTATCCCTCCTCACCACCTCACTGCTCTCCTCTCCCTCTATTCCCCACTCCCTACCTCCCCCACCAGACATGAGACAGGAAAAAAATGAAAAAAGAGGAAAGAAATATATTTCTCCGCAGATCCGACGCGAGGCCCCATCGACACCGCGAGGCCCCACCACAGCCTCAAGGCCCCACTGCCGCTGCAAGGCCACACCGTCGCCGAGGCTCCATTGCCGTGAGGCCTCACCGTCGCGGTCTCGATGCCTCCTGGATTGTCACATAATACCCCAGATCGAGACTCATGGGTAGAATCGCGGGTCTGACATCGCCCACAGCTGTGCACCTCGGAGGCCGCGAAGTGGGCTCAACCGCTCGCCCACTCGGCGCCATGGAGGCGTGAAATGGGGCATCAACAGCGGTGAAGCCTCGCGATGATGGGGCTACGGCGGCATCGAAGTCCCGCGGCGGCGGCAATGCCCCACCAAACTACAAAATCCACGGATCCGCGGGGAAATCTCATGCCTGCCCACTCTCCCTCCTCACCTCCCCCACTTCCCCCCCTCTCCCTCTCTACCCCCTCCTCTCGATCAATCCCCCTCCTCTCCCTCAATCCCCCCACTTTCCCTCCTCATCTCCCCAGGATCTCGAGGTTGCAGCCGTCGGCCTCTGAACCAGCCTCAGCGCCCAGGCCCTGGCTCGTCAGCACCCACAGGCGCAGCCCCACCCGCTCTCCACCATTAGTGATGTTTACTCCGCTCCTTCAGCTTTATATTCGGGTCATCGCGCCGGGGAACGCTGGGTGAGGCGGGCGCCGCCTGTGAATGACAGCGTACGCAGCCAATTAAGAAGGGCTGTCGCTGTCCCTGTCCCGGACGTGGCGCTGACTGCCAGGGGAGGAGACCAATCTGCGCAAACCTTAATAATGTTTAAAATATACCATCGTTTGGAACAAAACTTGTTTCACTTGCAGAACAGGGGAATGGTGTCTAAGGTGGCAATAAATCGTAGTGCTATCATGTACCGATTGTGTGCAAATAGAAAACCCATGCAAACCGGTAGACATATACATATATATATATATACATATACATACATACATATATATATATATAGATATACATATATATATATATATATATATATATATATATATATATATATATATATATATATACATATATATATATATATACATATATATATACATACACATATATATATATATATATATATATATGCATATATACACACACACATATATATACACACACACACATATATATATACACATATATATATACATATATATATATATATATATATATATACATATATATATATATATATACATATATATATATATATATATATATACATATATATATATATATATATATATATATATATATATATATGCATATATATATATATGCATATATATATATATATGTATATATATATATATATATGTGTGTATATTTAATGTGTATATATATATATATATATACATTAAATATACACACACACACATATATATATATATATATATATATATATATATATAAATATATATACACACACATATAAACATATATATATATATATATATGCATATATATATATATATATATATATATATATATAATATATATATATGTTTGTGTGTATATATATGTGTGTGTGTATATATGTGTGTGTATATATGTATTGATAAGCTTCAAGGAGAGGTTGGACAAACTTGGATTGTTTTCTTTAGAACACAGATTGAAGGAAAGCCTGTTAGAAGTATATCAATTTGTGAGAGATATTTTGGTCAGAACCTTATTCCCAGGGTAGAAATGTCAAAGTTTGGAGGGCATGGCTTTAAGGTCAGAGAGTCAAGGCTTAAATAGGATGTAGGGGACAAGTTTACTTTACACTAAGAAAGTTAGGTGCTGGTAATGGGCTGCCAGGGGTGGTTTGGGAAATACATATGATGGTAGCTTTTAAGAGTCTTTTAGATAGGCACATGGATATGCAGGAATTTGAGGGATAGGATCATGTGCAGGAAGATAAGATTAGTTTATCTTGGAACCATGATCAGCACAGACTTTGTGGGCTGAAGGGCCTGTTTCTGTGCCTTGAAGAAAGGTCCCAACCTGAAATGTCACATATCCATGTTCTCCAGGGATGCTGTCTGGTCCCCTGAGTTATTCCAGCACTTGTGTCCTTCGTTTAAACCAGTGTCAGCAGTTCCTCAGTTCTCATAACTATTATTCCCTGGTGAAATCTGAATCAATTTGTTCAGCTTGTTTGTCTTTGTTATAATGTACTAACCAAAACAAATAAAGGAGTGAGTGCTGGCCTTGCCAGTAATACCTGCACCTCATCAATAAAAGAGACCTTTGTAATGCAACTTCAGTAATATTTTATTATCTGCAAGTGTAAAGTGGTAAACTATGTTGCAGTTTCTATCTTCTTTTACTGCCGTCTCTGGTGATCCATATTAATGGTCCATTGCTCCAGTAAATATATTCTGATTTAAGGTGTATCATATTTCCTTATTTCAATTTGGAGATTATATAACCTTTCAAAAATATATATTCTCAGCTTCGGTCTGGCAAATAAAAGTGAGTTGTATTATGGCCCCAAGAAACTTGTCATCATATCTTTCCACACAAAAAAATATATATTACTGCTTCCAGCCATAACCCTTTTTACTTGGTCCTTGCATAATTATCTTTTCCTTAAATATGTTATTTTTTACTTGAACAAGTGCTCAGGAAATCTAAAAATGCATCTTTCATCCTATTATTTCCTCATTAGTTTGAATTAGATTCATATTTCCATTTGATGTGGAAGACGAACTGTTGGCTCACCAAGTCCATGATAGTTTCAAAGAAATCCCATTAATCCCATTTCCCTATTTATTTTCCTGGACATGATAATGAGTAGAACATGCAAACTCCACAAAGACAGTACTGATATTTAGGATCAAACCAGGATTATTGGAGGTGGGGCAGCAGCATTACCAGTACTTTAAAATAACTATTTCCCTTCTAGACATTTAATATCAAAGCCGAGAAAGGCACTCGTAACTCCAAACAATGTCAATTCATCTTAAATTATGCATTCATATTGCTGACATAATTGAAGATCAGTTGACCTATAAATTTATACTTTAAATACTTGAAGAATTTTTGATAGAGAGTGTCATCCTCCAGTTGCATAGCACAATATTTATTTTTCAAATAATTAAGACATTCACAGTGATCAAATTTAAAAAAAAAATGTAATCCACTGATATTTGTAACAAACTCGAAAAAAACCGCCATGATCACGACCAATAGTCAGATATTCTGTTTCCATGAAAACCATTGTCACATTAGAAGATCCACTCTCACCATTCAAAAATAATGAGGGGTGAATATTAAACACAGCCTTGACAGTATAACCCTCAAAAGCAAAGAAAAGGTAAATTCATAAGTTCTGAGAGCAGAATTAAGGGGCTGTCCCACTTGGGCGTCATTTCCGCGTCATTTGGATATTTCAATTTGGATAATATATCCTGGAAGGCTTGTTGAAAAGAAAAAATGTATGGCTTATATGGGAAAGCAATAAAATAAATTACATTCTAATTTTTTTTCCCCTTCTGCTCAATTTGTAAACTTTTCCTGTCAATCGAAAACTGCAGTCTTTGGGCTGCAAATCTCAAGATGAGGATTGTAACGGTTTCATCTTCTTTGCTCTGGTCAATAATAACCGGGCTACTAATTATGTTGAACCACAAAATCAAATATACTTCATCAGTATTTGAATTTTAATGGTAACATTTAAAGTAAAGTATAATTTGTTAATTTCTTACCAATTTTGGCTTTACAAGTTCTGTTGTCAGGTTGCATCAAGTAGCCTTCGACACAGCCACAGATGTACGATCCATTGCTATTCATGCATGTTTGACTGCATGTTCCATATATGCTGCATTCATCCAAATCTGTCAGAGTCAAATAAGAAGTTAAATTGGTACATACATGTATGGCATGTCCTAGAAACTGTCATGCAATCATAAATCAGTTGTGTACAGTGGCCGATCTGTATCAAAATAGAGGTATTAGAAACATCGAAACATAGAAAATAGGTGCAGGAGTAGGCCATTCGGCCCTTCGAGCCTGCACCGCCATTCAATATGATCATGGCTGATCATCCAACTCAGTATTCTGTTTCTGCCTTCTCTCCATACCCCCTGATCCCTTTAGCCACAAGGGCCACATCTAACTCCCTCTTAAATATAGCCAATGAACTGGCCTCAACTACCTTCTGTGGCAGAGAATTCCAGAGATTCACCACTCTCTGTGTGAAAAATGTTTTCCTCATCTCGGTCCTAAAAGATTTCCCCCTTATCCTTCAACTGTGACCCCTTGTTCTGGACTTCCCCAACATCGGGAACAATCTTCCTGCATCTAGCCTGTCCAACTTCTTAAAAATGTTGTAAGTTTCTATAAGATCCCCCCTCAATCTTCTAAATTCTAGCGAGTACAAGCTGAGTCTATCCAGTCTTTCTTCATATGAAAGTCCTGACATCCCAGAAATCAGCCTGGTGAACCTTCTCTGTACTCGCTCTATGGCAAGAATGTATTTCTTCACATTAGGAGACCAAAACTGTACGCAATACTCCAGGTGTGGTCTCACCAAGATTCTTGTGTTCCCCAACATCTTTATTAAATTGATAGGTAGAAAAATGCTGCCTTAACCACAACAAAATATCTTGCTATTATAAAGCTTTGAATGTTAGACACAGCGAGTCTGCACCAACCAGCTATTATCTCAAATTCTAGCACTACCCTACACATTAGGAACAATTCCTACAAGTTTATGGTAGCCAATTAGCTTACAAACCTGTACATCTTTAGAGTGGTCACAGGGAGAATGTACAAACAGCACCCTTAGTTAGGATCGAACCAAGGTCTCTGGCACTGTAAGGCATCGACTCTACCACTGTGCCACTCTTATTTTCCTGGGCTCTGAACCTCAGATTTATAGTTCAAAAATGGGGAATGCCACACTCAGGAGGTTTTAATTGAAAAGATTAAGGGCTCATTTGGATTTTATATTACTCAAATGATTCATATCTGTCACTGTGACATTTCTGTTATGGAAATTTTGCTTTCATTGGGTTTCTGATGTGGTATTTTGGTAGCTAGAACAGAAAATGTTAAAATCTGAAACAAAATGCAATAATGCTACTTGCAATCAGATGATATAAACAAAAGCTTTGGGGGTACTGGCAATTAATATTTAAAAATGGTGGAAATATTCAGTAGCTGAGGAAACCTTCTTTACAGAGCTAACATCAGGTAGATAAATTTTCATCTGAGCACAATAACACGATGATGTATGCAAGAGCTCGATCTGTTATAAATATCATGGTTTGGTTGGCAGAAGTATGACACTTGCTTTCTTATTTCTTTATAGATGTTAAATTTTGTCATGAGGAAAGAAAAATGTGTGTTAAAAGTTCATAGAATACAAAAATAGTTTCAAGCTAGAAATACCAATGGTTCCCGCAGTTGATTTCTTTCCGCCCGGATATTTATGAGATGTTTCCTGGCTAAATGTAACATTTGTTACTAGCTTTATACAACATTGCACAGCAGGCTGGCATGTTCAGATACTTCTATGCAGTAACATGAAAGAGCCTTAGACTCTTCAAAGATGCTATCATCAACATAATTCTGGGTGATATTGAATCAATCACTGAGCTGCCCTAAGATCAGACGTAGCAGATTTAAATTGCTCCCTCCTCAGTAAATAAAAAGATCAATTTCAAATTGTTCTGTGAGGCCCAGGAGCCGTTACAGAGGGAGGAGCGACCTGCGTGTGGTGAGTGCAAAAACCCATCGCGGGGCTTGTTTCAGCAGAGGCCCAGGAGCCGCTTGTTTACAGAGCCGCTACAGGGAGGAGCGACCTGCGTGTGGTGAGTGTAAAAACCCATCGCGGGGCTTGTCTCAACAGAGGCCCAGGAGCCGTTACAGAGGGAGGAGCGACCAAAATCTGCAACGTTCAATTCGCAGATCACACCTCAAATTAAGGGAAGCCTCTGATTGGTCGAACGGACCAGAGGAAGCAGCTGATTGGCTTGTATCCCGGGTAAGGCTTTATTGTATTTGGATAAGGGGGAGAATGAGGGCCAGGGCAGTTTACTGTTCTGGATGTCAGATGTGGGAGGTCGTGGAGTCGGAGTGCCCTCCAGACGTCCACATCTGCGCAAGGTGCGTCGAGATGGGGCTCCTAAGGGACCATGTCAGGAACCTGGAACAGCAACTCGATGACCTCTGTCTGCTCAGGGAGAGCGAGGAGGTCATAGAAAGGAGTTACAGGGAGGTGGTCACTCCAAGACCACGGGAGACAGAAAACTGGGTCACAGTTAGGAAGGGCAACGGGCAGAGGCAGGGACTGGTGAGTACCCCGGTGGCTGTACACCTTGAAAATAAGTACTCATGCTTGAGTAAGGGTGGGGGAGACAGCCTACCTGGGGGCAGCGACAGCGGCCGGGCCTCTGGCACAAAGACCGGTCCTGTTGCTCAGAAGGGTAAGGAAAAGAAGGGGAGGGCAATTGTAATAGGGGACTCTATAGTCAGGGGGTCGGATAGGCGATTCTGTGGACGCAGACAGGAGACCCGGATGGTAGTTTGCCTCCCTGGTGCCAGGGTCAGGGATGTGTCTGAACGGGTCCAAGAAATCCTGAAATGGGAGCGAGAGGAGCCTGAGGTTGTGGTACATATAGGTACCAACGACATAGGTAAAAAAAGAGAAGAGGTCCTGAAAGAAGAATTTAGGGAGTTAGGTAGAGAGTTAAGGAGAAGGACTGGAAAGGTAACAATCTCAGGATTACTGCCTGTGCCACGCGACAGTGAGAGTAAGAATGGAGCGAGGTGGAGGATAAATGAGTGGATGAGGGACTGGTGCAGTGGGTATGGATTCAAGTTTCTGGATCATTGAGACCTCTTTTGGGGAAGGTGCGACCTGTACAGAAAGGACGGGTTGCACTTGAACTCAAGGGGGACCAATATCCTGGCGGGGAGATTTGCAAAGGCTACTGGGGAGACTTTAAACTAGTATGGTTGGGGGGAGGGACTCAAATTGGGAAAGCTAGCAGTCAGTGTGTGAAGCAGGGGGCAGAGAATGGTAGCACTCTGACCCAAAATGTAGGGGAGAGAGGAGAAAAAAACAATACACAGAGAATAAGAGAGGGTGGGTTTCTTAAATGTGTATATTGGAGCATTGTAAGAAAGGTGGATGAGCTTAGAGTCTGGATTGACACCTGGAAGTATGATGTTGTGGCGATCATTGAAACATGGTTGCAGGAGGGCTGTGATTGGAAACTAAATATTCCAGGATTTCGTTGCTTCAGGTGTGATAGAATTGGAGGGGCAAGAGGTGGAGGTGTTGCATTGCTTATCAGGGAAGATATTACAGCAGTGCTTTGGCAGGATAGATTAGAGGGCTCGTCTAGGGAGGCTATTTGGGTGGAACTGAGAAATGGGAAAGGGGTAGCAACACTTTTAGGGGTGCATTATAGACTGCCAAATGTGGAGCGAGAATCGGAAGAGCAAATATGTAAGGAGATTGCAGATATTAGTAGTAAGCACAAGGTAGTGATTGTGGGAGATTTCAATTTTCCACACATAGACTGGGAAACACATTCTGTAAATGGGCTGGATGGGTTGGAGTTTGTAAAATGTGTGCAGGATAGTTTTTTGCAGCAATACATAGAAGTACCTACTAGAGAAGGGGCGGTGCTGGACCTCCTGTTAGGAAATGAGATGGGTCAGGTGGCAGACGTATGCGTTGGGGAACAGTTCGGGTCCAGTGATCACAATACCATTAGTTTCAATATAATTATGGAGAGGGACAGAACTGGACCTAGGGTTGAGATTTTTGATTGGAGAAAGGCTAACTTTGAGGAGATGCGAAAGGATTTAAAAGGAGTAAATTGGGACAGTTTGTTTTATGGGAAAGATGTGGAAGAGAAATGGAGTACATTTAAAGGTGAAATTTTAAGAGTACAGAATCTTTATGTCCCTGTTCGGTTGAAAGGAAATCGTAAAAATTGTAAAGAGCCATGGTTTTCAAGGGAAATTGGACACTTGGTTCGGAAAAAGAGGATCTATAATAATTATAGGCAGAATGGAGTAAATGAGGTGTTTGAGGAGTATAAAGAATGTAAAAAGAATTTTAAGAAAGAAATTAGAAAAGCTAAAAGAAGATATGAGGTTGCTTTGGCAAGTAAGGTAAAAGTAAATCCGAAGGGTTTCTACTGCTATATTAATAGCAAAAGGATAACGAGGGATAAAATTGGTCCATTAGAGAGTCAGAGTGGACAACTATCTGCAGAGCCAAAAGAGATGGGGGAGATATTGAACAGTTTCTTTTCTTCGGTATTCACCAAGGAGAAGGATATTGAATTATGTGAGGTAAGGGAAACAAGTAGAGTAGCTATGGAAACTATGAGATTCAAAGAAGAGGAAGTACTGACACTTTTGAGAAATATAAAAGTGGATAAGTCTCCAGGTCCGGACAGGATATTCCCTAGGACATTGAGGGAAGTTAGTGTAGAAATAGCAGGAGCTATGGTAGAAATATTTCAAGTGTCATTAGAAACGGGAATAGTGCCGGGGGATTGGCGTACTGCGCATGTTGTTCCATTGTTTAAAAAGGGGTCTAAGAGTAAACCTAGCAATTATAGACCTGTTAGTTTGACGTCAGTGGTGGGCAAATTAATGGAAAGGATACTTTGAGATAATATATATAAGCATCTGCATAAACAGGGTCTGATTAGGAACAGTCAACGTGGATTTGTGCCTGGAAGGTCATGTTCGACTAATCTTCTTGAATTCTTTGAAGATGTTACTCGGGAAATTGATGAGGGTAAAGCAGTGGATGTTGTGTATATGGACTTCAGTAAGGCCTTTGACAAGGTTCCTCATGGAAGGTTGGTTAAGAAGGTTCAATGGTTGGGTATTAATGGTGGAGTAGCAAGATGGATTCAACAGTGGCTGAATGGGAGATGCCAGAGAGTAATGGTGGATGGTTGTTTGTCAGGTTGGAGGCCAGTGACGAGTGGGGTGCCACAGGGATCTGTGTTGGGTCCACTGTTGTTTGTCATGTACATCAATGATCTGGATGATGATGTGGTAAATTGGATTAGTAAGTATGCAGATGATACTAAGATAGGTGGGGTTGCGGGTAATGAAGTAGAGTTTCAAAGTCTACAGAGAGATTTATGCCAGTTGGAAGAGTGGGCTGAAAGATGGCAGATGGAGTTTAATGCTGATAAGTGTGAGGTGCTACATCTTGGCAGGACAAATCAAAATAGGACGTACATGGTAAATGGTAGGGAATTGAAGAATGCAGGTGAACAGAGGGATCTGGGAATAACTGTGCACAGTTCCCTGAAAGTGGAATCTCATGTAGATAGGGTGGTAAAGAAAGCTTTTGGTGTGCTGGCCTTTATAAATCAGAGCATTGAGTATAGAAGTTGGGATGTAATGTTAAAATTGTACAAGGCATTGGTGAGGCCAATTCTGGAGTATGGTGTACAATTTTGGTTGCCTAACTATAGGAAGGATGTCAACAAAATAGAGAGAGTACAGAGGAGATTTACTAGAATGTTGCCTGGGTTACAGCAACTAAGTTACAGAGAAAGGTTGAACAAGTTTGGGCTTTATTCTTTGGAGCGCAGAAGGTTAAGGGGGGACTTGATAGAGGTTTTTAAAATGATGAGAGGGATAGACAGAGTTGACGTGGAAAAGCTTTTCCCACTGAGAGTAGGGAAGATTCAAACAAGGGGACATGACTTGAGAATTAAGGGACTGAAGTTTAGGGGTAACATGAGGGGGAACTTCTTTACTCAGAGAGTGGTGGCTGTGTGGAATGAGCTTCCAGTGAAGGTGGTGGAGGCAGGTTCCATTTTTATCATTTAAAAATAAATTGGATAGTTATATGGACGGGAAGGGAATGGAAGGTTATGGTCTGAGCTCAGGTATATGGGACTAGGGGAGATTATGTGTTCGGCACGGACTAGAAGGTTTGAGATGGCCTGTTTCCGTGCTGTAATTGTTATATTATATGGTTATATGGTTATATGGTTATATGGTTCTAAAGGAATCGTTGTGTATTTCTGGTCAGGAAGATCACACTCAACGATGCCGTTATAATATGCCTGAATTTTACATGATTAGGATTCACCTTTTTTAGATGTGCTCAATAAGTCATGGCCAACACAGGAAACAATCTCTACTGTGGAAAATTTCATCTAATGATCCCAAAAGTGAATGCAGGACTAAATATATGTGGTTGAGAAATGCCTCACTGAAAAAGTACCTTGAAGTGATCCAAAAACCTCAGTGCCTTGAGGTTCTTCAAAGTAGTCCAGAATAGTGTCATCCAAATTCATTCTATATGGTTAAAGAAAATGTTCCCAGTAGAACCTCATCAATCAAGAAACTCAGTGTGAGATTACTTTAGCATGATTTAATGTTAAAAGGGCTTTCCAAAGATGCTAAATAGCAATTGTGTGCTTCAAGTCATACATGTGGTAACTGCACTCTTGGCCAAATTGTGCAATCCCTGTCCATTATCTTCAAGATCCCCATAATGGCCATAGTTTAAAAACACTATAATCAGGTGTGTTTTTTGCCTGTGCAAAAACAACTCAGTTAAACTTTCTCTAATAATATTTGGCTTTTCAACACCTATAATCATAACTTGGTAGTAGTTCTTTATTCAGGGCTTGGTATCTAGGCTCATAGAAACTTCATGAGCTAAAGAAAACTTGGTTTAAATAATGGAAGTTAGTTTTGCAGCTTGATTTCACCTCCAGGCAAACACAATGAAAGCAACTCGGGAAAGTTCACAGGAAGATTAATATTTCACCACCATAAATTGCATCAAACTATTTCTGGCTAAACATGACTTAAATTGCACAATACCTATACATGAATAATGAGTCTTCAGAAAACATTTAACTGACCTTCACAGCCTTTCCCATCTGGTGCTATATTAAAACCGTTATTGCAGTAGCAAGATGTACCATTTCTTGTGACTGCACACCGATACTGACACTGGGCTCGGGCACAGGAGGATGCAAATTCTGAAAAGAAACAGATAACGTTTTGAGTATATATATTTCCTTTGAAAACAAAAAAACAATGCTTCCTTACAGAAAGAATGAAGAATTCCTGGGCATAAGATTCGGCTCCATAGTCTTGCACTTTTTCTTCAGCTTGTTTTGCCTACTATCCACAAAGATCAGATTGACAATACATGAATACAATCAAGTCAAACTCAGATAAAATAGCTAGAGCAAAGCGTACTGTGCATAGTTCTCAACATTGCCGTGCATCAGTCCACAGACAAAGTCCAATGTCTACAATGTGTTATAGCTGAATTAGACAGTACCCTACTTTATGGAAGGAACATTCAGAAGCCTGATAACAGAGGAGAATAAGCTGTTCCTGAGTATAGTGATGCTTTCAACTTTCTCTACCCTCTTTTGGAAAGGAGCAAGGAGAAGAAATTACTGGGTGGCATAAGTCTTTGATTATGTCGGCTGCTTTTCCGAGGCAGCGTGAAGTATAGTTGGAGTCAATGGTAGGAAGTGTGATCTGTGTGTTGGACTGGGCTACATCTACAACTCTTTGCAGTTTCTTGCAATCTTGGGCAGTGTCTATTAATTGAAAATACTGGCAGCAATGAATGCTTCATGGGTCAGTGGGAGGATTAAGATTGGGAAAGGCTAACATAGTTTGTAGTCCAGTCTGAGTGCTTAAGGCTAACTTGCATGTCTAGTAAAAGGGAGGCATTGTTGCTGGTGCAGTGATAGATTTTCAGAATCGAAATCCTCAGGAAAATATTCCTCACAGAAATGTAGATGGAAAAATATTCCCCTCCCTAACTTGCCAAGATGGATGTGACTTTAATTTAAAAGCTCTATTTCCTTTTCCTTCGCTTTTTGCACTTCTGCAGTTTGATCTGCACTGCATACTTTTTGTCCACTCTTCCAGAAATGCTGGAGGTAAGGGGAATATCTATTTATTCATCTACTTATGGGAGCAACTGTCCTCACCATGAGTTTATTCATTTCAATTTTCATCGACTCTAGATATGAATGTTGTTGGCAAAATCAACATATGTTGCCTTATGCATGAAGGTACTCCCACAATTGGACTGGTGGTTCTAGGATTTTTACCCAGTGATGCTGAAGGAATGATAATGTGTTTCCAGGTCAGAAAGGAAAACAATATGGTCTGATACGGTATGCGTAATTGTATAGGCAGTCAAAATGCACTGTTTTGGAACAAGGCAGTGCCACACCCATCCCTCTCCCCCAAAAAATGCAAGTCTATGAATCCAGATCTTATGGCCAGGAATTCTTCATTCTTTCTGTTATTGTCCCATTCATCCTAATGGATGCTTGATCATGAGTAAACATAAAATTCAATTATTGCATAATTAATACATGATACCAAAGATTATGAGATATTATCCCCACTAATGCAAAATGTAGTGATGTCAAGGAGATGGGAATTAATTTTCCAATGTATTTTTTTGTTATTTACAGTAAACTATATGAGCATAAACTCTGTGGACTATATTTCATCATCTTCTCACATCACATCAATCTTTCACAAGTCCGTGTCCACAATTCAACAAAAATGTCTCTCCATTCAATAAAATAAATGAATGTAACAACCTAATCTGTAAAGTGTTTGAGATAACTATCGATCATCCACACCAACCTTTGTAGCTGGCCCTACTTCAATTGCCATTGACTTAGTTGCAGTGGACATTGATTCGTTTGGGAGCTGTACATTTTTATTGCTTGCTACTATATAGAGGTGGATTTGCAGCAGTCAACAAAGCATACAGTGCAAATTGACGAACATAATTATGCAGGTTAATGATCTTTCTGGAAAAGACAATGAAGGCTATATTTGATAATCCTTGAAAATAGTCTGTGGATTGCAATGTAAGATTAACTCATGCTTGTTGTTGCTGAAGGATAGACACAAAAAGCTGGAATAACTCAGCGGGACAGGCAGTATCTCTGAAGAGAAGGAATGGGTGACGTTTCGGGTCTAGTATGGTCTCGGAATCATGGATGCTCCCGAGGCAGTACAGCTGGAGGTACAGCTACAACAAGAAATACTTTCCACAGGTACACCGTCTGGCACAATACAAAAGTTAATCTCACACCTCAACTAGCTTCCAGGCATACACTCTCTCATCAACATTGCACTTGGCTCATACTGTCAGGAATTAACGTTCCTAGAATAGGGAACACAATGTCAATGATGTAGGGCTGAGATAAGAAGAAATTGCTCTACTCAGAATATAGCATAGTTTGAATTCTTTACTTTTGGCATTTGCAAATGTTCAGTTCTCGAGTATATTCAATGTTGAGATTGATAAATTTTGAACACAGTGAATCAAAGGATATGAGGATGAAATAGAAAATAAAATTGGATGGTAGAGTTTAGTTTAGAACTACAGCATGTTTCTGCCGCTATTCGGCAGCTGCTCTACCAGCTGCACCAAAGAAGGTTTAAGGTGAGAGGGGAAATATTTAACATAGGAACTTGATGGCCTACTTTTTCGTACAGATGGTGGGTATTTGGAACAATTTGCCAGAGAAATTAACGGAGGCAGACATGATTTATACGTTTAAAACACATTTGGTCCGGTACATAGTTAGGAAATGTTTAGAATGATATGGATCGAGCAAGGGCAAATGAGGCTAGTTTAGATGAGGCATCTTGGCTGGCATAGATGAGTGTGGTCAAAGAGTTTATTTCAGTGCTGTATTAATGAGGATCAGCCATGTTCTTAATAAATAGCTCGAGCGAGTATGGCAGACTTTTGGCCTCTTTTGATTGTACAGAGCATTGAAACTGACCCTTTGGCCAACTTAGTCCACACTGACCATCTACTGCTGAATCCACACACCAACCTGTTCACACTAATCCTAGCCTGTCCCACTTCTGCATCCTCTCCCTAACGCACTAGAGGTAATTTTACCAAGGTCATTTAACTTACAAACCAGCATGCAATTTGGATGTGGGACCAGAGCCAGAGTTTTAATAATATTTCTTGCCCATCCTTTGTTCTCTACAGCCTTCTTGTCAACACATTCACATCATTTCAGCCTGTCTTCCACCGCATCTTTCTATCTTGCAGCTTGTGCTCTTAGATTTATCACCATCTACTTGACGCTTATCCTGACAGTAATCATTAGCATAAACCTTCAGAACACCATTGGCAGCAGTGCTTTGATATTAATTCTTGATTAATTTGAAAAAGTAATTCTCGTCTCCGATGCCCACTATTGTACTAATTTAATATGCTGGCTCCAATCAAGTTACTGCTCATTGGTATGTGAATTTATGAAATCACTCATGCCTATTGCCATGTTACCCATTGATCTGTAAATTCATTCATTTCCTTTTGCTACTTTTATAACAATTAATTTATTCAGTGGTGTCCAGTTTACTCAATTTATGACTTCTGTGCTTCAGTTATCGCACATAACAGTTTCTGCATCTGGGTGGGTTGAAATCCTTGTGACTGGGATTATAATTTCTTTAATTTCATTTCCCATGGTTATGAACAACCTTGCAAACTCAGGTCAAGTATCTCCAATTCCACACAGTATTTTCATTTTATCTTTAAGTAGTTCTGTAATCCAAACATGCACACACACGTATGTGAAAGATACAATATTTTGTTTTATGTGAAGGGTCTTGACCCGAAACATTGCCTCTCCACATCATCTAGACATGCTGCCTGACACGCTGAGTTACTCCAGAACTTTGTATTTTGCACAATATTCCAACATCTGCAGTTCCTTGCATGTATAATGTTTAAATGACATAAAATATACACCCTATTTATGAGATTATCAGTATGTCACCATCAATTTCTTTGAGAACAACAAATTAAAACTTTTCCCAAGCTCCAAATTCAAGGACAGTTTCTTCCAGATTCAGGGTTTCTTCTCAGCTATTATCTGGCAACTGAACAGTCTTCTCATCAGCTAGAGCGCTGGCTGACCTCCGCACCTGCCTTATTGGAGACCTTTGAACTATCGTTAATCGGACTTTATCTTGCATTAAATGTTGTACCCTTCATCCTTTATCTGTACGCTGGGGACTGCTTGACTGTAATCGTGTATAGTCTTTTCTTTGATTAGATAGAATGCACACAAAAGCTTTTCACTGTACTTCTGTAAATGTGGCAATAATAAATTAAACACTAAATTGATGTGTTAAGTAAGTAAGTTTATTGGCCAAGTATTCACATACAAGGAATTTGCCATGGTGCTCCGCCCACAAGTAACAACATGACATACATTGACAGTCGGGAATGACTCCGAAAACACCAAACATTAATAATAATAACATTAATGATAAAACACCATTGATCAAGCATGTGAACCAACAAAATACCAAATCAAAGGGAGGCTACAGATTTTTGGCTGTTGAGTAGAGCAACTACTCGTGGGTAAAAACTGTTTTTATCTGTGGATAAAACTGTTTTGGAAGTGTTACAAGAGAAAAAACTAATTTGTTTTTGCAACTGTTCTATAATTCTATCTTTAACACATATGCACTTCTTTGTGTTCTGAAAATGTTTCTAGTCAGTACATTAAACGGCGAGGTTGTGAAAGTATTGCACTTAAGAGCATAAGGACTTTTGTGTTTAATCAAGAGAAGGTTTATTCTACTTGTAATCCTAAACATATTATCTGGAGCTACTTAACGAAAGGGACAATTTCGAGATTATCAAATAGAGTAGACTACATCAGCTTAATGCCCCAAAAACATCTAATGCAAGTTTCAGATTCCACTGGAAAATTGGCACAAAGTGGAATGTGTGAAGGCATAGTGACAACAGAGGGAAACAATGCCAGTAGAACTCAGTGAGTTAAGCAGCAACCGTGGAAGCAAAGGAATGCTGTTACTTTGGTTTGAGACCAGAATCAGGACTGGGAATGTAAAGGGAAGAAAGCCAGTATGTGGGCGTAAGAGGGACAGGTGAGGCTTTGTATCATCTCCAGCCATTTCTTTGGTTTACTAGGTGAGGAATGGCTTGAAGTTGGCAGTTTGGCAACCTATTGAAGTTTTGGGACAGAATTGTGAAAAGCACCACTCATAACAAGTCCCACTAATGAAGTTTGGGATTTCCATATTCATGCACAAACTTTCCTGGGAGTAGTAGGTTTTCTCATGCACCCCTTCATTCTAAACTGATCCCAAGAGGGGTGCCATCAAGATAAATAGAACACATTTTCTTCATTTGGACCAGGAAGAAAGGAATTTCTTCAGTCTCATGTACAAAGAATAAAGACATAAAATTCTGAAGATACTGAAAAATTGAGCCAAAAGCGAACTGCTGGTGGAATTCAACAGTCAATGCAGAATCTGTGATGCAAATGGAATTATCAACATTTCAGGAAGAGACCCTGCATCAGATAGAATGGGTTTTTTGCTGCCCAAAACTGATCTCCTCAGCCAGGATACTTGCATCAACATCTATCAGTCTTAATGTTTCCCCCCCCATGTTATTTGCCTTTATCTTACAGTTTTTCATGTGCAATTATTCAAAGGCAAGGGGTGAGCAGTTGACTGGCATGTTTTGCTCTGCCCATTTTTCACAGTGCATCATAAAATTAACCCTTTCAATTAAATCAAGTAATGCTGTATGTGTAAGATATGGCAGCATTAATTCTTTTTTTGCATCATTATGTGAAGATAGGCACACCTGAACATATAGTCCAGCCTCATTATAATATTATTACATCTGTTGACTTGTTCTGAAATAAAACTGCAAACCGCTTTCCATCTCATCTCACCTCACCAAGTTTAATAGTTTTGAAGATGATGGAGAAACAATCATTTGGGATTCCAAAGAACATTGTTACAGTATATGCTTGGGTTACAATATTATTCAAATATATATAGAACAGAGTGAATGAATTGTAATTTACTCAGAATATTTACGGATTGATTGGTACCACTGAACGTGAAGGTGGGGATCAATCGCAAATTCAAATGTGTAAAATTAGGCCTTTAAAATACTCCTCAAAGTATTCAGAGTTATTTTTGCTCTGCAGATTATTTTTCCTCAGTTAAGCGCATTTCAGCTGTGAAATAAACATCCATCCAGCGAACCAATGGACCAGCTATCTATAAAATGACCTATTTGTCTTCTGTGTGAAATGTTGCTTTTTCATAAGGTGTCATATGCCATGCACAACCTTTTATCCGAAAGCCTTGGGACCAGACACTTTTCGTAATTCGGAATTTTTCGGCTATCGGAATGGATGATTTTTAGCGTAGATTTTAACGGCTGGCGCAGTGGTAGAGTGCTCGGCTCATATCTGCAAGGTCGCGGGTTTGCGCCTCGATCCCGGCAGTTACTCGATCGCGAGTTTGAGTCTTCAATGTAGTTTTTTTCTTGCAGAATAGGGAGGGTTAGGCTGGGATCATTCTCTGCGAGATGATCTTAGTGACAAGTGTAGGAGAGGTGTACTGACTGTGTGGGCAGAACTTTGGAAGTGATTGCCCACCATTCTCAAAAGCCGCTGTGTCTCCCTGTCCCTCCAACTCCTGAGAAACTGAAGGGAGCGACAATCTGCTGCTGCCTGCTCGCCGAGTTAAAAAGTTCCCACGCAAGACTGTGTATCGTGAGTCTACCGTGGGAACTTTTTAACAGCGGGCAGGCAGCATCCGATTGTCAATTATTAACCCTCCCACGCAATATACCCTCACCTTCTCTTTTATGAATGGGGATTTAGTTCCCCTTTCTTCGAGGACCGACCAGAGGTTCCGCTGTCACCTCTGCGGGCCGCCCTCGGTCAACGTCTTCAAGGACCTTTCTTCAAGGACCGAAAAAAAACTGATCTTCAATTTGGAATTTCGGACTAAAGGTTGTGCACCTGTCTGCTCTAATAACTGGTTTTTTTGATCTTCAATTTGCACATAACTGGTTTTGTGCAATAATTTAGTTTTACCAATGGGAAATAAAACACATGTTTTCATTATTTTTCGGAAAAGTTAGCAGTTTAGTTTTGCTGGTAGAAAATATTCAGTTTGGCTTTAAAACCTCAATTCAAATCATGGGAAAACAGAGTACCTCAAACGGATCAGGAAATGGAGACAAATAATAATGTAACTGTCAGAAATATATTGTTTCACTATCAAAAATCATAGTTCTTACAACATGTCAACTGTATAACATGGAGTACATGAAACAATTTGTATTTGTAAGTTGCAGCACAGTGGCAGAGCAGTAGAGCTGCTGCCTCACAGTACCACAGAACCAGAACCAGTATGAAGATGGGTTTCGGCCCGAAACGTTGCCTATCTCCTTCGCTCCATAAATGCTGCTGCACCCGCTGAGTTTCTCCAGCATTTTTGTGAACCAGATTCAATGCTGTCCTTGGGTTCTGTCTGCACATTCTCCCTGAAACCCTGTGGGTTTCCTCCCACATTCCAAACCTGTGCGGGTTTGTAGGTTAATTGGCCTCTGTAAATTGCCCTTAGTATGTAGTGGGATAACTAGTGTGAAAGGGTGATCAATGGTCAGCAGGGACTCGGTGGGCCAAAGGGCCTGTTTCACTGTGCGTATCTCTAAACCTAAACCTGTAAGCATGACATTATTTTTTGTGTCTATTAATGGGATGTACTGTTCATGCACATTACTGTCAAGCCTGGTATTGAATCCCACATCCCTAAAATTGCCTTGAAAAGTGATCATGAGCCACTTTCATGAACTGCAGCGTCTAATATGTTTTAAATTAATTCATCTATTAGATGATATCAGTAGTTTAGTTTAACTTAGAGATTAATAGCAGAAACAGGCCCTCCATCCCACGTAGCGATCCCCGCATACAGACACTATCCTACACAGACTAAAGATAATTTAGATTTTTACCAACCCACAAACCTTTATGCCTTTGGAATGTGCGAGGAAACAGGAGTTCCCAGGAAAACCCATGCAGGTCACGGGGAAAGCATATAAAATTTGAACAGACGCAACCCGTAGTTAGGATTGAACCTGGGTCTCTGGCGCAGTAAGGCAGCAACTCGATCACAGCACAACCGGGCCAACACTGCAAACAGTTGGTGAAGCATCAGCTAATAATGACATGGCAATTGAGATAATCTGGGCAGCTTCTCAGTTTGATAAATGTGTTTCAACTGTTCTGTTCAAATTAAAAAATATATGAAAGTAATGTGCAGTGATGGACTGAATTCCTAATTTTGTTTTCCTGAAATAATTGAAGGTTGAACACCGAGACATGTTTTAAGGACCAATCTCCGTTCATTCAAGTTAATAGTTTACTATTTTTGAATATGATTGCAATTTGCACAATGAAAAATCATTGTTGAACCCCTGTCTCCATTACTCAAATGTGATATGGCTAGCAATTAATCCTTACAGAGGAATGGTTACTTGAGAGAGCACAAGGAAAACTAAAGTTTTTTTTTGGAAAAGATTAATTTTCTTCCAACTAGTTATATTTCTAATTTACATTTCCGTTAACATTCTCCACAAGAGTTTATCCAATTTGCATTTAAATTGCCAAGCCAATTGTTAATTATTCTATTTCAAAATGGTTGTAAGGGGCATTTTCGAAAGTTCAAGGCAAATGTTTACTCAAGGACAATTAAAAAAAAACATGGTGTGCGTTTGGCTCTGCAGTGCCACTTTCCACTGGATTACATAATGTTGCTGGATTAAATAAAAAGAGGAGCAATAAGGCTTTCTCTTGCAACCTATTAAATGCAAAGTAGGCATCCCACTGAGTTTCTCCAGAATTGTTGTCTACTATCAAATGCAAAGGATTTGTTTCTATGCCTTTGAGTTTATTTTTGTATGCGTAAAATCTGCCCTATAACAATTCTTGAGTGGGCCTTAAAAGCACTGCAGGGAAATCCAAGATGATCTATCAGGCATTGTAGTTGAAGCAACAAGGATCAGAGAAGCTGTGGCACTCATGCTATAAAGCACAGTGGGTACTTGCAGGAACAGAAACCTGTGATTATTGCTATCCACAATTATTTTGAAACCAGTACAAAACTAAAATTGCTCAGCGGATGACATAATCTTATTGCAGTGTTGCCTTGAAATGCTGTATGATAGTAATTGACTGAAATAGTGTTTTTAAGCCATCGTTTAATGTTGTGGTTCTGAACATGTAACTTGATTTGATTATGTGGCAGAATGCATTTGGATAAAAATAGAAGTCTTGCACTCTGGAATAGTACAACTGTGTACCAGCAAGTGAAGGTTGAATGAAAACCAAACAGAAAACATATATTACATCAAAAAAAGCTTATTAATTTTATAAGATGATATGCTTTCAATAAAAATGTTCAGAAAAAGATTTAAGAAATATTAACGATCATGGAAATAAACACCTTCTGCGTTTGGTAAAATAGCTTATGATTTGGCCCATTGTTGCTGCTGACCATGATACCATTTTAAATTGCACATCTGCTGCATGTGCTCAATATTCCTCCACTACCAGCATGTTCATGTGTTTGTCTAAATGCCTCTTAAATGTTGCTATCATATTTTCTTCCACTACTTCCAGACATCTACACTGTTCCAGACATCTACCTCTTCCTGTAAAAAAAAAGTATATTCTAATCTTTCTCCCACTTGCCTTAAAGCTGTGGCCTCGAGTGTTTGACATCTTATACCCTATGAAAAATACTCTGACCATCTACCCTGTCTATACCGCTCATAATATTACATACTTCTATCAGGCCACTCCTCAGCCTCTGGTGTTCAATTCAAGCAAAACAATCCAATTTTGTACAACCCCTCATAGACTATTACACTCCAATCCAGGCAACATCCTGATGAACCTCTTCGGCACACTCTCTAGAGCTTCACAATCCTTTCTGAAAATGTGCGACCAGATGTGCATACAGTACTGCAAATGTGCATAAAATACTGCAAATGTGGCCTTAACAAATTTTTTATTCAGCTGTCAATATTACTTATCTACATTTATACCCAATCCATTAACCAATTAAGGCATTTATTGTTAATTTTTGCCCTGATATAAAAGTTATATTTATGCCAGCATGTAAAGCTGCAGATTTTCATTAGTTATATAAAATAACAAAACAATTGGACACATATTACAGCCAGGCTTGATGCAAAGATAGAATGAAGAAGTAGGAGATTCATTAGTGTGGGCATTGATGCCTTTTCTTATATCACCAGATTTTTGATGTGCATTAATCACATTTTTTAAAAAAATTTAAACTGTAAAAAAGACAATTAACTGTATTTTCAACATAATATTGCTACTAAATTGAAATAGCTTCATTCATTAAGATTACGTTTCCATACTTTTATATGCATTTGAAATAAGGCAAGAAAAGTACAAAACACTAAATGGTATTATGCTAATTTTATAAAATAAAGACTGAAGTTTGCATCCAAATGGAAAATGACAGCTCAGAATACATTATATTTCTAATCATTATCGAATGCACATCCTCCAGTTAAGACCTGAAAGATGAGGCATAAAGTGCACTTCACATTTAGAATCTCAGGTAGTACAATCTATTGCATGCCACTTTACCTGCCAATCTAGCTCCAAAATAGACTCAGAATATTGTGAGTTTTATGCTGGGTAATCAGAACCGAGAGGTTTATATAGTTAGTAGATCTTTAGTCCCAGCTCGAGTAAAGAAAGGAAAGCACTATTAAGTTAAATTTTGCGGTAAAATCTGCCTTGAATGAAAAAAACAATTTTCTAAGGGGAAACCAATCTGTATATAGAACCTTCGCACTGCATTCTGATTGCATTGTCTCTTTAGAACTCAGCTGCGGCTGGTAAAATTAATCACGTAGCCATTGAAAATGACAAGACCTGCCTTGATACTTGTTCAATTAAAAAAAAATGTGATACACAGCCTTTGGTAATAACTTCTAAACTCTATTATAAAATACCTTTATTTTTTTAAAATTCCTGCAGGAAGTAACAAGGGCCATTGATCAGGGTAGAAAATTTTGAAGGCCTTCGGGTAATATAGACCAGCCAAGTAAATAGGAATATGGCTGATGCAAGCAGATGTGGAGAAATATGAAGGTAATCCTTTTGGTGCACAAAACAAAAAGTAGGGAGTTTATTTCTTATCGTATGAAAAGAGAGGCCTGTTTTCTCTAACCTTTAGAAGAATGAGGACATAGCATTAAAACGTACACAATTCTAAATGGTTTCCATCTGCAGAATTCAAGGAGGAGTTTTTCCTAGTAGTGAGGGTACACACTCCTTGAAATAGGGATGGATCAGTTAGGTTTGAGGTGAGCAGGAATGTCTTCACTCATTGGAGAATGAATCTTTGGAATCCTGGATATTTATAGAAGCTTATTTATTAAATTCAAACCAGATATGGATATAAAATAAAATGAAGGGGGGGCGGGGGAGAGAAGGGGGGGCGGGGAGGGGGGGGGGGGGCGGGAGAGAAGGGGGGGGGGGGAGAGAGGGGGGGGGGGGGGGAGAGAGAGAGGAGGGGGGGCGGGGGCGGGAGGGGGGGCGGGAGAGAGGAGGGGGGGGGGAGAGAAGGGAGGGGGGGGGGGGAGAGGGAGGGGGAGAGAGAGAGAGGGGGCGGGGGGGGGGAGAGAGAGAAGGGGGGGGGGGGAGAGAGGAGGGGGGGCAGGAGAGGGGGGGGCGGGAGAGAGGAGGGGGGGGGGGGAGAGAGAGAGGGGGGGGGGAGAGGGGGGAGGGGGAGGGAGAGAGGGGGGGGGGGGGGGAGAGAGGGGGGGGGGGAGAGAGAGGGGGGGGGGGGGAGGGGGGGGGGGGAGAGAGGGGGGGGGGGGGGGGAGAGAGAGGGGGTGGGGGGGGGGGGAGAGAGGGGAGAGAGGGGGGGGAGGAAAGAGGGGGGGGGAGAAGGGGGGGGGAGAGGGGGGGGGGGTGGAGAGAGGGGGGGGGGGAGGGGGGGGGGGGGGAGAGAGAGGGGGGGGGGGGGCGGGAGAGAGGGGGGGCGGGGGAGAGAGGGGGGGGGCGGGAGAGAGAGAGAGGGGGGGGGGGGAGGAGAGAAGGGGGGCGGGAGAGAGAAGGGGGGGGGGGAGAGAGGGAAGGGCGGGAGAGAGAAGAGAGAAGGGGGGCGGGAGAAGAGGGGGGGGGGGGAGAGAGAAGGGGGGCTGGAGAGAGAGGGGGGGGGGGGAGAGAGAAGGGGGGGGGGAGAGGGGGGGTATTTAAATTGGGATTTAATTGGGATTGGGATTGGGATTTAAAAGTAGTAAATTGACAGTTTGTTTTATGGGAAAGAGTGGAAGAGAAATGGAGGACATTTAAAGGTGAAATTTTAAGAGTACAGAATCTTTATGTCCCTGTTCGATTGAAAGGAAATAGTAAAAATTGTAAAGAGCCATGGTTTTCAAGGGAAATTGGACACTGTGTTTGGAAAAAGAGAGAGATCTACAATAATTATAGGCGGCATGGCGTAAATGAGGTGATTGAGGAGTATAAAGTATGTAAAAATAATCTTAAGAAAGAAATTAGAAAAGCTAATGTCTAGCTAATCCAGAGCCTGGGATCCGTCGTTGGGGACTCCAGAGGAGAAGAGCTCCAACCACTAGCCTACTTATAACCGAGGGCGTGGCGGGGACTTACGTCCGGAGCTGGATCCCTCACCGGGAATCCCTGGAGAGGAGCTCCAACCACCGGCCCTGTGGTCTGGGGTGCTTCTGGCCGCGCCACTGTGGGGGTTTTAGATCTTCGGTCAACGGCTTACACCATCTTGAAGCCGCGGTCTCCAGTGGGGAAGTACCGATTCAGGATTTACCTGGACTTACCTTGTCTACACATCTGGACGCCCGCAGCGGCGACTACGGAGGGTTGTGGTCCCGAGCACAGGGGAAAATGGAGGAGGACTGACCAAACTTTGTGCCTTCCACCACAGTGATGAATGCTGTGGTGGATGTTTGTGTTAAATTTTTATTGTGTATTGTGTGTTCTTTTTTAATTGTACTGCTGCTGCAATTCATTTCACTGCACTTTATGTGCAAGTGACGAATAAATTTGACTTCACTTGCATAGTGGTGCATCAGTGAAGTTGCTGCCTTACAGCGGCAGAGACCCGGGTTCGATCCTGTCTATGGGTGCTGAATATGTTCTCCCTGTGACCACGTGGGTTTTCTCCTGGCGTTCCGATGCCCTCCCAAACTCCAAAGACGTACAGGTTTATAGGTTAATTGGCTTTGGTATTTGTAAACATTGACCCTAATGTGTAGGATAGTGCTTGTGTATGGGGTGATCGCTGGTCAGTGCAGACTCGGTGGGCTGAAGGGCCTGTTTCTGCACTGTATCTATAAATTAAATATTGTGAAATCACCACTTTGGCCAGAATGAAAACTACTGAACCATTCACCTCTTGATGATGCCTGGAGACTGGATGGCTAGAAATGAACACGATTATTTTCACACCCTGAATTTGAAGCATGTAACAGACAGATTTGAAGTATGTAAGCATTCTTTATACTTTGCTGGATGAATCACAGTCTCTTTTATCAAAAGGATACCATTTTTTTTATCATGGTTCCCGAGTATTTAAAGTTTGCAGCAAAATGTAATGATCATTGTAGCCTTAACATAAGT
The DNA here is from genome assembly GCF_028641065.1 of Leucoraja erinaceus. Lineage (NCBI taxonomy): Eukaryota > Metazoa > Chordata > Chondrichthyes > Rajiformes > Rajidae > Leucoraja > Leucoraja erinaceus. The sequence continues at coordinate 59,816,337 of NC_073383.1, forward strand.
CAGATCCTTTTAACAACTATTTGGCATGACTCAATGCATATCTGTAGCTAATATAATGTAAATACACCTTTATAACTATCAATATATTGAAACACTATCACAAGTAAGCAGGTACTATTGCAACATTCAAGAAGCATTTAGACAGGTATATGGATAGAATAGGTTTAGATGGATATAGGCCAAATGCAGGCAGGTGGGACAAGTGTAGATGGGACATGCTGGTTAGTGTGGGCAAGTTGTGCTGAAGGGCCTGCTGCCATGCTGTATGATTTTATAACTGGGAACTATACCTATGAGAGTATTGTAGTATGTCTGAAGTACACCCGAGGAGTCCAAACTTCACCTAATTTTCCTGGACAAGCCTCTAATTGAGACCTTACAGTTCTTACACAGAATCATCTTTTATGAGTTGCTACCTTCCAGCCCAAATATGTTCCAGCATAGGCATTCACAAGTGACTTCACTGGGAGCACATCCAGACACACCCGGAGTTCATACAAAACATCATAAATTTTTGAGTAAGATAATAAGAACGGAGAGTGCCTAAAATAGATCACTTCCCTTTTCTCCCAACTTTGAAGTCCAGAGCTAGGGTATTCCTCTGGGGCAGACATAAAGAAAGTCAATCCCACTGACCTTCAGTGCTGATGAGTAAAGATAAAAATGAAAAGGATAAATTCTATAACAACATTTTGAAAAGAAGAATGGCCACCACAATAACTCCATATGATGTTCAATTATATAAAACAGCAGAACTCTCATGAGGATTAACACTTCATTTTGTCCATTTTGTGAGATGACTGTGAAAGTTACAATGAACTCCATCACAACTCTAAAACTGAAAAATAATGTGTGACACTGTGACCACAAACCAACAGCCTTTGTGCTCTGAGGTGTGAAATACTCCAATGGGTGTTATTTTATAAAGTCAGAAAATATTCATCTCACTTAACAACTTTTAAACCATTTAAAATAAACCAATATTGCTATTTCCGCTGGATGACTGTGGCTAAATCTATCAACTCTATTGAATTAAGGTACCAATTTGGTAAATAACTTGGGAATCTGGATCTTGGAATCTTGAGTGAAAAAATGAGAACAAATGGAAGAGCTCAATAGATTAGGCAGCATTTGCTGAGGGAAATGGAGTGCTGAAATTTCGGGTGGAGACTCTTCTTCCGCACTAAGTGTAGAGGGGAAATGGCCAATATAAAGAGGTGTGGGAGAAGGGTGAGGCTTGACCTAGCAAGCAATAGTCTGAAGAAGCGTCTCGACCCGAAACGTCACCCATCCCTTCTCTCCAGAGATGCTGCCTGTCCCGTTAAGTTACTCCAGCTTTTTTTTGTCAAATAATAAGTGGATACTGGTGAGGGTGGGTTGAATGGCAGATAATATTCAGGTGGAGGAGGGAAGGGTGGGGATAGTGGCTGGAAGGTAAAAAAGTGGAGGCAACAAAAGGCTGTAGAATCTGAAATGTGATGAGAAAGGGAGGTGAAGCGTAGAACCAAGTTATGGAGAAGTGGTGACAAAATAACAGAGGGAGTATAAAGGGGTAAGCAGCAGGTTGTAGACTACTCATAATCAGCATTTGGATTTGGCATTGTGAGTCTCGGCAGAATCAAGGGTGTAAATGTAATGCTCTACAGCCCCACAGAAGTTGATGATGGACACTTCAGATGTGTTCATGGTCAATGATTCATCTGAGTGCAAGAAATATAAAGAAGATCACGGAATATAGATCTTCAGGACTGCTCTGTTATTTTAAGAGAATCAAGACTAAGCATCTTCTCCAACATTCCTCAATACCATTGAGTACACACAAAAAAGCAAATGTTATTTTTGTTCTGTTTGGATTCCTAAATTGTGTGGATTAAGCTTTTTCAACATAGTTAAGTCGAAGCTAGACTTCAAACTATTTCCCTGACTGTTCCACTCTTTCTCATTTATCTTTCCCTCTCAATCCTTTGACTTTCTTTGAACTTGCAGCAAATTCTTATGTATCATAATAAGAGATAGTGCATATATCTCTTATCTCTGGGGGTCTCTGTATATACGTGCATGAGAATTGGTGCAACAACGGGACAATCATAACCAATCATTGTTCCCCTGACCTCGAGTACATGTCTGTAAGATGCCGGCCTTTTTTTCTACCGAGAGAACTAACAGTCGTGATTGTCACGGCTGTGTATATTCCACCTGACGCCAATGTAAACAAGGCGCTCTCTCTCCTGCTGAACACCATTAACGAACAGCAGCGGGATCACCCCGAAGGTGTTCACATAATCGCAGGGGACTTTAATAAGGCCAACTTGAAGACTGTACTGCCAAAATTCTACCAACATGTCAAGTGTTCTACCAGAGGGGTGAACACGCTGGATCATGTCTACACCAATATCAAGCACGCGTATAGAGCCATCCCCCTCCCCCAACTCGGCCAGTCAGATCATCTCTCCCTCCTGCTCTCTCCAGCCTACACCCCCCTCAGACGCAGTGCCAGGCCCACCTGTTATAAGATCTGTTACAACCTGGCCTGAAAATGCACTCTCCAATCTACAGGACTGCTTTACACAGACAAACTGGGACATATTCGAACACCAGGATCTGGAAACTCTCACAGAATCGGTGCTGGACTATATCAAGTTGTGCATCGGAAATGTGACTGTAGACAAAAACATACGGGTTTTCCCAAACCAGAAACCCTGGATGTCCAGCCAGGTCCGCACACTCCTCAGAGCCCGTGATGCTGCCTTCAGGTCAGGTGACAGAGCTCTGTTCAGGGCTGCTCGAGCCGATCTGAAAAGTGGTATTAAAAAAGCCAAGGCGGACCATAAGAGGAGCATAGAGTCCCACTTGTCCAGCAATAATACACGGGAGGTATGGCGGGGCATACAAGACATTACCAACTACAGAGGCTGTGCCACAAAGTCAGAAGACCTGAGTGCGCCGCTGGCAGAAAAGCTAAATTGCTTCTTCTCCCGCTTTGAAACATCACAACAGCAGCACTCACCTGCTACAGCCCTGTTTCCACCCTCACCTAGCTCCTTGTACTACTCCACTCACAGTCAGGGAACACGATGTCAGACGGGTGCTCCTGGCAGTGAACCCCAAGAAGGCTACCGGCCCAGATGGAGTCCCTGGTAAGGTGCTCAAAGCTTACGCCCACCAGCTCACTGCCATCTTCACCAGAATTTTCAACCTCTCCCTGGCCCAGGCAGTTATTCCGTCCTGCCTAAAATCAGCCACAATTGTCCCTGTGCCGAAGAAGTCTACCATCACCAGCCTTAATGACTACCGTCCTGTGGCCCTCACTCCGGTAATCACGAAGTGCTTCGAGAGGTTGGTCCTCCAGCACATCAAGGACTATCTACCACCAGACCTCGACCCCCACCAATTCGCCTATCGCCAAAACAGATCCACAGAAGACGCCATCACCGTAGCTCTCCACTCTGTGCTGAGCCATCTGGAGCAGGGACAGAGCTACGTCCGGATGCTCTTTGTGGATTTTAGTTCAGCCTTTAATGCAATCATTCCGGACATTCTCATTGGTAAACTGGTCACTCTCGGCCTCCCCACTGTCACATGTGCCTGGATAAAGGATTTCCTCACCAACCGGCCCCAGACTGTGAGACTCGGCCCCCACCTCTCCTCCACTCACAGGTTGAGTACCGGTTCCCCACAGGGCTGTGTGCTAAGCCCCCTCTTATACTGTCTCTACACCTACGACTGTAGTCCGGCCCACAACAACAACCGCATCGTCAAATTTGCTGACGACACTACTGTGGTCGGACTTATTTCGAAGGGAGACGAGGCAGCCTACAGAGAGGAAGTCCTGAAGTTGACAACCTGGTGCTCAGAAAACAATCTGGAAAACAAAAGAGCTCATTGTCGACTTCAGAAGGCACAGCTCCGACTTAGCCCCCCTACACATCAACGGCGAGTGTGTGGAGAGGGTCAACACCTTCCGGTTTCTCGCCGTCCATATCGCTGCTGACATTTCCTGGACGGACAACACGACAGCGGTCATCAAGAAGGCTCAGCAGCGGCTGCACTTCCTGAGGGTCCTCAGGAAGCACAACCTGGACTCTAACCTGCTGCTGACCTTCTACTGCTCGTCCATCGAGAGCCTGCTGACATACTGCATTACAGCATGGTATGGCAGCTGCACCATGGCAGACAGGGAGAGGCTTCAGAGGGTAACCAGGACAGCGCAGAGGATCATTGGCTGCTCTCTCCCCTCCCTGATGGACATCTACACCTCCCGCTGCCTTAGCAGGGCAAAGAAGATCATCAAAGACAGCTCCCATCCTGCGTTTGGACTGTTCGACCTGCTGCCCTCTGGAAGGTGCTATAGGTGCATCAAATCCAGGACAAACAGACTCAGGAATAGTTGCTTTCCGAGAATTATATCTACTATAAATTCAAATACACACATGCACTGACTACACCGCCCAACACGGACTTCCATCTGTATATATGTATATATGTATGTAGCGCCGCAGAATTTGTGCACCTATTCCCCCCCCCTCCATCTCCCTTCTGTTTTTTTGTTTTTTCTGTTTCTTGTTTTTTGTGCTAAATTGTATGTATGCACTGAGTACGAGCAGCTTTCAGTTTCACTGTACATGTATAGTGACAATAAATGGCATATCTATATCTATATGAGGTCTGCAGAGTGAGTGAGATCAGGTCTGACACAAACCCTCAACTAAATGATTGCAACAGGAAGGACAATCTTCACAGGCCATAATCTGTTGAGGTACCTTTGGGCTGATAGATTTGGAGGACTCACTATTACGAAACAAATATCTTGGATTTATATTGTGGCTTTTATATTCTTTTTTGGAGATCACAAATTATTTTCCAGATAATGAAATGGTATTGAAGAGTACCCATTGTTTCAGTACAACAACATGGTAATGTTTCCAGTGCATTCTCCTGTCAACAATGATGTGATAAAAATTAGTAAATGTTTATAGTAATGTTGCAGAAGGCATAAGTATTGGCAAAAAATGTCACATACAGCTGGCTTTAAGATAGTGGATTGTTTACATATTTGCATGTAGACCGAGCCTCAGTTTAATAATTCATTTGGAAAAGCACCTTCAACAGGGCAACATTCATTCAGGCTATGCTGCACGTCAGTGTAAATTTTGCATCCAGTGGAAGCCAAACTGTAATCCTACTGACTCGAAGCCGAGCTTGCTACCAAATGAGTTGAAGCAGATGCTAATCAAATGTGGGATTTGCACTCCCACTCACCTTCTCTGTTAACTTATCATTCAGTTAAAAATGAGTCAACAAATTGTCATTGCTACAAGAATAATTGAAACATATGGTTTGCTCTGGAAGGTGAGATTGCTTTGGGTCCAAAGAGAGATAGCAGAATGGATAGAACATTGGCTTCATGGAAGGAGGCAGAGGATGATGGTGGAAGGTTGCTTCTCGGACTGGAGACCTGTGATTAGTGGGTGTGCCTCAGGGTTCGGTGCTGGGCCCATTACTGTTTGTCATCTATATCAATGATTTGGATGAGAACATGCAAAGGAAGATTAGCAAGTTTGCAGATGATACAAAAGTGGGCGATTTTGCAGATAGTGAAGATGGTTGTGAAAAATTGCAGCAGGATCTTGATCAATTGTTGGGAGGAATGGTTGATGGAATTGAATGCAGAAAAACGTGAGGTGTTTCATTTTGGGAAATCTAACATGTGCAGGACCTATACAGTGAATGGCAGATATCTGGGTAGTGTTGTCGATCAGAGGGATCTAGAAATGCAGGTGCATGACTTCCTGAAGGTGGACTCACAGGTAGATCAGATGGTCAAAAAGGCTTTTGGCACATTGGCCTTCATCAACCAGAGTATTGAGTATAGAAGTTGGGAGGTCAAGTTGCAGTTGTATAAGAAGTTGGTGATTTAGTCATTCTGTTCAGTTCTGGGCACTGTGTTATAGGAAAGATGTTGTCAATCTGGTAAGGGTACAGAGAAGATTTATGAGGATGTTGTCAGGACTAGAGGGTCTAAGCTATAAGCAGAGTTTGAAGAGGCTGGGACTCTATTCTTGCAGTGCAGGGGGATGAGGAGCAATCTTATAGACATGTATAAGATCATGAGAGGAATAGATCAGGTAGATGCACAGAGTCTCTTGCCCAGAGTAGGTGAATCGAGGGCCAGAGGGCATAGTTTTAGGGTGAAGGGGAAGTGATTTAATAGGAATCTGAGGGATAACTTTTTCACACAAAGGGTGGTTGATGTATTGAACAAGCTGCCGGAGGAGGTAGTCGAGGCAGGGACTACCCCAAAATTTAAGAAGCAGTTAGACAGGTACATGGATAGAATAGATATTTTACTTACTTACTTCACTTTATTAATTTATTGAACATGTTAAAAAAAAAAAACACAAATAAACTTGTAAGCAATAAAAAAAGAAAATAAAACACAAAGGAAAACAAACAAATAAGTAACTCAAATAATACAAATAATATCGCTCATGTTCAAAAGGGGTAAGAAGAAGTTCGAAAACTTTTCTGGTCCTACCCCCTCTTATTTTCTATATATTTTCATGGAAAAACAAAATAATGGGAACAAATGGACCCAAAATCTGTTGAACAGTCCACAAACAAGAAATAACCAAACAGAAAAGAAAATCACTGGTCCAGCTCATAACCATTCAATCTTTTGTTTCTGAAGAGTGTTTTTAGTTTTAATAGAGTCTTACATTTTTTCAGCTCATCATGGTAGTTATTCCAGAGACTAACACCCTTTGCTGTAACACAATGGAGTTTTGCATTAGTTCTTATTGCCGTTTTTTCGAATATATAGGTTCCTCTCGGGTTGTGTTTGCTCAGGTTGTGTTTGCTTTCTCTCCGTTGGAACAACCCCTGGATATTACAAGGCAATTGCTGATTAGCTGCTTTGAACATAATTTGGATAGTTTTATAATCTGCCAGATCTTGAAATTTTAATGTTTTTAGTCTGATAAATAATGGTTTTGTTGATTGTCTGTAGGTGGATTTATGTATAATTCGTATTGCTCTTTTTTGGAGGATGAAGATTGGATGTGTATTTGTTTTGTATGTGTTCCCCCATACCTCCACACAGTAGATCATGTATGGGAGTATGGGGGAGCAGTGCAACATATACAGGGAGGCTTGATTTAGTAGGTCTCTGGCGTTATTCAGTATTGCAATTGATTTGGATATTTTGGCTTTAATATAATTTATGTGAGGTATCCAAGTTAATTTGTTGTCAATTAATACTCCAAGAACTTTTATTTCAGATACTCTTTCTATTTCTGTGCCATTTATCATGAGCTTTTTCTCTGTGTTGGTTGATCGATTTCCAAATATTATGAATTTTGTTTTACTTAAATTCAATGTGAGTTTATTTTTGTCAAACCGGATCTTCATCCTGCTCAATTCCTTTTCCATACTATCCAGGAGCTGTTCCAAGTTGCCTCCACAGCAGAGTAAGTTAGTATCATCAGCGAAGAGAATAGTTTCAAGAGTTTTTGACACTTCACATATATTATTGATATACAAAATGAATAATAATGGCCCTAACACTGAGCCCTGGGGCACCCCACACGTAACCTGCAGTAATTGTGATTTATGGTTTTGTATTTCCACATATTGTTCCCGGTTCTGTAGGTAGCTGGATAGCCATGATAGTGCGATGCCTCTAATGCCATATCTTTGTAGTTTCTTTATTAATAACTCGTGGTCTACGGTGTCAAATGCTTTTTTTAAGTCCAACAAAATCCCTACTGCATACTCTTTATTTTCTATTGCCTTAGTAATTTCTTCTATAAATTTAATAATTGCAAATGAAGTTGTTCTGTTAGCTCTAAAACCATATTGTTGTTCGTACAGTATGTTATGTTTGGTGATAAATTTGTCCAGTCTTCTGCAGGTAAAATATTTTTTCATTGTCTCTGTACTGTACACTGACACAAATAAATTGTTGTCTCTGTACTGTACACTGACAGTGACAATTAAAATTGAATCTGAATCTGAAAATATTTTTTCCAGTATTTTGGAGAACTGTGGAAGCAATGAAATGGGTCTGTAATTTGAAAGTACATGTTTGTCTCCAGTTTTATATATTGGTATGACTTTAGCTGTTCTCATTTTGTTGGGAAATACACCGGTTTGAAGAGGCTGATTACAAATGTGAGTCAGAGGTCTTGCTATGCATTCTATAATGTTTTTAACTGTAAACATGTCAATATCATGACTTTGTTGATTTCTTACTCTTGAGTTTTTTTACAGTGTCAATAATTTCTTTTTCTTCAGTCCCTCTTATAAATCTTGTATCCTTTACATTTATCTCTTTACTTTCTACACCATTGCTGCTACCAGTCTTTGCAATTTTTCCGGACAAATCAGGACCAACACCAACAAATAATTTGTTAAATTTGTTTGCAGCTGAAGACATATCAGTGATTATTGTGTTGTTTTTAGACAGGAAATGGTTTGGGTATTGTGCCTTTCCATTTCCTTTTTTAATTAAGGCATTTAATACATTCCACGTATTATTAATATTGTTTTTGTTGTTCTCCAGTAACTTACTATAGTGATCGATTTTGCTGCATCTCATGATTTTTGTTAGTTTGTTTTTATTTGTCTTATATTTTTCTTCAGCTTCTGCTGTTCTTTTCTTTAAAAAAATGTTGTACAATAATTTTTTTTCCTTACATGCATTTAATATTCCTTTAGTTATCGATGGTTTATCAGCATATTTTAGTTTCACTATTTTCTTTACTAGAGGACAATTTTTTTCGTACAGTCCAGATACAGAAATGATTCGTAGGCTACATTTACATCTTTTACATAAACTTTGTTCCAATCTTGTTTCGATAGGTCTTCTTTGAAGGAATTAACAGTATCTTGTGTTTTGTGTCTGGTTATTTTAATTGTTTTGGTGTCTTTTTTGATCCTGGTACAGCTCTGTATAGTTGCAAAGACTGGCAGGTGATTATTGTGTCATTTATTACTAAGCCACTCACTACTTTTCTATCCATAACGTTTGTGAATATATTGTCGATAAGTGTAGCACTGTGTGTTGTTATTCTGGTTGGTCGTGTGATTGTGGGGTATAAGTTGCTGCTATACATTGCATTGATAAATTCTGTGGTTGAGTTGTCTTGTTGTGGGTTTAGCAGATCAATGTTGAAATCTCCACAGACAAAAACCATTTTCTTGTTATTTATATTGTTATAAAGTGCCACTAATGTTTCCTTAAACATATCAATACAAGATCCTGGTTTTCTATACACGCAGCTTAACAAAATATTTTTTTGATTTCTCAATCTCAATTTCTACTGTGATGCATTCCATGATGTTGTCTATAGCAAAAGACATGTTACTAGCACATTTACTTTTATAACTTTTATCGATGTATAATGCAGCCCCCCCCCCTCCCCCTCCCACCTTTAGAGTGATTCATATTAATATTGAACATTTCATATCCCTCAATCCCAACCATGTTAGTTTGCTCCTCATTAAGCCAAGTCTCAGATATTGCCTTAAACAGTGTTTGATCTTTGAGACATTTGAATTTAGGCTCCTGCTATTAAAATGTATCACTGATATAGAACCATCCATTATTACATTCCTTTTGAATTGTTCTTCTGTGTAGTACTCACAATAGTTGTGTGTGTTATTGTAGAAATTATTTTCAGGGTCAATGTCATTTTCAATGTCTTGTGATTTATGTTCAGTGTATATTGGAGTGATATGGACCAAATGCGGGCAGGTGGGACTAGTGTAGCTGGGACATGTTGGCCGGTGTGGGCAAGTTGGGCCGAAGGATTTGTTTCCACTCTGTATCACTCTATGATTCCATGACTATTACAGTAACTCTGAACATAATAAACAGTTTTGCTTCAAGATTCAAGAGAATTTATTGTCATGTGTCCCTGACAGGACAATGAAATTCTTGCTTTACTTCAGCACAATAGAACACAATAGGCATGACTACAGAACGGATCAGTGTGTCCATATACCATTATATAAATATATAGACACATGAATAAATAAACTGATAAAGTGCAAATAAACGAATAATGGGCTATTAATGTTCAGAGTTTTGTCCGAGCCAAGTTTAATAGCCTGATGGTTGTGGGGAAGTAGCTATTCCTGAACCTGATCATTGCATTCTTCAGGCTCTTCTCGCTGATCTTCTACCTGAAGGTAGCGAGAAGATTAGTGTGCGGCCAGGTTGGTGTGGGTCCTTAATGATGCTGTCAGCCTTTTTGAGGCAGCAACTGTTATAGATCTCTTCGATGGAAGGGTGGTCATGATGGACTGATGGAGCCGATGATGGACTGGGCAGTGTTTACTACTTTTTGTAGTCTTTCCCGCTCCAGGGTGCTCAAGTTGCCGAACCAAGCCATGGTGCAACCGGTCAGCATGCACTCTACTGTGCACCTGTTGAAGTTAGAGAGAGTCCTCCTTGACAAACCGACTCTCCGTAGTCTTCTCAGGAAGTAGAGGCGCTGATGTGCTTTCTTAATAATTGCATCAGTGTTCTCAGACTAGGAAAGTCTTCAGAGATGAGCACGCCCAGGAATTTGAAGCTCTTGACCCTTTCAACCATCGACCCATTGATATAAACGGGACTGTGGGTCCCCACCCCCATTTGATAAAGCAGCCTTGCCCTTAAGTCCTCCACTTTATTTTCAAGGGACTATACATTGGCCAGTGGGATAGTAGGGAGAGGGTGCCGAAGTCCCCAGCGCTTCAGTCTGACCTGAAGTCCTGCCCGTCGGCCACGTTTCCGGACACAATGGAGACCTCCCCTTTGTTTCCAGGTACTTTGTTTACTGTATCTGATGTTTCTGAGAACCTGCGCTGGAACGGGGATTCCTTCACAGACGGCAGCCAGGAACCAAATTATTCTGATTTAATAATGATTTAATAATGTGTTTTCTAAATGTAGGTAACAGGACAATATCATAAAGGGCCTGTCCCACTTGGGCGTCATTTGTGCATCATTTACGCGGCATCCTAAAAATAGGTTGGCTCGTCGTGACGCTGCATGGCGAGGCGTGGTGGCGTATGCAGTGATGCGTGGTAACGCGCGGTGCCCCAGGATTTTGTAATGCTCAAAATCCTCGCGCGCCACCTGCATGACCTATCCATGATGTAATGATGGTACGCTGACGTACGGACGGCGTACGTGTAGCACGTGATGACGCTGGCTATGCATGGTGATGCATGAATATTGCCTATGTATCACCATACGTCAACGTCCGTAACCGTGCGCCGTCCGTATGCCGTCGGCATGCCATTTGAGCGCTGCACCACGTGACCACTTGGGTATAAAGCGCACGCACTTTTGAAATATTTTCACTGGGAAATTCCTTGCCACGGAGATCGGACTAAGTACGAACGACATCACAAATGGCTCATAAAGAAGCAGGCCCCTCAAGAGCACTTGGCGTGCGACTGTCGTACTGCTAGATGATTTTCGCACGACTGTCGCAGGTCAGTCACTGCCGGCCTGTCGCCTAAATGACATGCAAATGACGCCCAAGTGGGACAGGTCATTAAGGAAGCATTTGTGAGATCCATAATAGCATACTAATCTGCTAATAGATATACATTAAAAACTGATCTCAATTGCTCTTGAATGATTATATGCAAAACTTTAGGATAGAATTATATTCATCAAAATTAATTATACTTGCAATTTTCCCTCCTCAGCACTGCTGAACAATTTGGATTTTGCTGAGAATTGTCAGAATTTGGTATCTTTAGCCCTGGTACGAATGACATATATACAATTTGTTCAGTGGTTCGTTAGTGCTGGAATGCGGATCTAGCTTAACTTTGCGAGAAAATAATATAAAAAGCAGCAAAGTGCACTACAATCCAATGGTTATATTTCCATTATAATTTGATATTACTTGAATTCAACCTTCCCATTTTTGAAAATAATTACACTGATATAGTAAAGGGTAGAAGTAAATACTACAGTATTTATCAGGTAAGCCTATTTTATCAGCTTGAAAATAAATGCAGCTGTATCGAGGAAGGGAAATTATTATCCACGAGCAATTGCGAGCATTTCCTGGTAAATGCTGGCCAATATTATTCTGGACAATATCGGGATTCTTGAATATTGAACAATAACATTTGAAAGTGGAAACACATTTCAGGGTGAAACATATGATCAGTGAACAAACTAAATACAGACATCAAAACCTTGTGATTTGCTTATCCATTATAAATATCCCTCAACCTCTCAAGAAAAATACAAAATAACACTTCTAGTTTTTTTTTTAACCAAAATCTCAAATGACTGTCTAATTATATAAATTTATAAATATTTTAAAAAGTTCAATATCTTTAACAGCTTAAATATAATGGTGTTGAGATGACAGATGAAAACATGTTCACACCTTGAATTAAGTTTGTGACGAGGGAAATTACACTTCTGCGTGGCACGCATCTACTTGAATAATCCAAAAGGAAATTATAGCCATGGACAGTTTTAAACACAGGCTTGACAAAAGCAAAAATATTTTCAGGGAAACTTAATTGTTCCTGTTACTCCATGGAATTGAAGAAGTTTATGATAAATTAGACTGCACACCCCTCCCCCCACACAAAATCAATTCAATATATATAACTTCTGAAAATGTTCATAAACATCTAACATTTATAAATCTTTGTGTTTTGTTCATCATTTTCATCAAACTTCAATTTTTGAGGAAAGGCAAATGCACACATTCTTGTTTCCATCCTTCAGCATCTTTAAAGCATATAACTTTATTCCTTTGGAGGCCCGAAAACCAATTACTAATAAAACCAGCATTAGATGTAGAGAACTTGTTTGACAATCATTAGTACATCTGCTTTAAATACAATTGATGGATGGACCCCCAAGTGACCTTATTCAATGCCTTGCTTTCCACAAAGACTTACAAATTGCAGCTCAGCTTCTCCTACCTGCTCCTGGGATACCATTTTTGAAATTGCTAATAACCATTTATTATGCAGCTGCAGATTTTAACCACTCAGACGTGTCAGTTGGCAATTGAGTTCTGTGTGACTTGAATTGATTATCATCACCATGGCTTTCATTTGTTCACCAAAGGGGATGTCATGTGTCACTAATGAAGACTTTTACCTACAGATTGCAAGAGGCTATCAGATGAGAGAAAGCAGTCAGCACAAAATATCAGAGGCCTATATGGACCAAACATGGGCAGGCGGGACCAGCGTGGCTGGGACATGGTGGCTGGTGTGGGCAAGTTGGGCTGAAGGGCCTGTTGCCACGCTGTATCACTCAATGACTCGAAATATTCATTTCCCTCTGTAGCCCAGCAAACAAATATTGCTTACATAGCCATTAATTGGTTAATTTTGCAACTTTTTAAACATTTGCAGGTGCCACTTATTAGGCCAGATTACATTTAGGAGGAAGCTGTAGCATTCCACAGAAATAAAAACACAAGGGAAATGTTTAAACTCTATCTGTCAGCACCCAAACTCAGGATTGAATCCTAGTCCTTGAAGCAGTGCAGTAGCAGCAATAACTGCTGTGCTCCCTTACTGAGTTGAAAAATTACTAATAACATTCAGAGATGATAAACTGTATTCTTCAGTTTGGTGCAGACAGAAAAGTGCTGACCATTTTGTCCAAGCATGTGTGCATCAGGTCAGGAATACATTCAAACTGTTTTTTGTTCACCATTTCTCATCAAAATCCACTAAAAAAAAACAATCTGAACATCCTTTATTGACCTAAGGGTTCCAATAAACTTGCATCAGTATTTTTCAACTGGGATTGTCAAGATGCATGAGGTGAACCTGGTCTTTTCCATAATACAAACAAGACAGATATTTTTCTCTCAATTTTATTTGGTTAAAAAAGCATTGGACCCAGAACATGGGAATAGAGTGGCAGTAAAGCAAGCAGAATTGAAGTAAATGAATTGTGTTATTTACTGCTGAAGTTAGTGTTTTACCTATTTTGATAATTTAGCATTACAATTACGCATAAAAATATACTCAGTATTTTAAAAACTTGATGAGACTTTGTCACGGGGGTTGAAACATTGATCTGATTTACAACACAATCTAGGAAATTAAACCACAATCTGTCTATTTTAAGAATGAACACAAAATGCTAGAGTAACTCGGGGGGGCAGGCAGGATCTCTGGAAAAAAGAATAGGTGATGTTTCGGGTTGAGATCCTTCTTCAGACTGAGAGACAGAGGAAAAGGAAACGAGAGGTATGAAAAGGTAAAGAACAAATCAAAGCTGGCATCGATGTCCAAGGAAAGGTGGAGCCCACAATGATCCATTGCTGTGTATGGAAGAGGTAATAACGAAGTGACACGAACTATGTGAAATTAGCAGGACAACTAGGGTGGGGGAGGGACAAAGATCCAGAGGGAAAGCAAGAGTTACTTGAAATGAGAGAAATTAATATTCATACCACTAGTTAGTAAGCTGCCTAGTCCTTTATACAATTGTAGAAGATGTAGATTTGGACGTACAGCCTATTGTAACTTTCCATCCATGGCAAAGTGATGCTCACACTTCTGTGTCCCTCAATACCAATGGTATACCTCATGTTATCTATTTTGAATTATGACATGGAGCCATCATATTACTCATTGCAGCAATTCACCTTGTAGTCAAGGCCACAACCTTGTACACTTAGGGAAGATCAGCAATCCAGCCGAACATCCAAAGCAGTTTTGCAGATTGACCCTGTGGTCAAACCCACAGTGATCTTGGCACCACATGCCAATTATCACTTTGCAAGGAAGGTTGCGTGAATAACTCACATGCATGGAAGATGTATAATTTACTTCCTTTCACAAATTATTGACATGAAAACTCATTGGCATTTCTCAGCTTTATTCTGTTGTTGGGGTTGTGAGTAGCATTCCCACCCCACTGAAAAAAAGGACACAGCTCAGAAATACCACATTAATTCCCACAACATTCATGTGAGGTGGGGAAATATGAAAACGCTTTGTAGAAACATGCAAAATCAATAGGGTTAGATTTATCGTCATTTAATTGTTTTCCCCAAATACCTCTTTCTTGTTAGCTTGTTTTTTTGGATGAATGTATGGAAATGTATGTTGACAGAGAGCCAACTAAAGTGAGTGTACTTTTCATCCCTTGGCCCATCACTTTCTATGTTTTTGTTATTCAAGTACTCATTAAGATACTTCTTCAATGTTGTTAGCGTTTCTCCCTCCGTCATCCCCTCAAGGCACTGTTTTCCATATTCTAACGATACATGTCAAAGTTAAATGTTTCTCGCCTCCCAGACAAAATCATAGAAACATAGAAACATAGAAAATAGGTGCAGGAGGAGGTCATTCGGCCCTTCGAGCCAGCACCAACATTCATTGTGATCATGGCTGATCGTCCCTAATCAATAACCCTTGCCTGCATTCTCCCCATATCCCTTGACTCCACTCGCCCCTAGAGCGCTATGTAACTCTCTCTTAAATCCATCCATTGATTTGGCCTCCACTGCCCTCTGTGACAGGGAATTCCATAAATTCACAACTCTCTAGGTGAAAAAGTTTTTTCTCACCTCAGTCTTAAATGACCTCCCCTTTACTCTAAGACTGTGGCCCATGGTTCTGGACTCGCCCAACATTGGGAATATTTTTCCTGCATCTAGCCTGTCCAGTCCTTTTATAATTGTATATGTTTCTATAAGAACCCCCTCATCCTTCAAAACTCTAGTGAATACAAGCCTAGTCTTTTCAATCTTTCCTCATATGACTGTCCCGCCATCCCAGGGATCAATCTTGTGAACCTACGCTGCACTACCTCAATCACAAGGATGTCCTTCCTCAAATTAGCCCAAAACTGTACACAATACTCCACTTGTGGTCTCATCAGAGCCCTATACAACCGCAGAAGAACCTCTTTACTCCTATACTGAAATCCTCTTGTTATGAAGGCCAACATCCCATTAGCTTTCTTCACGGCCTGCTGTACCTGCACGCCAACTTTCAGTGACCGGTGTGCAAGAACGCCCAGGTCTTGCTGTACCTCCCCCTTACCTAACCCCATTGAGATCATAATCTGCCCCCTTGTTTTTGCCGCCAAAGTGGGTGGTAACCTCCCATTTATCTATATTATACTGCATCTGTCACACATCTGCCCACTCACTCAACCTGTCCAGGTCACCCTGCAACCTCCTAACATCCTCGTCACAATGCCACCCAGCGTTGTGTCATCCGCAAACTTGCTAGTGTTGCTCCTAATTCCCTCTTCCAAATCAATAATATATATGGTAAACAGTTGCGGCCCTAACACCGAGCCTTGCGGCACTCCCACTCGCCACAGCCTGCCATTCTGAAATTTCGCTTTTATTTCGGTTATTAAGGTTATTTCGCTTTTTGGTGTCGTTTCCGTTCGGCTATTTGGCTTCCACTTCGTCGCTTCAGCTTTTCGTCCTTCGACGCCACGTCCCGGTACTATATTACAACAGTGAATTCAATCTAATTGATCAAACATTATTCATTTTTACTTCATCCATACTGACATTTTAGTAAACTATTCCTATATATTTGAATACTTTCAATAGAATCCTTATCTTTTGCTTTAGATTTCAGTTCAATTTTTCATTACCTGCCTTCAGTATTTTCATCTCTGCATAGCCAACATCATCTGCTTTATGTGATGATTCAAGTATTTGGTGTTTCTTAATCTTACAATTAAACACGCTGATCTGAAGCATATTTACCCTTCACAAACATAATGAGAACCTTATTTATGTTTTTCCTAAATTATTTAATTATCCAGGAAATAACTTATATTATCCAACTGCATTCAAAATGTGAAATATCGCACTACTTCCGTTTTCCTCCACAATGAATTCAGAATAATTAACCTGCTCATATTTCAAATGGGGTAGCTTTGCAACTTGTTTACTTTCTGAAAACCAGAAAGATGTCTCCAACCAGTGGCAGTAAATGTGCAATCTAATTTGGCATTGCACTTACTTCCAAAATTCACTTCATTGACTGCATTGCCTAATGTACTGCCTTGTAGCTTATTGATATTGCTTATTTAGTAATATTGACCAAGGACATTTCTCTCCCCATTAAGCCGCTGCACAAGTCTACTATTGTGAAAAATAGGCTCATTTATTCTGAATGGAACTATCAACTATTATCATACAGCTGGCAAAACCATTTGATCCAATTAGTTAGATTTTGCTCAAGGGAAATATCAGGACAAGTCTTGTAGCTTGGATTCAGCAATTCAGCCTTTCCAGTTTCAGTTGCAGTCACAGATCTACATTTGCACTGCCCAATGCACAGGTTTGAGATTGGATGAGTGGCACACCTGTCAATTATGCTCCATTACTGAATTTCACATGGGATTGAATTTAGCATAGGATTGGATTTGAATGGCTCTGCAGATGAGGAGGTAAATGGAAAGTCCTAGTGTTAATCATCATGTACTTACCTCTGCTGATCCCGTTTAACTCTTATGACCAGCATTTCAAATGCTCTTTAAGATATTTCTTAAATGTTGTGAGAAGCTTTGCTTCCAGAAACAGTGTTTTTCTCGCAGTCAGCTGTAATTTCTTGGAGATTCAAAAGCACAAACTAGTGTTTTCTCAAGCACTTCAGCAATGGAATTATGTAAATGTACACTGAATGTGTGTGGGTACATAGCTATTGATATTAAATGTAGTGTTTGCATGTGTATTTATCTACCGTGAGCATATTTTTATTGGTAACTTCAGTTAAAATACTTAATTTTAACATCCTAATTATAATATTCATGGCATAATTATATATTTGTTAGATTTTAGTTCATTTACAAGGATTATTAAACCCAATTGCATGGAAATAGATGCAAATATCATGATTGCTCACATAATATCTTGAATAATGCCAACCACAGCAAATAGTATAAAGATGCAATAACACTGCAATTCTCTTTCCAATAACTACATTCTACCACTCGCCCATGGGTTTTACAAAGTTTTATCGCACATGGAACATCTTGTGCACTACTGTTCCAGCAAGTAAGACTGTAAATCAAAAAAAAAAAATGTTTTGGTTGGATTATTTTAGACTGGTATATCAATTATTTAAGTAGACTTAAAAATTCTCCAATTATCTTCAGTTCTCTTCTATTGAAAATTGGATGGATTTTGGCAGACATTGGTAACATATTAGTTGAAGGTATTTCAATCGAAAGCTTGGAAACCAGCAAGAAATTGACTCAGAAAGGTATTCATTGGAAGGATATTGGGAAAATGTGAAATGCTCGGAACCTCCATGGCAAGCATGATATTGACCTTTTGACTGGAGCAATGCCCATTTTAGGCGAATATTTTTGGTTGATTGGATTGTCAAACCCATTACGTTTGTGACATATTTCCAGAACCTTAATTTATTTTATCATCTATACATAACAAAAACTCTGATTTTGTGCACTTCCGGTTTGCACGTTTTTTCTATTTGCGCAAAAAACCTACGCGATAGCGCTATGATTTTTCATCAGCTCACTCACTGTTCTCCTGTGCTGAGAGTGCACTAAGTTTTGTTCCAATCAGTAGTATATTGTAAAAGTTAGCGAGGTTTAAAAATCGTAAAAACCGTGTATGTGTAGATCAGTCTCCTCTCCTGCCAGTCAGCGCCACGCAGATTGGTCGCTTCTCCGGTCACTCCCTGGGACGGTCCACCCCTTCCTGCGCCATCACGTCTTTAATGGAGCTGAGGGACGCTGTAGGTGGATGGCGGAAGTCTCCAACCGGACACAATTTTCAGAGGAACTGGAAGTGGCCTGACCCTGCGTGGAGTCAGAGATGTCGCCAAACGGAAAGCGGAGAGACTGATCCCGACGGAGGAGATCATCCACCGTCCATTGTGTGTCCCAAATGCACCACAATCACAATGATTCACAGCTCCAGCCCCTCCTCTCTGGTCCCCCTCACTGGCTCCTGCCCCTTCCCCCATGATACCCCCATCTTCCCCATGGCTATTCCCCCGTCCTTTCTCTGAGCTCTCCACCTCCACCCCCACCTCCTGCCCACACGCTAGTGCGGCCATAGCTGCTGGTGCTTCTGGGCCAAGCCGAGGAACCGAGGCCTGGCTCTAATGTCACTGGCGCCTGATGCAAGGAGGGAGAGGAGCGGCAACCTCTAGATCCTGGGGAGGTGAGGAGGGAGTGTGGGTGAGGGGAGGGTGTAGAGGGAGAGAAGGGGAAGGGAGAGGAGTTATGGAGGAAGGGAAGGAGGGAGTGACTGAAGGTAGAGAAAAGGAGGGATTGGGGAGGGTAGGAGGAGGTGAGAAAGGGGAATAGAGGAAGGGGGCAGTAGAGGATGGTGGATGTGGGGTAGGTCGGGAATGGGGAATAGAGGGAGAGGAGAGCAATGGGGGAGGCGAGGAGGGATAGTGGGGGGGGATAGAGGGAGGTGAGGAGTGGGGGATAGAGAGATAGGAGGGGATAGGGAGGGGAGAGGTGTAATGGAGGAAGGGAGGGAGTGACTGGGGGTTGGGGAAAGGAGAGGGAGAAAGACGTGAGGGTGGGATTGGGGGAGGGAAGGAGGAGAGGATTAGAAGAAGGATGGTGAACAGGAGGGGAAAGAGTGCTAGGGATGAGGGGGGAAATGAGCTGTGCCTGAGCATTTGGGGCTATGGGTGAGTGATGAAATATTGCGTTGGGGGACCATGCCTCCTGTGTGACAGGGACCCAACGGGTCCCACTCAGTCTAGTATTATACAATATTTAGCACTTCCATCTGGTGATAGAGTGTGCAGCCCTGTGAACTGTTGAGATATTGAACAAACTATGCGAGGATTATAGAGAAGATTTGATGAATTGGACGGCACAGAATGAGGTAGTATGGCTGAAGGGGATAGTGGGATATCAGACGTCACACTTTTGCAGAGAAACCATTTGCGGACAAGCTTCCACAGCCAAGTGTTAGAGTATGTGATTAAACTTCCAGAATTACCTGTCCCATTCACATAATGTACTGCAGACACAAGTTTTTAGGAATTAACATAAAGGTCAAATTGAAAATATCTGCATGATATTTTCAAGTATCAAATACATTTGCGACTAAATTTGAGGATGTAAAACTGGCAAATAAAAAAAACGCACCAGTACCAGGAATTAAATGGAATGGAGGTAAATTACAAAAAAATGACAATCTAGGGTCCATTGTTAATGGTTTTACAGAATCAAAACATAACAATTGTATATTTCTTTCTCATCAAATCCTTTCATGATAGACTCAAAACTCAAAAAGTAAAGGGGCTGTCCCATGGGCAACCTAATTAGCGAGTTTAGAAAAATTTGAAAAAATGACATGTTGAAGACCTCCTTCGACCTCCTTCGACTATGTTGAAGACCAGGTTCGAACAGCTACGACTAGCCATGACTAAGTTCGGGAAAATTGGACATCGAATATTGGAGAGTGAAGACTATGATGAAGACTTCCTATGACTATCTTTGACTACCTTCGACTACCCTCAATTACCTAAGATGCCGACCTACTAGGACTATTCCTACGAGTAAAATAAGTATCTATTTTTTCCATGGCCACCTTTTTTTACTCGTGGGCATTTTGTAACATATTGAAAATATGCCGCGACCTAGCTGAGGCCTCGAGTATGCGGAGACCACTCTCGAGCATGAAGGAGAGTTACGAAGACCTACTGCGACCTCCTGTCGACCATACTGCGATTATGAGTCATAGAAACATAGAAATTAGGTGCAGGATTAGGCCATTCGGCCCTTCGAGTATGATCATGGCTGATCATCCAACTCAGTATCCCGTACCTGCCTTCTCTCCATACCCTCTGATCCCCTTAGCCACAAGGGCCACATCTAACTCCTTCTTAAATATAAGCAATGAACTGGCCAGAGCTCGCGGATTAGGTCGCCCAATAGGACAGGCCCTTAACCTGTTGGCTCAGGCAGCATTTCTGGAGAAAATGGATAGGTGACCCTTCTTCTGAAACTTTACCTAACCATTTTCTCTAGAGGTGCTGCCTGATCCACTGAGTTACTCAAGCATTGTGTGTGTCTATCTTTGGTATAAATCAGCATCTGTGGTTCCTTTTTATTAAATCCTTTCATGAGTTTGTTATCCCAGTTAATGGAAGCAGTTGAATGCTTCTATAAATATAGTTAACAGTCCACCAATCTGTGCATTATCACAAAATAAGTTCCAAGTTTATTTTATCATGAATTAATGCACTACTGCAAACAAACTGAAAACTTCAGAAATAAAGAACTGGATTAACACGCTTCACAGAATCACATTTAAATGTCTTACACCCTATTAAATGTTCATTTATTGTAATTTTAGGGGTTGGAAATTGTATGTTCCTTTTAAAATTCTTCACAAAGCTGATACTTGCATTTTATATATCCTACAATATGCTTCTGTAGGGGTGCCTATGTGGTCACTGACACTTCTTATTTATGATTTCTTTGAATCAATAATGCAGAAACACTCTTCATCCAGAATGCAACACACTGTAATCAATGTGGAAACAAATTGTACCATAACACAACAAAAGACATATATAGAATGCTTTCAGCCACCTGTGAGCTTGTTCATTGAACATTTATGTGCTCAGTAACTCAACAATATATTATTGCTGCTCCATTCAAGCTCACTGTTGTTGGTGAACAACTTTGAAGCCCGTACCATGTTGAGTCTGTTGTACCCCCTGGTATAGAACTACCTTCAGTGTTTTCACATCATTGGAGAGAGAATTAAATATCTCAGTTTCAACAATCCCATACAATAATGTGTTTGACTATGAATGTGTTTCAGGCTTATATTCAAAGTAACAATACTGAAAGCCAAATTTTGTATAGTCAAAATTCAAAGTTACCTCTGGTGTTGCATTTCTGGTTTTCATCTGTAAAACTAATTATTACAAGAAGTATATTTTTTTGCTAAAAGCTGACTGCAATGTTAGCAATTTCATTTCCTCCTGGTGTCCTGTTAAAGTGTCACAACAATATTTTATCCTGAGGTGCTGAAGTTACTATAAAAGCTGATGTTGCATGCCTCATTTTGCCATGAAACTTCTGTGTATTTCAAGGGATTCTTTGGTTATGTATCATTCTCTTTGATGGGCAAATAAACATGCTCAGCTAACACAGATTCCACAATTTATTTATCTATCTGTCCTTCTTACCTATTCATCTTTCATTATATATTTTTCATCTCCCTCACAAAACTAGAGTTATGATAGTCCTTTGATTTTTCATAAATTCCTGGAGTAACGCAGTGAACCAATTGACCCAGCAGCTCAGTGGGTCAATGTACTGACACATTGACAGGGAGAGGCTTCAGAGGGTAACTAGGACAGCACAGAAGATCATTGGTTGCCCTCTCCCCTCCCTGATGGATATCTACACCTCCCGCTGCCTTAGCAAGGCAAAGAATATCATCAAAGACAGCTCCCATCCTGCGTTTGGACTGTTCGACCTGCTGCCCTCTGGAAGGCGCTATAGGTGCATCAAATCCAGGACAAATAGACTCAGGAATAGTTGCTTTCCGAAAATTATAACTACTCTCAATTCAAATTCACACATGCACTGACTTCACAGCCCAACACCCGGACTTCCATCTGTATATATGTATATAGCGCCGCAGAATTGTGCACCTATCCCCCCCCCCCCTCTCCCTTCTGTTTCTGTTTTCTGTTTCTTGTTTTTTGTACTAAATTATATGTATGCACTGAGTACGAGCAGCTTTTAATTTCAATGTACATGTATAGTGACAATAAATGGCATATCTCTCTAATATCTCTCATATTACATCTGTCACAGTTCAATAAACGATGAGTAGCCGGAAGCCAGAGGATTGGGAAACTTTCATAGGACAACAGAAGGAAAGAAAACGGGCAACACTGGCTGAAAAGATGAAGTACGAAGGGAAGCTGGCCAGGAATATAAAGAAGGACAGTAAAAGCTTCTTTAGATATGTTAAGGGAAAAAGAGTAGCAAATTCAAATGTGGGTCCTTTGAAGGCTGACACAGGTGAAATTATTATGGGTAACAAGGAAATGGCAGAAGAGTTGAAGAGGTACTTCAGATCTGTCTTTACTAAGGCAGATCCAAACAATCTCCCAGATGTACTGGAGGACAGAGGATCTAAGGGGGTAGAGGAACTGAAATAAATTTTCATTGGGCGAGAAATAGTATTGGGTAGGCTAATGGAACTGAAGGATAATAAATCCCCTGGGCCTGATGGTCTGCATCCCAGGGTCCTCAGGGAAGTTTCCCTAGAAATAGTGGACACATTGGTGATCATTTTCCAATGTTCAATCGATTCAGGATCAGTTCCTGTGGATTGGAGGATAGCTAATGTTATCCCACTTTTCATGAAAGGAGTAAGAGAGAAAACAGGGAATTACAGACCAGTTAGCCTGACCGGTGATGGGAATGATGCTGGAGTCAATTACTAAAGGGGTAATAATGGGGCATTTGGATAGGAGTAAAAGGATTAGTCCAAGTCAACATGGATTTATGAAAGGGAAATCATGCATGACTAATCTTCTCTAATTTTTTGAGGATGTGACAAGTAAAATGGATGAAGGGGTGCCAGTGGATATAGTGTATCTAGACTTTTAGAAAGCCTTTGATAAGAGAGAGTTAGATAAACCTCTAGGGGCTAGTGGAATAAAGGGATATGGGGAGAGGCAGGCACGGGTTATTGATTAGGTCAATCAGCCATGATCACAATGAATGGTGGTGCTGGCTTGAAGGGCCTCTTCCTGCACCTATTTTCTATGTTTCTATGTTTCTATGATGCTGGCTGTTGGTCCCTGATTATTTAGCATTTCTATTTACAGTTACATTTGACTAATATACTTTGGATTTTTGTTCATATATAGTTTATAATCAACAATCTATGTACAAAACTGCATCTATCACGTATCTATATCATAAGCTGCTTATTAGTCCCCAGTCATAAAATCAGAATGGTTACATCATAAAAGGCTGCAATATTGCCTCAAATATGTACCAGCTGAATATGAGAGCAAGCTACCTTGTCTCACAAACCTGGTATCACTACAAAAAGCAACATTCTTTAATTATTTTAATCTAGATATATTGTCCTTTTGAATCCTTTAACTGTACGTGCCTCCTTTGGCCCAATGTGCCAGGCAATAATCACTCGGTGAATGTTTTCTCATGTTGCTTTAGTTCTTTTGTCAATCACCATTCCATGCCCCTATGTCCTGGATATCTCTGACATGGGAACAGTTTCCCCGCCCATCCAACAGTTACAGTTCCATCTGAAGAAGGGTCTTGACCCTAAACGTCACCCATTCCTTCTCTCCAGAGATGCTGCCTGTCTCGCTGAGTTACTACAGCTTTTTGTCTTTCTTCGGTTTAAACCAGCATCTGCAGTTCCTTCCTACACATTGATTGGTTTCAGATATGGGTGGGAAACTGGCAGATAGTTTAATTCAGGAAAGTATGAGGTGTTGCACTTTGGGAGGTCAAATGGTGGAGGAAAGTATACCGTTAATGATAAGATACTTAACAATATTGATTTATTGGTGTCCAAATCCATAGTTCCCTGAAAGTGGTAACACAAGTAAATAGAGTAATGAAGGCATACATATACTTGCTATCTTTATTTAGGACATTGAAAGTAAGAGTTAGGCAGTTCATGTTACAATCTTATAAAAGTTTAGTGAGACAGCATTTAGAATATTGTGCACAGTTCCAGTTGCCCCATTACAGAAGGATGTGTAAACTTTGGAGAGGGTGCCGAATATTTTTTTTATCCGGATTCTCCAGGATTAAAGAGTATTAGGTATTAATTGAGTTTGGACTAACCCGATTTTTTTTCTCAGGAACATCAGAGGCTGAGGGGAGACGGTGGAAGTTTAGACAATTATTAGAGCCATAAATAGGTCAACAGTTTCCTCGGGTGGAAATGACTAATACTATACTATAGCTTTAAGATGAAAGGAGAGGTTTGAATGAGGTTTTTTTTTTTAAGTAAAGTGTGATGCATGCACAGAATGTGCTGCCAACAGCAGTGGTGAAAGCAGATATGATATTGGAGATTTTTTAGATGGGCTCATACATTTTCAGGAAATAAGGGGATAAGGATCATGTGCAGGCAGAAGAGATTAGTTAAATTTACCATCGTAGATTCATTCAGCACAGAAACGGCCCCTTTGGTCCAATTCATCCACGCCTAACCAAAATGCCCAGTCTAAGCTAATTCCAATTGCCCATATTTGGTCCACGTCCATCTAAACCTTTTCTATCCATATACCTGTCCAAGTGTCTTTTAAAATCTGTTATTGTACCAGCCTTAACTACCTTTTTTGGCAACTCGTTCCATATACCCACCACCTTCCAAATGAAAATGTTGCCTATCAGGTTTTGATTTAATCTTTCATCTCTCACCTTAAACCTCTGTCTAGGAAGGAACTACAGAAGCCTGTTTACACTGAAGATAGACAAAATGCTGGAGTAACATCCCTGGACAGGAGAAATTAGTTATGTTTTGGATCGTGACTTTTCTTCAGACAGAGAGTCAGGGGATAAGAAAATGAGAGATATAGATGGCGATATAGAGAGAGAGAGAGAGAGATATAGAACAAAAAAAAGAAAGATATGCAAAGGGGAATTAATATATTTTGCAACCAGGAGATCACATATGCCCAGGCGGACTGAATGAAGGTGTTCAGCGAAATGAATGCCCAATGTATGTTTGGTCGCACTGACATATAACACCTGGAACAATGGATACAGTAGATGAGGTTGGAGGAGGTTCAAGTGAACCTCTGCCTAACCTTAAAGGACTGTCAGGGTCCCTGGACAGAGTCGAGGGAGGATATATAGGGACAGGTGTTGCATCTCCTGCAGTTGCAGTGGAAGATTCCTGGGGAGTGGGTGTTTGGGTGAGAAGGCACGAGTTAACCAGGGAGTTGTGGAGTGAATGGTTTTTGCAGAAGGCAGAAAGGGGTGGATATGGGAAGATGTGACTAGAGGTGGGACGAGCCGTTGGAGGTGGTGAAAATATCAGAGGAGTATATGTTGTATGCGATGGCTGATGGGGTGAAAGGTAAGGACTATGGGGAATATATCCCTGTTGAGACTGGGGGAAGGAAGAGCATGGGCAGAGCTGTAGAGTACTGAGAAGATATATGTTAGGGCCCCCGTTCCCTTAAGAATGAGGAGAAACTCTCGTTCCCTTAAAAATGACACCTGCCTTCTGGTTTTACTGATTCCACTATCCTTGGTAAAATAACCTATGCATTCACACAATCGATTTCCATCATGTTTATAACATACATCATGAGTCAAAGGGCCTGTTCCTATCCTATGCTGTTTCATGTTCTATGTTCTTAATGCAAGTTGTTGCATTTTGGTCAAACAAACCAGGATTTATAAAGTTAATGGCAGGGCCTTGGGGAGTGTTGGAGAAATGAGCCAGATGCGGTGCATATATATAACCATATAACCATATAACAATTACAGCACGGAAACAGGCCATCTCGGCCCTACAAGTCCATGCCGAACAAATTTTTTTCCCCTTAGTCCCACCTGCCTGCACTCGTACCATAACCCTCCATTCCCTTCTCATCCATATGCCTATCCAATTTATTTTTAAATGATACCAATGAACCTGCCTCCACCACTTCCACTGGGAGCTCATTCCACACCGCCACCACTCTCTGCGTAAAGAAGTTCCCCCTCATATTACCCCTAAACTTCTGTCCCTTAATTCTGAAGTCATGTCCTCTTGTTTGAATCTTCCCTATTCTCAAAGGGAAAAGCTTGTCCACATCAACTCAGTCTATCCCTCTCATCATTTTAAAGACCTCTATCAGGTCCCCCCTTAACCTTCTGCGCTCCAGAGAATAAAGACCTAACTTGTTCAACCTTTCTCTGTAGCTTAGTTGCTGAAACCCAGGCAACATTCTAGTAAATCTCCTCTGTACTCTCTCTATTTTGTTGACATCCTTCCTATAATTTGGCGACCAAAATTGTACACCATACTCCAGATTTGGCCTCACCAATGCCTTGTACAATTTTAACATTACATCCCAGCTTCTATACTCAATGCTCTGATTTATAAAGGCTAGCATACCAAAAGCTTTCTTTACCACCCTATCTATATGAGATTCCACCTTCAAGGAACTATGCACGGTTATACCTAGATCCCTCTGTTCAACTGTATTCTTCAATTCCCTACCATTTACCATGTACGTCCTATTTTGATTTGTCCTGCCAAGGTGTAGCACCTCACATTTATCAGCATTAAACTCCATCTGCCATCTTTCAGCCCATTTTTCCAAATGGTTCTATGTATAGACTACATTTGCCTTCATCAGTCAGGGAATTTCATACAGAAGTTAGGATGTCATGTTACAGCTGTATAATTAATTAATACATCCATATTGGGAATGATACATACAGTTTTGGTTGTCCTGTAACAAGAAAGATGTTTTTAAAATGGAAAGGCTACCAAAAAAAAAATTACTGTGATGTAAAGGGGCTGTCCCACTTGGGCAACCCAATTGGCAAGCTTAGAATAGTTTAGGAGAGTCTGAAAAAATGTCATGATAAAGACCTCCTTCGACTATGTAGAAAACCTCCTTCGACTATGTTGAAGACTAGCTTCGACTAGCTATGACCAACTTCAGGAAAATTAGACACCGAATAGTGGAGAGTGAAGACGACCACCTTCGACCTCCCTTCGACTATGATGAAGACTATCTACGACTACTTTCGATTACCTTCGACTACCCTCGATTACCTACGACTAACATGCCTACATAGTATGACCTACTACGACTAAACCCACGAGTAAAACACAATCGATTTTATCCATGGCGACGTTTTTTTACTCGCGGGCATTTTTCAACGTTGAAAAATATGCCTCGACCTAGCTGAGGCCTCGAGTACATAGGGACAATTCTCGAGCATGAAGGAGAGTTACAAAGACCTCCTGCGACCTCATGTCGACCATGCTGCGAGTATGAGTCAAGGGCAACTCGCCCAAGTGGAGCAGCCCCTTAACTGAGTCTGGAAGGTTTGAATTATAAAGGGAGGCTGGATAGCTATATTTAAGAGGGAGTTAGATGTGGCAAAGGGATCAGGGGGTATGGAGAGAAGGCAGGTGCAGGATACTGAGTTGGATGATCAGCCATGATCATATTGAATGGCAGTGCAGGCTCGAAGGGCCGAAATGGCCTACTACTGCACCTATTTTCTAGGTTTCTATGTCTATGTTTCTATGATAGGCTGAAATTTTATTTCCCTTAGAGAGAAAGTAGCTGAAGTGTGACCTTATAGAGTTATATCATATCACAAGGGGCATATGGTCAACCATAGTCTTTACCCCAGGTTTAGAGTGTCATAAACTAGAGGGTGCAGGTTTAAGATGGGAGAGGAAAAACATTAAGAGTGACCCGAGGCGGTGTGTCCATGGAATAAGCTGACAGAGGAAGTGAAAAATGCAGGTGCAATTATTATGACATTAAAGCCACTTAGGCAGGTATATGCAGAGGAAAGTATTGGAGGGATGTGGGGCAGGTACAGACAAGTGGGAATAGCTTGATTTGCCAACTTGGATGATCGAGTAGGGTCAATCGGCCTGTTCCAATGCAGTACAGTGCAATAACTCCAGAAATTAATCCATCACACCCTCTTCAAAGATTCCACATTTTTCATAAATGAAGCCATCAAGTACTATCCAAAATTAGGCCAAACAATGTTTTACAAAGATTCTTCATGGCTTCCTTGTTCTTGCATTGTAAAATCAAACGGTGCTTTCCGTGACCACTATTTAATCAATCTCTGCTCATCATTTGACTACTTTTCGACAACTGATCATCATTTTTCTTGTTTAATCAACATTTACCTTCCTCTTTGTATTTATATAACGTAAATAGTCATGCTATTTATCAGCATGCCTCAGACAGTAATAATGATAAAATATAAAATGACTATAGATACCATCCTTCACTTGAGGCAGTCAATCAAATCTCCCATTTTCCCATTCAAATTAATGTCAAGAATTAAATAGCCTTATGGAACAGGTTCTATTTTTGTGTTGCCTCTGAAAAAATATTAACTTGACATACGTCTTGTGCTGCAATTCCTGCTTTGTGAAAAGTTATTATTTTTGGCTGTAACATTAG
The DNA here is from genome assembly GCF_028641065.1 of Leucoraja erinaceus. NCBI lineage: Eukaryota > Metazoa > Chordata > Chondrichthyes > Rajiformes > Rajidae > Leucoraja > Leucoraja erinaceus. Next base: position 59,845,500 of record NC_073383.1, read on the forward strand.
TCCCTACATTCCATAGATCATTCAAAAGTGTTTTGTGAGTTTAAGAGATATGATGAAATAAAGGTAAAAAGGAAATTATATTTTTAGTGTTGTACTTAGTCAATGTAAAAAAGTACTCCAAAGTAATTTTGTTTCTCTGGGTAAAGCCTTGAGAATAAGCATTTGCTTTCCATCATATTTGGGTCGCCTGCTTTCAATATATTTTGGCATTGTGCTTTGGATGTCACATATGGATCTCAATATTGCAATTTAATTGTAATAAAAAAGGAAATACAGATGCTGGTTTATACCCAAGGTGGGCACAAAATGCTGGAGTAAATACAGTGCCGTCCATAATATTTGGGACGAAGACCATCATTTATTTATTTGCCTCTGTACTCCACACAATTTGAGATGTGCAATAGAAAAAAGTCACGTGTGATTCATGTGCACATTGTCAGATTTTAGTAAAGGCCATTTTTATACATTTTGTTTTCACCATGTAGAAATTACACCTGTGTTTATACATAGTCCCCCCATTTCAGGGAGAAAGTGGAGACAAAATGTTTAAGATTCAACTTGGTTTAATTCCCTCGTGCATTATTTTTTAATTTTTAGCCAGATTGGTATAATTACTAAATGTTACATACTGTGATATAATTAAATAGATTAAATTAGTTAATGATCCAGGGCTTTGATTTAATTTGTTTTATTTGACTCTCAAATTCCCTTTAATATATAAAGATTTTTCACAACATTTCTTGCAATTTCAAGTGCTGTCATCTGATTCTATGCAATGAACAATATTTGTTATGCCTGGATCAGCAATATCATCTCATTACAATTGCTTCCTGCAACTGGCTTGGGCCCTAGAGCAATGTGATTGACTTTCGACTGCCCTGCAAAGTAGCCAAGCAAGCCATTAAATTCAAGGGCAATTAGAGACGGGCAATAAAGAGCACCGTACTGTTACTATTGACCAAATTAAAGACACTATAAAATGGAGGATCCCTGCAGTTGTAAGATTTGCTTAACTTTTGGCAGTGGAAAATAACAAGCTGTGAATGGCGCCAGCCAGTCTGAGCCTTAGATTGATATGTAGGATGGGGAAAGATCCAGGTGTCCACCTAATTTCCTTCTAATTGATAATATGTATGAAAATTCTGCAAAGAAACTTTGATTGGGTTGCTGCAAAGGGATTGTAAATAATGTAAATAATGTTGCAAGACAGTTACCTTGCTGTTTGTTGTTTGGCCAGAGTGTGAAGCCCTGGCTGAATTGTTTGCATTACAGGGTAAATGTTGCATTTTTCAGTTAAATTGACTTCCTTCCAGAAGATTCTGTAAGAAACATTATTTGGGACTCTTTGTAATGGGTAAGCTTTAAGAGCATATTCACATTACCAATGATGTCCGCATTATATGCATAAATAACAGAAGAAACCAACAATCAATTTCTCCACTAAATTATGCTTTCCTTTACCACAATACAGATGCCATGTAATGCAAATAATCGAAGATATCACATTGACATAATTACATAAATGACCGGCACCGGAGATCTAAGTCAAATTAATGGTAAACAAGATTATTTAAGGTTATTGTCAGGAGTAACCCGAAAACTAATTGCTCAGATTACTTTCCAATTAACAATCTTTAAATTATGGATGAGCTTAATATATTAAAGTATCCCATTGATGCAGGTGTAAGCTATAGAGATTTGGAAATGTTTGTAACGGTTTGAATTAATTTTATCCCCGACTAGTCATAGGAACATAGAAACATAGAAAATAGGTGCAGGAGGAGGCCATTCGGCCCTTCGAGCCAGCACCGCCATTCATTGTGATCATGGCTGATCGTTCCCTATCAATAACCTGTGCCTGCTTTCTCCCCATATCCCTTGACTCCACTAGCCCCGAGAGCTCTATCTAACTCTTTCTTAAATCCATCCAGTGACTTGGCCTCCACTGCCCTCTGTGGCAGGGAATTCCATAAATTCACAACTCTCTGGGTGAAAAAGTTTTTTCTCACCTCAGTCTTAAATGACCTCCCCTTTATTCTAAGACTGTGGCCCCTGGTTCTGGACTCGCCCAACATTGGGAACATTTTTCCTGCATCTAGCTTGTCCAGTCCTTTTATAATTTGATATGTTTCTATAAGATATCCCCTCATCCCTCTAAACTCCAGTGAATACAAGCCTAGTCTTTTCAATCTTTCCTCATACAGTCCCGCCATCCCAGGGATCAATCTCGTGAACCTACGCTGCACTGCTCCAATCAGAAGGATGTCCTTCCTCATGATTGAAGCAGTGCAGCATTGTCAAATATTTTCAGCAGCTAATACAAGATAGACATTTGAGCGAGAAGAATAATATGCTTGGATGGTTCAACACAAAGCACTACTACAAGACAGTAAGTCTGGGAAGGCCTGAAAATGTACAATTTGTTGAGAGGACATTCATTGCAGAAGGAAAAAAAGATTCTTCCTTATTAACTTTAACAGCGGGGAGTTAAAAATCGAGCGCGGGTCTTGCTTTCACAGAGGCCCGAGGAGCCGTTGGCGAGAGGAGTAGTTACCCAAATCTGCAGCGTTCCATCTCACTTCCAGAGAAGGGGTCTGGTGGAAGCCTCTGATTGGTGGAAGCAGCTGATTGGGTGCAACCCCAGGTTTACATTTCTGCTTTCAGGTTAAGGGTTCTGTGAGTTCAGGGTTCAGTGAGTTAAGGGTTCAGTGAGTTAAGGGTTCTGTGAGTTAAGGGTTCTGTGAGTTAAGGGTACAGTATTTATTAGTCAAGGTACAGTTTAAATGATTAAGATTTTTATAGTGTGAGGGTGTCGAGTTAATTTGGGAGTAAGCAATGTCAGTGGAGATTGGCCCCGTGGTTTGCTCAGCCTGCAACATGTGGGAGATCAGGGATATGGTCGGTGTCCCTGGTGACTACATTTGCAGGAAGTGTGTACAGCTGCAGCTCCTGGCAGGCCGCATTGAACCATTGGAGCTGCGGTTGGATTCATACTGGAGCATCCACGATGCTGAGAAAGTCGTGAATAGTATGTACAGTCAGTTGGTCACACCGCAGGTAAAAGGTAGGAGGACAGAAAGGGAATGGGTGGCCAATAGCCGACATAGCAGTAGGCAGGTAGTGCTGGAGTCCCCTGTGGTCATCTCCCTCCTAAACAGGTATACCATTTTGGATACTGTTGGGGGAGATGGCTCATCAGGGGAATGCAGCAGCAGCCAGGTTCATGGCACCATGGGTGGCTCTGCAGCACAAGAGGGGAGAAAAAAGAGTGGAAGAGCAATAGTAATAGGGGATTCAATTGTAAGGGGAATAGATAGGCATTTCTGCAGCCACAAACAAGACTCCAGGATGGTATGTTGCCTCCCTGGTGCAAGGGTCAGGGATGTCACTGAATGGCTGCAGAACATTCTGGAGGGGGAGGGTGAACAGCCAGTTGTCGTGGTGCATATTGGCACCAACGATATAAGTAAAAAAAGGGATGAGGTCCTACAAGGTGAATTTAGGCAGCTAGGAGATAAACTTAAAAGTAGGACCTTAAATGTAATAATCTCTGGATTACTACCAGTGCCACGGGCTAGTCAGAGTAGAAATAGGAGGATATTGCAGATGAATACGTGGCTTGAAAAATGGTGCAAGGGGGAGGGATTCAAATTTCTAGGGCATTGGAACTAGCTCTGGGGGAGGTGGGAACAGTACAAACAGCACCTGGGCTGGAATGGAACCAATGTCCTTGGGGAAGTGTTTGCCAGTGCTGTCGGGGAGGATTTAAACTAATGTGGCAGGGGGATGGGTGCAAGAGCAGAGAGGCAGAGGGGTGTAAAATGACGGTAGAAGCAATAGGTAGCAAGGTGAAAAGTAAAAGTGGCAGGCAGACAAATCCAGGGCAAAAATCAAAAAGGGCCCCTTTTCAACATAATTGTATAAGGGTTGTAAAGCCTTCAGGCATGTTTAAAAACAAGCCTGAAGGCTTTGTGTCTTAATGCAAGGAGCATTTGTAATAAGGTGGATGAGTTGAATGTGTGGATAGTTATTAATGAATATGATATAGTTGGGATCACGGAGACATGGCTCCAGGGTGACCAAGGCTTGGAGCTGAACATCCAGGGATATTCAATATTCAGGAGGGATAGACAGAAAGGAAAAAGGATGCGGGGTAGCGTTGCTTGTTAGAGAGGAGATTAACGCAATAGAAAGGAAGGACATTAGCTTTGAGTATGTGGAATCAATATGGGTAGGCTGCGAAATACTAAGGGGCAGAAAACGCTAGTGGGAGTTGTGTAATGGCCAGTGGAGTTGGGGATGGCATCAAACAGGAAATTAGAAATGCGTGGAACAAAGGTAACACAATTATAATGGGTGACTTCAATCTACCTATAGACTGGGTGAATCAAATTGGCAGGGGTGCTGAGGAAGAGGATTTATTGGAATGTATGCGGGATAGTTATCTAAATCAACATGTAGAGGAACCAACGAGAGAGCAGGCTATTCTAGACTTGGTATTGAGTAATGAGGAAGAGTTAGTTAGCAGTCTTGTTGTGTGTGGCCCCTTGGGCAAGAGTGACCATATTGTGGTTGAGTTCTTCATTAGGATGGAGAGTGACATTGTTAATTCAGAAACAAGGGTCCTGAACTTAAAGAAAGGTAACATGAGGGTATGAGACGTGAATTGGCCAAGATAGACTGGCAAATGATTCTTAAAGGGTTGACGGTGGATATGCAATGGAAGGCATTGAAAAACTGCATGGATGAACTACAACAAGTGTTCAACCCAGTTTGGCAAAAGAATACATCAGGGAAGGTAGTGCATCTGTGGATAACAAGGGAAATCAGGGATAGTATCAAAACAAAAGATGAAACGTACAACTTAGTCTGAACAAGCAGCCTACCAGAGGACTGGGAGAAATTCAGTCCAGTAGAGGAGGACAAAAGGCTTAATTAGGAAAGGGAAAATAGATTATGAAAGTAAACTGGCAGGGAACATAAAAGCTGACTGCAAAATCTTTTATAGATATGTGAAGAGGAAAAGATTAATTAAAACAAATGTAGGTCCATTGCAGTCAGAAACAGGTGAATTGATCATGGAGAACAAGGACATGGCAGACCAATTCAATAACTACTTTGGTTCTGTCTTCACTAAGGAAGACATAAATAATCTGCCAGAAATAGCAAAGGACCGGGGGTTAAATGAGATGGAGGAACTGAGTGAAATCCAGGTTAGCCGGGAAGTGGTGTAAGGTAAATTGAATGGATTAAATGCTGATAAATCCCCAGGGCCAGATAGGTTGCATCCCAGAGTACTTAAGGAAGTAGCCGCAGAAATAGTGGATGCATTAGTGATAAATTTTCAAAACTCTTTTGATTATGGAGTAGTTCCTGACGACTGGAGGGTAGTTAATGTAACCCCACTTTTTAAAAAGGGAGGGAGAGAGAAAACGGGGAATTACAGACCAGTTAGTCTAACATCGGTGGTGGGGAAAATTCTGGAGTCAGTTATTAAAGATGGGATAGCAGCACATTTGGAAAGTGGGGAATTCATTGGACAAAGTCAGCATGGATTTATGAAAGGTAAATCATGTCTGACGAATCTTATAGAATTTTTCGAGGATGTAACTTAGAGTGGATAAGGGAGAACCAGTGGATGTGTTATATCTGGACTTTCAGAAGGCTTTCGACAAAGTCCCACATAAGAGATTAGTATACAAACTTAAAGCAAACGGTATTGGGGGTTCAGTATTGATGTGGATAGAGAACTGGCTTGCAGACAGGAAGCAAAGAGTAGGAGTAAACGGGTCCTTTTCACAATGGCAGGCAGTGACTAGTGGGGTACCGCAAGGCTCAGTGCTGGGACCCCAGCTATTTACAATATATATTAATGATCTGGATGAGTGAATTGAATGCGACATCTCCAAGTTTGCGGATGACACAGAGCTGGGGGGCAGTGTTAGCTGTGAGTAGGATGCTAAGAGACTGCAAGGTGACTTGGATAGGTTGGGTGAGTGGTCAAATGCATGGCAGATGCAGTATAATGTGGATAAATGTGAGGTTATCCACTTTGGTGGCAAAAACAGGAAAGTAGACTATTATCTGAATGGTGGCCGATAAGGAAAAGGGGAGATGCAATGAGACCTGGGTGTCATGGTACACCAGTCATTGAAAGTAAGAAGGTACACAAAAAAGCTGGAGAAACTCAGCGGGTGCAGCAGCATCTATGGAGCGAAGGAAATAGGCAAAGTTTCGGGCCGAAAGTAAGAATGCAGGTGCAGCAGGCGGTGAAGAAAGCAAATGGTATGTTAGCATTCATAGCAAAAGGATTTGAGTATAAGAGCAGGGAGTTTCTACTGCAGTTGTACAGGGTCTTGGTGAGACCACACCTGGAGTATTGCATACAGTTTTGGTCTCCTAATCTGAGGAAAGACATTCTTGCCATAGAGGGAGTACAGAGAAGGTTCACCAGACTGATTCCTGGGATGTCAGGGCTTTCATATGAAGAAAGACTGGATAGACTCTGCTTGTACCCGCTAGATTTTAGAAGATTGAGGGGGGTTCTTATAGAAACTTACAAAATTCATAAGGGGTTGGACAGGCTAGATGCAGGAAGATTGTTCGAGATGTTGGGGAAGTCCAGAACAAGGGGTCACAGTTTAAGGATAAGGGGGAAATCTTTCAGGACTGAGATGAGGAAATATTTTTTACACAGAGTGGTGAATCTGTGGAATTCTCTGCCACAGAAGGTAGTTCATTGGCTATATTTAAGAGGGAGTAAGATGTGGCCCTTGTGGCTAAAGGGATCAGGGGGTATGGAGAGAAGGCAGGAATGGGATACCGAGTTGGATGATCAGCCATGATCATATCGAATGGTGGTGCAGGCTCGAAAAGCCGAATGGCCTACTCCTGCACCTTTTTTCTATGCTTCTATGTTTCTAACATATGCATTTTTGTGTGTGCTTGAGGCAGTGAATCAGCAAATTGAATTGTACAGTTACTTAGATCTGCTGTTGCCAAGTTATGTAGAAAGAAGAGACACCAGAGCAAGAGGGGAAATGTTCAAGTGAAGAAATAGCACTGAGTGTGGAGTGATATGGTTAAATATAGAATGACATTTGAGTTTGTTGATGAATTGCTAAGGGGGGGGAGGGAGAGGGAGAGAGAGAGAGAGAGAGAGAGAGAGAGAGAGAGAGAGAGAGAGAGAGAGGGAGAGAGAGGGGGGGAGAGAGAGAGAGAGGGAGAGAGAGAGGGAGAGAGAGAGAGGGAGGGGAGAGAGAGAGAGGTGGGGAGAGAGAGGAGGGGTGCCTTTTTTACTTCTACCCAAACCCCCCAAACAACCATTTGCAGGCAGTGCTTTTTTCCTCAAACTAACCATATTTTCATTTTCAAACCACATTATGGGTACTCACAGCTGTGGAGACATTTGTTCGGTGTCATTCAGAGCTCTGATTGAGGCACACCACTTGCAGAGACTGATTGAGGCACACCACTTGCAGACACTGATTGAGGCACACCACTTGCAGAGACCGATTGAGGCACACCACTTGCAGAGACTGATTGAGGCACACCACTTCCTGGTTTTATAGTCCCTCCTCCTCCCTCCAGCAGGGGCAGCAGAGAGAATGGGGGATTTTGTAAAAACATTAATATCTCTGCCATTTTTCATTGACGGGAAAAATCCTCGGCACATATGCGGCGGATGGGGGCTCTGAGCGAGGTGGCCAAAAATGACGGACGTAGGTGGCAGCGTTCTCTCAGAAATCGCAGCACAGATGGCCAAAACCAGTCAAGAACAGACTTTGAGTAATATATAGAAGATAGATTACAGAGCACACAGAACTCAACAAAAGCATTTGTGTAAACCTCAAGAAGTTGGGGGTTTATCATTACCTAACTTTATGTATTACTACTGGGAAGTGCATCCTAAGAACATAATGTACTGGTTGGATAGTTCCACTCAGCAGTTGGAGTGGATAAGAATGGAGAAAGAGGAGTGCTATCCATACGATATAGGAACGATCTTGCTCTCACCGATAAAATTGAATAGTATAATATATAATAAGAACCCAATTTTTCACAATACAATAAGAATTTGGAAACAAATAAAAGTATCCTTGAAATTAAATAATCTATCAATACTAACCCCACTATTGAACAACCCCGCATTCAAACCATCTCTCATCGACAAAACATATCAACAATGGGATAGACTGGGGATTAGGAAAGTAGGGGATATGTATGAATTGGGCAAACTGATGTCATTTCAACATTTAAAATTAAAATTTAAACTGAAGGATAATCAATATTTTAAATATATACAGATATATGACTTTATGAAGAAATATACACATAGATTTCAAGCTATATTTTTAGACCCTTTAGAAACAATGAATATTAAGGCTGATTCATAAAAACTAATATCATACTTTTATAATAATATATTAGATAGAGAATTACCCTCAACAGAAGCACTAAGAGAAGATTGGGAACATGAGCTAATGATAAAGATCTCGAAGGATAGATGGGAAAAGTATCTGATGAACACACATAATTGTTCTATTAATGCAAGACATAATTTAATTCAATTCAAATTATTACATAGACTATATTATTCAAAAACGAGGTTGAATAAATTTTATCCAAACATCTCTCCCAGATGCGATAAACGTTTGTTTCAAAACGCTAATATAACACATTCATTTGTAGGATGTACAAAGTTGAATACATTTTGGAGCGATATATTTGATATATTTACAAAGCTTTTCAAGTCAAGAATAGAACCTAAAATGGAATGGATTATATTTGGAATAATAGTAGAAGATATCAATTTAAATAAAGACCAAAATGTTTTTTATAATTACGGGTTAATAATTGGAAAGAAATTGATACTTAAATTTTGGAAAAATACAGCCATACCAACTGTTAAAATGTGGATTAGGAATATGATGGACATAGCATGCCTTGAAGAAATGAAACTCCGACTAATAGATAAATATGACCAATTCTTAAGGAGTTGGTCTCCTTTCATCGACTTTTTGGAATCATGTGATGCAGCGGTACCGTAAAGATTGCTGATTTCAGTCCATGCGTAGATAGATCTACATCTCCGAATAAAGATTTGAAAATTTCTCTGTTAAGGGGCCTTTTCTCCTATTTCTACTTTCCACTTTTTCTTTTTTTTTTTATATACACACTTCACGTTTTTCTATTCTCTACCATTTATTTTTCCTCTTTTTCCCCTTTCTCTTGTTTTCTTTTTCTTGTCTTGCTTACTTCCTTCTCAAAACATAAAACTAGAGGTTGTACATGGAATGGATTATGGTATGACATAGTTGGCACCTAAAATTAGGTTCCACTGTACTGTTTTGTACTGTATTAACTTCTAATAAAATAGACAAAAAAAAACAAAAACAAAATAAAAACAGAAAAAGTTAGCACTGGCAGATTTTACTTGAGTAACCAAAAGCACTCTGCATTTCCACTCTGGCATTGATGTCTACCATGCAGAAGCCTGTGAGTTGCTGGATGAGCAGCAAACCACACTGTGACTATGGATACTCAAAGAGTTTTTGCCAGTGCCGAGTAATCCAAAGATCCTGCAGCAAGTAGAAATGTCTGTCTCCATTAACTTGAATAAAGCCACGAGGAATTATTTATTACTTTACATTTTCTTAAAAATGTGTAGGTGTATTTTGAATGAGGCTTTGTAAGTATTTTTTAACCATTAGCATTTTTATGTTAATGGCTTGAAAATATATTTAATAGCTTTTAAATAATTTAGGACTGTTTTCAAATCTTTCAGAATTATTCAGAGATTTTGGCTTCAGAATTTTCCAGGAATGTGGTAATGTAATGTCCACATGCCCCGTGCTGATAAACTCTGGATCTGGAAGCTGCAACTTTCCAGTTAAGGTGGTCCTAAATCTGAATGGTGAAGCCTTGAGTGGTGGCAAAGTCATAGGAGATGTCATCAGGTAACTTGGATAGGTTAGGGAAAGTTATTTCTGTCAATGAGGAATCTGAAGAGTAAGATCCAAGTCATCTAGCCAGGGTGAAATTAAGAAATACCTCAATTTGGAAAGGAAAAAGATGGAAGTGGGAAATCCTCTTCCAGATGTTTAAAAATAATATGCTAGATTAATTATTTTAAATCAAATTCTGTTGAACAAAACTATGAGTTAGATAGTAGATTAGCCATGAGCGGGCTGAACATCAAATCAGACTCGAAGTCCTAAAAAGGCAGTTCCTTTTACTTTCTTTAGCTCACCTTTAATGAATCAAAGACTGATAGCGCACGAGTGGTCATTCCCACATTGTGGCTGTGCTGACATATTGAAGGATCTATTCAATTATTCCCTTTAATCTGTTTTATTCCCTCTCGTAACATGAAAAATATATATTTTGGTACTTTCCAATTGCCCTTTGAAAGTTGCCATTGGATCCTTTCCTCCAACTCCTTAAATGATGATGCATTACAGATCATAATGGTACATTGAAATAAATCCTTCAGTCCTTGCACCAACAGTGCACACACTGATATGTTACACCAAATATGGCATTATGTTGCAGCAATATTTACTTTACATTGGGCCATATAACCTAGATTTTCCTTTATTTCCACTATTTTCAAACATTATTTAATACCATTATTCTCTCAGTTTCTTTGTTGACCTCATCTTATCCTTTACAATATGATGGTTATGTAAACTAAAATTGCATTTGAATAATAATTTTAAATCATAAAGAAGATGCTGTGTTTATATATGTTTTCCTTGGCAGAGTATTGGTTGAAAAAAGCTACACATTTTCAGAGTATTCAGACTTTTTTTTAATTACTTGCATTGTGGAAGAATTATCAGCTGGAGCAAGGTTAACATATTTTGCTCCAAGCCTATTCCTTTAATAAACGTTGGACTTGTCATGCATCACCCACATCCATTTAATGAATTATGGAACTGCGCCGTCTGTAGTTGAGGCCACTTTAAATGCACAATGTCAATTGTAGAACCATAAACATCTCTGAATTTTTGTTTCAAGGTGGCAGAAAACCACGTTGACGTTTTTGTCTTTCATTGATTGTTCTCTGCGATAACAAAGTGTGGGATTTTAAACCAAACAGATAGCACAGGGTGCCAAACTTCATGCAAATTGTTAATTAGAAATAAATGTTAATAATTTTTCACACTAAAATTTTATGTGCCTGCATTCCCTGGAGGATTGATATCTGAGGCAATTGAATACAACAGTCCAACAAAGCTGAGCATTGATATTGCACAGAACAGAAGTCCAGCAAACTGCCAATTCAAAGTTAATAATTATTCACTGGCTCTTTGGATGTATTGTCACATTTACAAATTTATACCAAATTGGTTTAAATGTTGTGAGAAAGTAGGTACTCCTATTAGTGCTGTCAAAACATTTAAAATATACCAAATCTAAGTAGAGCGATGCTCATGCACGTAGATGTTGCTTCTGGCTGTTAGAATACAATTGGGAGCAATGGCATGTTGGAACAGATTGCACAGCAACCAGTCTCACACCAGTGGTTACAATATAAAAACACCCTGAAGCCCAGTGCTTTAAGATGCCATCTCACACTGTATCAATTCATTTCAAGCCAAAGGTTCACTTAAAACTGCCTTAGTGGCCCATTTAACCTTCAGCTAAAAGTTGAAACCTCCAACCTGTTTTCATTTAACAAGAGGAATTAATGACAAGGAATACATCTCTGCATGTGCCTTGATATAAAAGCCTGAAATGAACACATCATCTTCATTAAAAAAAAAAGTTGTGAAATGTACTAGTTATGACAAATAACTAAGAGACATAGGGTGGCACAGTAGCGCAGTGGTACAGTTGCTGCCTTACAGCGCCAGTGACTATCTACGGGTGGTGACTGCATGGAGTGTGTAAATTCTCCTTGTGTCCGTGTGTTTTTTTTTTCAGCTGCTCCAGTTTCCTCCCACACGCCAAAAAAGTACAGGTTTGTACTCTAGGTTAATTGGCTTGAATAAAATTGTAAATTATCCCTCAAACGTAGAATAATGTTTGTGTACGGGGCGATCGCTAGAAGTCGTGGATCCGGTGGGCTGAAGGGTTTGATTCTGCGCTGTATCTCTAAAGTCCAAAGTAGGTTTTAAGGAACAAATGATATAAGAAGTAGGGCACTGAAGATGATTAGGGATGGAATTTTAGATCCTAAAGCTCAACAATTAAAGGCATGGATACCAATGAAGGAGCAAGGAAATCAAAGTGGGGAAAATGTGCTTTTTTTGTAGGGCTGGACTGCAGCGGGTTACAAAAATAAAAGGACACTGAGATCATGGAGGAACTTGATCATAGGGGTTGAAGCTTTAAGTTTTAACCACTGAGAAACCCGGAGTGAATGTAAATTGTTGCATTAATGGATATTGACAGAACTATACATTGCAATGTAACTTGGGAGATTTGCATAAACCCATGTTTATAGAAAATGTAGAAAGACCTTGCTGACCTTGTTATCTCCAGGCCCCCAAACAGTAGCCTGGATATAGGGTGCAAATTAAATCAAGAGTTAAAATTGGCATGTCGTAAGAGTAATACTATGGTTCCTTTGGGAGATTTCAACATGCAGGTAGAATGGGAAAAACAGGTTGGTACTGAAAGGGAGTTTGTGGATTGCCTCCAAGATGGATTCTTAGTGCAGCTTGTACTGGATCAAACCAGGGAGAAGGCAATTCTGGATTTAGTGTTGTGTAATGAACCAGATTTGTTAAGGGAACTCAAGGTAAAGGAGCCATTAGTAGGTAGTGACCATAAAATGATAAGTTTTAATCTACAATTTGAGAGGGAGAGGGGAAAATCAGAAGTGTCAGTGTTACAGTTGAGCAAAGGGAACTATGGAGGCATGAGGGAGGAGCTGGCCAAAGTTGACTGGAAAGACACCATAACAGCGATGACAGTGGAACAACAATGGCAGGTATTTCTGGGAACAATATAGAAGGTTCATTCCAAAGAGGAAGAAAGATTCTAAGAGGAGTAAGAGGTGACCGTGGCTGACAAGGGAAGTCAAGGACGGTGTGAAAATAAAAGAGAAGTAGTATAACATAGGATTGGGAAACCTTTAAAGAGCAACAGAAGATAACTGAAAAGGCAATGCAGGGAGAAAAGATGAGGTACAAAGGTAAGCTAGCCAAAAATATAAAGGAGGATAGTAAAAGCTTCTTTAGGTATGTGAAGAGGAAAACATTAGTTGACACAAATGTGGGTCCCTTGAAGATAGAAACAGGTGAATGTATTATGGGGAATAAGGAAATGGCAGAGGAGTTGAACAGGCACTTTGGATCTGTCTTCACTAAGGAAGACACAATCAATCTCCCAGATGTACTAGTGGCCAGAGGACCTATGGTGATGGAGAAACTGAGGGAAATTCACATTAGGCAGGAAATGGTGTTGGTGATGGGACTGAAGGTTGATAAATCCCCAAGGCCTAATGGTCTGCATCCCAGGGTACTTAAGGAAGTGGATCTAGAAATTGTGGATGCATTGGTGATCATATTCCAATGTTCTATAGATTCAGGATCAGCTCCTGTGAATAGGAGGGTAGTTAATGTTATCCCACTTTTTAAGAAAGGTGGGAGAGAGAAAACAGGGAATTGTGGACCAGTTAGCCTAACATCGATGGTGGCGAAGATGCTGGAGTCAATTATAAAATAAGAAAATAGATTAATGTGGCACTGTTTCACAGATTCAATCAATGATGCGGAACAAAATCTCCTGCTGATCATCACTTCTCCCTCAGCTGACAAATCATTCCTGGCTCATATCAAACATTATTTGCAGACAGTATTGTTTAATGCCATGGAAGCACACTGTATATTGACTTGGTTGGAGATGGGCTCTTCAATTAATATGACCTGCAGCGCCTCTTCAATACAACCTCTGACCAAGTTGTTCATGCCTTGATGGGCATGATCACCAGATTTGGTTTGAGGAAAATTTCAAGGGAATAACTTGTGTGACCTCATCTGTACTAATTTACTCCCCACAAATAGATCTGCCGATAACAACATTGAAAATCGTACAAAAGATCAAGTCCTATCGTCACACTGAAACAGGTTTGATTTTTCTCATCTTGATTGAAGGGAACTTGGGAAAAAAAGAACTAACATAAAAAAAAAGTAAAGCTGAACCACTCTATCTTAGCTCAAACAAGCAATATATGGATACATATTTCCCCTTGTGTTGCAGTTTATTTTAATTATGACCCAAAGAGATTATTTAAAATAGATTGAAAAACATAAGGTCACAGACCAAAATTGCCTGATATATATGAAATTGATGTGCAAAGCTCTGCATTATTCCTTACAGCAATAAAAAAAACGAGTTTCCATTTACAATCTGGTACTATATCAATTGGAAATACATACAGTTTGGCATTCCAATATATACTTCAGCAAATATTAAATCTCTGAAACATTTCGACTATTTCACCACTTACAAGCAAAATTGGTTGAAACTGCTGCCTTTGCCAATTCTAGCAGTATATTTGACACAAAATGGTGACAATACTTTTTACCGATTGCTGTGTTTCTTTAATCACAACAGCATCCCAGGTATATTTTTGTGAATTAATTTCTGGAGATATTTTGAATGGTGATTGTAATTGTTAACCCTGAGATAAAATATGACACTTTTCTTCCATCAAACTGCAGACGTTTGATGGAGGTTGTTTTATTGCATTTTATGGTTTCTTGCAGATTTCAGAGCTGTAATAATGACAGTGACCTGGTGCTAACATTACAACTACCCTACCTCTTATTTAGTAAGATTGAGAAGAGGTGTTCCACATCAATGGTACCACAATGGTACCACATGGCACACATGACAATAAAGGACCTTTGAAACCTTTGAAACAATAACACCCAAGACCTTCTTGCCATATATCCAAGTTGAGTGATCCAAACTGGCTGTTGCTATATTTATAACATTTATAACATTGGCTTGGTGGCTGAGAAGTGTGAACATTTCTGAAGAAAATTGGAACTTTGTATTACCTGTCAACATTTCAGTCTGTTGATTCCAGAAGCCAATTCCAAAAATTAGATTGCAATGTTATTTTGAGAATAGTAAAATGATGATCTTGTTAATGGTCTCTTCAATAATGTTCAAATCATATATTAAAGACTATTAAAGACTATTTGTGGAGGAATGAACTGCAGATGCTGGTTTAAACTGAAGATTAGGACAAGATTCAACGGGACGGGCAGCATCTCTGGAGAAAAGTAATGGGTGATGTTTGGAGCGAGTCTGAAGAAGGATCTCAACCTGAAACGCCACCCATTCCTTCTCTCCAGAGATGCTGCCTCCAGCATTTTGTATCTATTAAAGACTGTTTGGAAACATGTTTTCCAAAGTGTAACCCACGCGCATGCGTGAAGTTTATTAAGTTGTTTAATATCTCGTAGCATACATTATTACATGCATATGATAGATCATAACATCCTCCTTTTTATCCAAAAGAGATAAAAACTTACAGATGTACACTGTATGCTCGCTTGGCCTATATCTGCCCAGTGAGAAAAGAACATCTTTTTTCTTTTTTTTTAAGTAAATGTTCCTTTCCTTTTCATTATCTAACTATCGTAAATTTGTATCCTTATACAGATCATCAAATCACAATGACAGCGTTATGATGTACCTTAAACATTGAGAGTCTATAACAATTTGAAAAAAATTGCTTCTTTACTGTACAATGTGAATACACATGTCCATTACCTTGAATATGTAATGTGTGGCAACAAATGATGAGCACCACTTATAAGCTAAAGTAAATGCTTCTCCATGGCCGATTTGTTTAGTCATTCATAAAAACATGCATCATCAAATATAACAATTGACAATGATAAAATCAATGTGTCTTTGAGATACTTTGGTGGTCTCACTGTGCAACCTGAATGAGTTTTCATTGTTTTGTTCATGTCAATGTTATTGTTTTTGGCAGTTTGTTTTGCAGCTGTTTTCTCTTCAGTTAGCGCTGGCTGTTGTTTAAATGCTTGTGTCGTGTTAGTTGTGGTGTGTGTTGTAGACACGCTCTGGTCATTAAAGGTCTGGCCGTGCTTCGTGGGTTTTGCGGAGATGTACGCGGTTGCGACGGTACGAAGGAAACATAGAAACATAGAAACATACAAATTAGGTGCAGGAGTAGGCCATTCGGCCCATCGAGCCTGCACCACCATTCAATATGATCATGGCTGATCATCCAACTCAGTATCCCGTACCTCCCTTCTCTCCATACCCCCTGATCCCCTTAGCCACAAGGGCCACATCTAACTCCCTCTTAAATATAGCCAATGAACTGGCCTCAACTACCCTCTGTGGCAGAGAATTCCAGAGATTCACCACTCTCTGTGTGAAAAAAGTTCTTCTCATCTCGGTTTTAAAGGATTTCCCCCCTTATCCTTAAGCTGTGACCCCTTGTCCTGGACTTCCCCAACATCGGGAACAATCTTCCTGCATCTAGCCTGTCCAACCCCTTAAGAATTTTGTAAGTTTCTATAAGATCCCCTCTCAATCTCCTAAATTCTAGAGAGTATAAACCAAGTCTATCCAGTCTTTCTTCATAAGACAGTCCTGACATCCCAGGAATCAGTCTGGTGAACCGTCTCTGCACTCCCTCTATGGCAATAATGTCCTTCCTCAGATTTGGAGACCAAAACTGTACGCAATACTCCAGGTGTGGTCTCACCAAGACCCTGTACAACTGCAGTAGAACCTCCCTGCTCCTATACTCAAATCCTTTTGCAATGAAAGCTAACATACCATTCGCTTTCTTTACTGCCTGCTGCACCTGCATGCCTACCTTCAATGACTGGTGTACCATGAAACCCAGGTCTCGCTGCATCTCCCCCTTTCCCAATCGGCCACCATTTAGATAATAGTCTGCTTTTTCCCGTTTTTTTGCCACCAAAATGGATAACCTCACATTTATCCACATTATACTGCATCTGCCAAACATTTGCCCACTCACCCAGCCTATCCAAGTCACCTTGCAGTCTCCTAGCATCCTCCTCACAGCTAACACTGCCCCCCAGCTTAGTGTCATCCGCAAACTTGGAGATATTGCCTTCAATTCCCTCATCCAGATCATTAATGAATGAGTTTATGAATTAATAGGTTTATCGGCCAGGTATTCACATGCAAGGAATTTGCCTTGGTGCTCCGCTCGCAAGTGACAGTTAGGAATGACACATAAGACATTAAACATTAATAATTAAAAATTACGGATTAAACATGTGAATTAAATAAAATACCAGAGCAAACGGAAGCTACAGATTTTTGGTTATTGATTAGAGCTACTACTCATGGGAAAAAAAGCTGTTTGTATGTCTGGCTGTGGCAGCTTTGACAATCTGGAGTTACCTGCCAGAGGGAAGTGATTCAAAGAGTTTGTGGCCAGGGTGAGAGGGGTCAGAGATGATCTTACGCACTCACTTTCTGGCCCTTGAGGTGTACAGTTTGTCAATGGAGGGAAGGTTGCAGCCAATAACCTTCTCAGTTGATTGGACGATTCGTTGCAGCCTCCGGATGTCGTGCTTGGTGGCTGAGCCAAACCAGACCTTGACGGAGAAGGTGAGGACAGACTCTACGATGACCATATAAAATTGGACCATCATTGCCAGTGGCACATTTTGCTTCCTCAGCTGCCACACGAAGTACATCCTCTGTTGTGCCATTTTGACTGTGGAGTTGATGGTGGCCCCCCATTTAAGGTCATTGGAGATGATGGTTCCCAGGAACTTAAAATACTGTGGTGCTGTTGCTGGTGAGTGGGGGAGGGGAAGGGGAGCACTCCTAAAGTCTACAATCAATTCCACTGCCTTAAGAGCATTGAGCTCCAAGTTGATGTGATGGCACCAGGACACCAGGTGTGCAACTTCCTGTCTGTAGGCAGATTCCTCCCCATCCTGGATCAGTCCAATCAGGGTTGTGTCATCTGCAAACTTAAGAAACTTGACGGAGGAGTCAGTGGAGGTGCAGTAATTGGTGTAGAGAGAGTAGAGGAGAGGGGAGAGTACACAGCCTTGCAGTGCTCCTAAGCTAAGTTTAAATATAAAGGATAGTAAAAGCTTCTTAGGTTAAAAGCAAAAAGGTATGTGAAGAGGAAAAAATTAGTTAAGACCAAAGTTGGAACCTTGAAGACTGAAAGATGAATTTATTATGGGGAACAAGGAAATGGCAGATGAGTTGAAAAGGTACATTGGATCAGTCTTCACTAAGGAGGACACAAACAATCTTCCTGATATATTAGTGGCCAAAGGATCTGGGGTGACTGAGGAACTCAAGGAAATCCACATTAGGCAGGAAATTGTGCTGGGTAGACTGATGGGTCTGAAGGTTGATAAATCCCCAGGACCTGAAGGTCTGCATCCCAGGGTATTTAAGGAAGGACCTCAAGAAATCGTGGATGCATTGGTGATAATTTTCCAATGTTCTATAGATTCAGGATCAGTTCCTGTGGATTGGAGGTTAGCTAATGTTATCCCACATTTAAAAAAGACGGGAGAGAGAAAACAGGGAATTATAGACCAGCTGGCCTGACATCGGTGGTGGGGAAGATGCTGGAGTCAATTATAAAATATGAAATAGCAGCACATTTGGATAGCAGTAACAGGATCGGTCCGAGTCAGCATGGATTAACAAAGGGGAAATCATGCTTGTCTAATCTTTTGGAATTTTTTGTGGATATAACTAGGAAAATGGACAAGGGAGAGCCAATGGATGTAGTGTATCTGGACTTTCAGAAATCATTTGATAAGGTCCCACATAGGAGATTAGTGGGCAAAATTAGGGCACATGGTATTGGGGGTAGAGTGCTGACATAGATAGAAAATTGGTTTGTGGACAGGAAACAAAGAGTAGGGATTAACTGGTCCCTTTCAAAATGGTAGGCAGTGACTAGTGGGGTACCGCTGGGACCGCATCTAATTACAATATACATCAATGATTTGGATGAAGGGATTCAAAATAACATTAGCAAATTTGCCGATGACACAAAGCTGGGTGGCAGTGTGAACTGTGGTGGATGCTTTGAGAAAACAGGGGACTTGGACAGGTTGGGTGAGTGCACAGATGCATGGCAGATGCAGTTTAATGTGGATAAATGGGAGGTTGTAGCGGCACCTGCTGGCGCACGCAGGTATTGATTCCGGCGTTCGGAAATCGCGGTCACGTGACTCGGGAGGGGCTGCTAGCTTTCGCGCGGTTTTGCTTTCGCGCGGCAGTTGATTGCTGACCACCGTTGTGGCCAGATGTGTTGTAAGAACCTGTGAGCTAACAAGCTATTTTGAGAATAAAATAAGTTACAAAACTTAGTTGTCGTTCTTGCGACCGCCAAAAGGTTATCCACTTTGGTAGCAAAAACAGGAAGGCCGATTACTATCTAAATGGTGCCAAGTTGGGAAAAGGGGAAGTACAACGGGATCTGGGGGTCCTTGTTTATCAGTCAATTAAAGTAAGCATGTAGGTACAGCAGGCAATGAAGAAAGCGAATAGCATGTTGGTCTTCATAACAAGTAGAGTTGAGTATAGGAACAAAGAAGTCCTTCTGCAGTTGTACAGGGCCCTAGTGAGACCACACCTGGAGTATTGTGTGCAGTTTTTGTCCACTAATTTGAGGAAGGACATTCGTGCTATTGAGGAAGTGCAGCATAGTTTATAAGTTTAATTCCCAGGATGGAGGGACTGTCATATGCTGAGAAAATGGGATGGCTGGGCTTGTATACACTGGAGTTTAGAAGGATGAGAGGTATTTTATTGAAGCATATCAGATTATTAAGTGTTTGGACACGCTAGAGGCAGAAACATGTTCCAGCTGTTAGGGGAATCCAGAACCAGGGGCCACGGTTTAAGAATAAGTGGTAAGCCATTTAGAACGGAGACGAGGAAACACTTTTTCTCACTTAGAATTGTGAGTCTGTGGAATTTTCTGCTTCGGAGGGAAGTGGGGCCGGTTCTCTGGATACTTTTAAGAGAGAGCTAGATAGGGCTCTTAAGATAGCGGAGTCAGGGGATATGGGGAGAAGGCAGGAATGGGGTACTGATTGGGGATGATCAGCCATGATCACATTGAATGGCGGTGCTGGCTCGAAGGGCCTAATGGCCTACTCCTGCATCTATTGTCTATTGTCATGCTAATAATGTTTGAATGATCACTAAGTAAACATTTTATTTTTCCTCATTAATAGACGTTGCAATTTAACTTTCATGAAGTACCTAATCAGCAATGTACAGCATTTGATTTAGCCATGTGAAATACAGAGCCCTCCCATCAAAAATGCACATCATTCCCACCTGGAAGTTCTGGGATAATAGGCGAAACTGCGCATGAGAAATTCCCACCCCTCTAAAGAAACGTTTTCAAATAATTAAAATACCAGAAAATGAAACTAATGTACATAAATATAATTCAGCAATTAAGTGCTTTTCTCATATTTAATTATCTATTTAAAAAACTGTAAATGACTTGCAATTTAGCAATCTTGCTCATTGACCATAATTAGGAATATATGTGGGTGGCCAAACAGGCTTGAATTTACCCACCCTCACTGAGGCATGAGGTAGCAGGCTGTAGTGAAGCCACAGTGACAACAAGGCCATAGGTGGCATCCTGCAGACTGCTCTGCCACCCTTTGATTGGAGGGAACACAGGTAGAGAGATTGGTTAAGAAGGCATAGGGTATGTTAACCTTCATAGGTTGGAGCATAGGCCTTAAGATTGCATCTTTACAGGACTTGGGTAGATTGCATTTGGAATGTGCTGTGCAGGTTTGTTCACCCCATTGCAGGAAGGATGTGAAGGCTTTGGAGAGGGTTTATTAAAACCGATCTTCAGTATAAACCAGCATCTGCAGTTCCTTCTTACTAAAATGTTACAGTGCATTCAGAAAGTATTCAGACCCCTTCACTTTTTCCACATTTTGTTAAGTTACAGCCTTATTCTAAAATGGATTAAATTCATTTTTTTTAAATCATCAATCTACACACAATACCCCATAATAAAAAAGCGAAAACAGGTGTTTAGGAATTTTGGAAAAGCAGTTAAAGAAATAACTGAAATATCACATTTACATAAGTATTCAGACCCTTTACTCAGTACTTTGATGAGGCACCTTTGGCAACGATTACAGTCTCAAGTCTTCTTGGGTATGATGCTACAAGCTTGGCACGATCGGGTTCATCCAGGCTATTGACTGGGCCACTCAAGGACATTCACAGACGTGTCACAAAGCCAATCCTGCGTTGTCTTGGCTGTGTGCTTAGAGTCGAAGTCCTGTTGGAAGGTGAACTTTCACCCCAGTCTGAGGTCCAGAACGCTCTGGAGCAGGTATACATCAAGGATTCTCTCGGTACTTTGCTCCATTCATCTTTCCCTCGATCCTGACTAGTCTCCCAGTTTCCTGCTGAAAAACATCCCCACAGCATGATGCTGCCACTATCATGCTTCACCCTAGGTATGGCAGTGGCCAGGTGATAAGCAGTGTTTGGTTTCCTCCAGACATGATGCATGGCATTCAGGCCAAATAATTCAATCTTGGTTTCATCAGACCAGAGAATCTTGTTTTTCATGCCTTTTGGCAAACTCCAAGTGGGCTGTCATGTGCCTTTTACTTCTGGCTACTCTACCATAAGGCCTGATTGGTGGAGTGCTGCAAATATAGTTGACCTTCTGGAAAGTTCTCCCATCTCCACAGAGGAACTCTGCAGCTCTGTCAGAGTGACCATTGGGTCCTTGGTCATGTCCCAGACCAAGGCCCTTCTCCCCCCCGCCCGATTGCGCAGTTTGGCTTGGCGGCCAGCTCTATGAAGAGCCCTGGTGGTTCCAAAGTTCTTCCGTTTAAGAATGACTGAGGCCACTGTGCTCCTCGGGACCTACAATGTTGCAGAAAATGTTTTATACCCTTCCCCACATCTATGTCTCGACACAATCCTGTCTCAAGGTCTATGGACAATTCCTTCATCTTCATGGCTTGGTTTTTGCTCTGACATGCACTGTCGACTGAAGGACCTTATATAGACAGGTGTGCCTCTCCAAATCATGTCCAATCAATTTAATTTACCACTGGTGGATTCCAATCAAGTTGCAGAAACATCTCAAGGATAATCAATGGAAACAGGATGAACCTAAGCTCAATTTTGAGTGTCATAGCACAGGGTCTGAATACATGTAAATATGATATTTCAGTTATTTATTTTTAATTACTTTGCAAAAATGTCTAAACACCTGTTTTTGCTTCTTCATTCTCAGGTAGTGTGATAAAAAAAAAGATTTTAACCTATTTTAAAAATAAGGCTGTAATGTAACAAATGTGGAAAAAGTGAAGGGGTCTGAATACTTTCTGAATGCACTGTATCTGGATTAGAGGATATTAGCAATAAAGAGATGCTGAATAGACTTGGATTGTTTTTCCAGAACACTGGAAGTTAAGGGGAATTTTGATTTAATGGATTAAATGACGAGAAGCATAGATTGTGCAAATGATCAGAACCTTTTTCAACAGGTTGGAAATTACTGGTGGGCTTAGATTTAAGTTGAAAGGGCAAAAGTCTAAAAGTGATGTGCGGAGCAAGTTTTTTTTTTTCACACACAGCGATGGGTGCCTGGAATGTGTTACCAGCAATGGTGATGGATGCGGTGGGGGGGGGGGGGGGGGCGAGGGAAGTCAGGCAGCTTCAACTCCCATCAAAACCGCAAGGCGTGTTTAAGTTTTGAAATGCCTCCGATATTAAAGGAATTTTAAAATTTAAAATCACTGTAAATAACTAAAGTATGTAAATATGCTAATTAAGATCATTGAAATATTAAAAGTTAAAGCAAATTGAGGAAAAAAAATCAATGTGTTTCTGTTTAACCTCAAAGACAGGAATTCAGTTAATGGTCACTTCTGTCCCATTAACTTGCAAGGAAAGTTGTCTGGTTAAGTCTGGCTGGTTAAGGATTGCTGAGGTAGATTTCTTCTGTTGATAATTTTGCGAGGTCTGAAATATATTCACCTGGGAGCAACTGAATGTCAGTGGAGTTAGCCTTCCAGCTATTTTTCTTGTAAATATCCAACTCATTGCAGTGCTTACATACTTTATTTTGTCTGCACTTTCTCTCTAACTGGAATGCTGTAGCGCTGTCACGATATATTCTGCACTTTGGTATTTCCCCCCCCCGTCACTATTGTCCTCATATATGGTATGATTTAACCAGATAGCATGGGAATAAAGTGTTTCACTGTACCTCGGAACACATGACAATAATGAATGAATATCAATATCAATAAATCCGTGTGCGGACATGGTGCCGGCGGACGAGAGCTTGAAGCAAAGAGGTTGAAGCCAAGGAACGGAATAGAAACGAGGCCAATCTGGGCATTTGGGCAACTGGGCAATCTGAACCCAAGCACCAAGTTGAAAGCGGCCGAAGTTGTGCATTGTTCGGGACAGTCCCCACTCTCCCACGGCCACCCTCTGCGGGCTGCGGGTCAGGTGGAGCGGAAGTTTGGGACAATGTTCATGCCTTCACAGTGATGTGATGGACGTGGAGGTCTGGACCAATTGCTGACAAGTCCCGCCTCCCGGCAATGTCAAGTCCGTTATTGGATTTTTCTGTTGAGCGGCAGTCGGTCCTTTGGCCTGTAGGTGACGCACCCTTTCAGGTAGGTAGCGTTTCTACAGAGCGGCCATTCAGTAACTTTGCTTTTAGGCGATGCAGCTTTGTGGTTTCTTGGGATTTAAGCGTCCCGCCCTTTTGGTTAGTTTGCATTTAGGCGTCCCATCCTTTCGGTTAGTAGAAGCTTCATTTTCGGACTCTTTCGGTTTATTGGTGTTTCGGTCTCATTTCCATTCCGTTCTCTGGCTTCGACTTCTTTGCTTCGACTTCTTGTATGTTGGCGCTACGTCCGGGTATCCAATAAATCACCATTAATTATTAAAATCCAGAATGAATGAGCCTCCTTACATATACGTAATGTTGCAGTCAGAGAGATTGCTGAGCAATCATTAATAATAATAATAATAATAATTTTAGTGTTAAATATTAGTGTTTTATAGAGCACTTTAAAAACAAACATAGCTGCAACAAAGTGCTGTACATCACTAATCATTGACAAAAAAGTTAATACACACCAAAAATAACAATCAAAAGAAATAGTAGGAAAAGACATGTAAAATAAAGAAACATCAAAAACACCACAAACAGAAGCAAAGCCTCAGGCATGGTCAAAAGCCAGGGAGTACAAATGCGTTTTAACACTGGATTTGAAGATGGACAGTGAGGGGGCCTGTCTGATGTGCAACGGCAGGGTGTTCCAGAGTGCCGGAGCAGCAACAGAGAAGGCTCTATCCCCTCTGAGCCTCCGACTAGACCTCGGTACCTCCAGGAGCAGCTGACCAGCTGACCTGAGGGACCGGTCAGGAGCGTATGGGTGGAGCAGCTCAGAGAGGTAAGGCGGGGCGAGCCCATTCAGAGATTTAAAAACAAATAACAGTATCTTAAAATGAACCCGAAAGTGCACCGGGAGCCAATGTAGGGAGGCCAGAATTGGCGATATGTGCTCCCTCTTTCGAGTCCCTGTTAAAAGGCGAGCAGCAGCATTCTGAACCAACTGGAGACGAGCCAGTGAAGAACGAGCAACACCAAAATAGAGCGCGTTACAGTAATCCAACCTAGATGTAATAAAGGCATGGATTACTGTCTCAAAATGCTGCCACTCGAGAATGGGCTTCACCTTCGCCAGCTTCCTTAGGTGAAAGAAGCTGGACTTAACCACCGCGCATATTTGGCGATCTAATTTAAAGTCATTAGAGAATAGTATGCTGCTAAAAATTCACTTGCACTCAAACTCACCAAGTTCTATCCCTTTCTAGTTAAGTTTACTGTGCTTGGAAAAGTTGTCACATCAATGTATTTCAATAAATAACTTTTCAGTGAGATACCTATTTAACAAGTTTTGTGGAGGAAAAGGCAAATTGGACTGCATCTTCCTGATTTGTGTTAAACTATGTGAAACACTTTATGTTCTATTGCATTTAGTCCTGAGCAATGCAATTCTTACAAAGGGTCATATTTACTATTCTTTGGACAGTCCTTTGGATCAGTCAGTACCTCTGATTTTTTTTTCTTCTGTTTGCCATGAAAATATATGTGCTTTTGTTATTTAAGAAGAAAATCTATTCCGTCACTGAGCTTTTGGTATTTAGCCTTCTGGACTGTCTTGAACCTCTTACCTTTTTATAGTATTTCATTGGAACATGCATGCAGTTGTTAAATCTGCAGAAGAAAGATTTTATTTCCATGTATTCTTTATGTTACCCCCAGTGTTTGCTTTCAAAATTGGGGGGGGAAATAAAAGTGCACCATTGAAAGACAATTTCACAGGATCAATCACATTTGCAAAAGTTTCTCTGTAAAATCATACCAATTATGAAATTCAACTTGGTTTTTCCTGTCATGAATTACCGATGCAATCATGACATGTTGTCCATGCCAAAAACACATTCCAGGTGAACTTGGATCCGTCTGTTCAGAAGCAACTAACATTGGCCAGTTCTGACACAAAATGGTCTTTATCCTAGGCAGAAAGAAAGCAAAGCATGCATACCTCAAACTTGAGCCCCTCTACTCCCTTACTGTAACAACTCTCTGGTCTCTTATTACCACATATCCTAGTATAAAGGTATCTGCCTGACTCCATCAACTATTGGCAGCTCGTCCACAATCCAAACCTTCACCAATTATCATGATTAACTCTTGCCTCCTTGCATCATATGTCATACTGCCTCTGGCCAATCTCCTGAGCCTGGTCTTAGGAGAGGAAGACCAGGTGACCTCATGTCTGAAAATGTACCAAAGAGGATAACCAAGATCTTGGGCCTCAATTGCTAGTGAACCTTGATACTGTGGGAGAACACGCAAAATGATGGTTCACCACACCATTGCCATTCTTTGCATTAGAATTTTGAAGCAATTGTTTATATTTCACCTGCGTAAAGCCGCAAGCTCTAAAAACGTAATTCAACCAGAGATCTATATTCAACATTTGAATCACCATAATCACATTGAGACTTCATCTTAAATTAAGGTTACATTTCACTCAATAAGGAAGTGTTAACAAAATAACTATTAAAGTGAATCAAGCAATGAAAATACTACTTAAAATTATACCAAAGACAAACAGGAAGATTATTGAATCAAACTTGCTAGGTTACATTAAGGGCCTGTCCCACTATACGAGTTTACCCAAGAGTTCTCCCGAGTTTATAAAAAAACAAACTCGTGGTAAGTACGTAGAATGTACGTAGCGGGTACGTGGGAGCTCGGGGCGTCTCTTAGCGGCTCGTAACGTTTTTTTCAGCACTGTGAAAAATGTCCACGAGAGCCCCTAGTACCCGCGAACGGCTGTTACCATAATTCTCCGAGTTTGTGTCTTCCTCTAAGAAGCTTCTGAGGAACACACAAAGTGCCAAAGTAATTCAATGGGTCAGGCAGCATCCCCACCTGACCCGTTGAGTTACTCCAGCACTTTGTCTTTTTAGGTAAACCAGCATCTGCTGTTCCTTGTTTCTAATTTCTCAGAGGATGTGACAGGGTGGGTGCTCAGTTGGTGTTTCAGATGGGGAGAGATTGTAAATGAAAGCTATAATTAGGACAGGAGATTGACCATTTACAATGGGATGAATTACTCAAGAGAGTGTTCAAATCAAGTCAAGTTTATTCGTCACATACACATACGAGATGTGCAGTGAAATGAAAAGTGGCAATGCTCGCGGACTTTGTGCAAAAAGACAAACAAACAAACAACCAAACAAACTACAAACAGAATGGAACAGAATCACATATTATTTTACATATTAAATATTGTGGGTGGAAGGAAAAAGGGAAAAAAAAGCACTTTAAAAAAAGCAGTGGAGTGGTATAGGAAAAGTTAGTCCCTGGTGAGATAGGAGTTTACAGTCCTAATGGCCTCTGGGAAGTACAAAACCAGGGTAATGTGTGTTACAGTACAAACTCCTGCTAACACTACAACAATTCAGAAATCTACTTTGCTGTAATTGTTATTTATTATCACACAGTAGGAGGCCATACAACTGTCTCTCAACAAAGCAATTCCATCTGTGCCAATCTCCTGTTATTGCCCAGGACGGGGGCGCTGTCCTGTATGGTATGGCTGCCCAGCCTGCAGCTGTCCATTTTTTCACCTCTTTTTTTTAATTTTTAGTGAGTTATCGTGTTCTGGAGCTCTAGTCTTTTTTATGTGGGGGGTGGGGGGGGGGAAGGGCTTTTTAGGGACCCTACCTGGTCAGAGAGGCGGCTTTTCTCTGGGCAGCACCTTCTACCCATCCTCGTGGCCTACCAGCGGGCCCGGAGGGGCGTTTCCTGTCAGAACCTCAGCTTCGGCAGCAGCACAGCGTTAGAGCGCTATCATGGAGTGGGCGATGCCTTGCCCGGGTCGCCGTCCTGGAACTCCGGTGAGCTGAGACTGCCAATAAAAACATTGCAGAACTGCGGGTCTGTGGAGCGGCCAGGGATCTCTCGTCGAGATCGCCAGTGGTGGAGGTCCATCCAGTGCGGCCTGTCAGCTGCGGAAGCCACGGTCTCCGGTAAGGATGCTGCCGTTCCAGGCATCCCAAGCCGCTGTGTGGATTCTCCCGACGTCGGAGCACCATCATCCGGTTAGAAAGGCCTGGAACATCGGGCCTCCGTAAAGGCGACTGCGGAGGCCAAAATAGGCCCGACTATGGGTGGACATGGGATGGGGACTGGACATTGTGCCTTCCCTCATAAGGGGTACCATTGTGGGGGGATGTTTATGTTTACATTTCTTTATTATTGTTATGTCTGTATTCTTTTTTAAGTGCTGCATTGGCAATACACATTTCACTATACCTATTGGCGTATGTGACTAATAAAGAACCTTTGAACCTTTGAATTATTTATTTGATCCCCTACAACTCTTATGCACTCTCTTATGCACAAAAGCTTCCCTTTTACTTATTTTTTTACTATTTATTGAGAACAAAGAGCAATGTAAGGCAGCCAATTAATCCATCATTGGGATATGGGAAGAAACCAGAGCACCCAATGATAACTAGTAAGGGTGTCAGATGTTATGGAGAGAAGGCAGGAGAATAGGGTTGATAGGGAAAGATACATCGGCAAATTATAAATGGTGGAATAGACTTGATGGGCCAAATTGCCTAATTCTGCTCCTGGTCTGGGCAGAATATGGAAATGGTACACTCAATGTCAGGATCAAACCAGAGTCAGTGTTAGTAACAACACTAGCTGACCCCTTACTCTGAGCCCTCTGTTATCAGAGAGGACAAGATTAACAAATTCATGGAAGCATCAACATCCTCAAATTTTCTTCCAAACAGAAAATGAGGTGAAGAATTGCCTTCTCTTCTCAGTTTGAAATCCCAATCTGGTATAATGCTTCAAAGAGAAGATGATTATTCTCAGTGAATCTGTTGATATGCCCATCCATATTATCTCCCACAGCTTATCAGCAACCAAAATGAAACACTTTCTCCCAAATGCTAAAAAATCAAATATCAAACTCTGCCAGCACAATTAACGTTGTAATCCTGTGCATAATTGTTAGCAATACTTTATTTTGGAGGATACTAATTTAAATATTTCTTTATTTGGTCCTGTTCTGCAAAAATCAACACTCAAACGACAATTATTATTTCATATTTATTAATTTAAATTATGGGACAGCTATTCATTATTAGTAATTATCCTAATTTGATGCTGATATTTCTAATTTAAGGAAATATTCATTGATACAACTTGTACTGAACAAGCAGAAGTAAGTTGAAGTAAAACATACTTTGTTTTCTTGCACAGCAAATATATTTACCAATAAATAGTTAGATTATCAGTGATTGTTCCCACTGAAATAATGTATTGCTGTCTAGCCACAGAAATACCTATCCTGACAATTGTAACAACACAATTTTTTCACTCTTCCAATTTACTGAATTATTCTACATTGTAAGTGAGTTTTTTCATGCGAGTTGCATTCAATATGAAGTGTACTAAAATTGCTTTGCTTGATATCCTGTAAATTCTCAGATAGTTTTTCATGCCATCGGTGTTAACTACATGGGTGGTTTTATGTGAAAATGTTATCCCTCTTTAAAGCCTGGAATTTGATGATTTTCAAAAAGCCTACCCTAAGTTTGTAGTTAAAAAAAAAAACATGCTTTAAGAAACATGGACATGTCTAATGTTAATGGAGTTTACAATAAGAATGACACAATTCTTCAAGCTGATAATTAATATTTTTTTTTTAACTTGACAAGTAATTGGGAAAGCGAACTGTGAGGAACTTATTTAAATTTTAAAATACAATTTGTCTTTCAGCATTGGAAGTATGAATTTTAGAAATTGATTAGGCTGGAATGTCTTACGTCGCTTCTTTGATGTATAACAATATTTAAAGACATGCACATTTTAGCTTGATAACTTCAGAAATACTTAATTGGCAATAAACTGCTTTGGGATATCCAATGGTCATAAAAGATGTAATAGAATTGCAGTTTTCTTCTTTTTTTTTTATTTCTCTTTAATTACAGGCTTGAAACCATTTCTATGGTGGGAAAGAGAAAGTGTCTATGACTGGAACTCTGAATATTTGGGATAGAGATTATAATCAAACAGAAAAATAGAGCTGCTGATGTATGTCAGATGCATGTAAAATGGATAGTGATCCTGAATACTAAAAGCAGAGGAACCATGAGCATTTGGGGAAGCAAAGCCCAAGAAAGCGAAATAATAATTGCAGGTGATATAATAGACTCCAGAGAATGCCCAGAGGGCATGAGCCAAAATAGTACCAAAGATAAAGGATTTAATTGGAAAGATTAGCGAAGCCATTCACATTTGATTAGAGATATTACAAGGAAATTTAATGTAGATGTTAAAATTATCATGGATGTTTGATGACGGGACAGAGTAATAAATTGCTTGAACTGGAACCAGAATGGTGAGAGGGAGTTTTTATTTGATTCTGAAAATTGTTATGATTTGGAATCCAGAAAGGAATATAGAAGCAAATTCAGAGGTAATTTTCAAATAAGTTGGTGGGGGGGTGGGGGGAGGGGGGGGGGGGGGGGGGGGGGGGGGGGGGGGAATTGATGTTTGAATTCGCTAATTGAAGAGAGAGAAACAAGTGGGGCTAATCTGATAGAATACAAGGGTGCTGTATTAACTTAGTGGGTCAGACAACATCAGTACAAGACATGGATAGGTAAAGTTTGGGGTCAGGACCCTTCTTCAGACTGATTTGTCTGAAAAAGTATCCTAACCGAAAATGTCATCTATCCATGTCCTCCACATATGCTGCCTGACCGGCTGAGTTACTCTCTCACTTTGTGTTCTACGTTACAATCCAATACTTGAAGTTCCTTGTGTCTACATTGGGCTATCTTGGTAGATCTTTGTAAAGGATAGCACAGGCATGATGGGCCAAATAGCTGCAGATGAAGCAGTAAACCAAGACTCCAGCCTTATGCCCAGGTACAGTATATGATAAAGATAGCCAAAGGAACTATCTGAAGAGTTATTGGTCCATTTTTCCTAGTACTTGTTGATCATTGTTTGATGTTAAATTAAAATGGCCATCCTTGTTTTCATACCTCTCAGTGGCCTTATGCCTTTTAATAGCTATGATTTCCTCCACCCATTCAGTGCCTGAGAATTTAATTTGATTGATTCTTGCATTATTTCCTTTATGCATTAATTTTGGCTCACAATTAACAGTTTTGATTTCATCTGTAAGTCTGGAATCTCCGCCCTTGCTGACCTCCATTAGCAGCCTCTTAAAATATTATTTCAAGAGTGATCACCTGCTCAGGTTTGTGTCACATTTGACCTGGTAAGGCTGCACAAGAAGATTAAGGGGGGATCTTATAGAAACTTACAAACTTCTTAAGGGGTTGGACAGGCTAGATGTAGGAAGATTGTTCCCGATGTTGGGGAAGTCCAGGACAAGGGGTCACAGTTTAAGGATAAAGGGGAAATCCTTTAGGACCAGTTATTAAAGATGGGATAGCAGCACATTTGGAAAGTGGTGAAATCATTGGACAAAGTCCGTATGGATTTACGAAAGGTAAATCATGTCTGACGAATCTTATAGAATTTTTTGAGGATGTAACTAGTAGCGTGGATAGGGGAGAACCAGTGGATGTGGTGTATCTGGACTTCCAGAAGGCTTTCGACAAGGTCCCACATAAGAGATTAGTATACAAACTTAAAGTACACGGCATTGGGGGTTCAGTATTGATGCAGATAGAGAACTGCCTGGCAAACAGGAAGCAAAGAGTAGGAGTAAACGGGTCCTTTTCACAATGGCAGGCAGTGACTAGTGGGGTACCGCAAGGCTCTGTGTTGGGACCCCAGCTATTTACAATATATATTAATGATCTGGATGAGGGAATTGAAGGCAATATCTCCAAGTTTGTGGATGACACTAAGCTGGGGGGCAGTGTTAGCTGTGAGGAGGATGCTAGGAGACTGTAAGGTGACTTGGATAGGCTGGGTGAGTGGGCAAATGTTTGGTAGATGCAGTATAATGTGGATAAATGTGAGGTTATCAATTTTAGTGAAGAAAGCAAATGGTATGTTAGCTTTCATAGCAAAAGGATTTGAGTATAGGAGCAGGGAGGTTCTACTGCAGTTGTACAGGGTCTTGGTGAGACCACACCTGGAGTAGTGTGTACAGTTTTGGTCTCCAAATCTGAGGAAGGACATTATTGCCATAGAGGGAGTGCATAGAATGTTCACCAGACTGATTCCTGGGATGTCAGGACTGTCTTATGAAGAAAGACTGGATAGACTTGGTTTATACTCTCTAGAATTTAGGAGATGGAGAGGGGATCTTATAGAAACTTACAAAATTCTTAAGGGGTTGGACAGGCTAGATGCAGGAAGATTGCTCCCAATGTTGGGGAAGTTCAGGACAAGTGGTCACAGCTTAAGGATAAGGGGAAATCCTTTAAAACCGAGATGAGAAGAACTTTTTTCACACAGAGAGTGGTGAATCTCTGGAACTCTCTGCCGCAGAGGGTAGTCGAGGCCAGTTCATTGGCTATATTTAAGAGGGAGTTAGATGTGGCCCTTGTGGCTAAGGGGATCAGAGCGTATGGAGAGAAGGCAGGTACGGGATACTGAGTTGGATGATCAGCCATGATCATATTGAATGGCGGTGCAGGCTCGAACGGCCGAATGGCCTACTCCTGCACCTAATTTCTATGTTTCTATGAGATGAGAAAAACATTTTTCACACAGAGAGTGATGAATCTCTGGAACTCTCTGCCACAGAAGGTTGTTGAGGCCAGTTCATTGGCTATATTTAAGAGGGAGTCAGATTGTGGCTAAAGGGATCAGGGGGTATGGAGAGAAGGCAGGTACAGGATACTGAGTTGGATGATCAGCCATGATCATATTGAATGGTGGTGCAGGCTCAAAGGGCCGAATGTCCTACTCCTGCACCTATTTTTTATGTTTCTATGTTTCTATGTTTGTGGTATAGTTAATACATTGGAAATGCTGGATACGTTCAAGCAATAGTATGGTTATCAATTTTTGCAAGCTCAGATTTGATATGCTATTGAATTTCTGAAGATAGCTATAGGCAACTTCTGTTACGATAGTAAGAAAGCTAAGGAATTCACACAATTGCCAGTTCTGAATCCATTACTCATTTCCCGTAAAGTAATAATTAGCAGATCACGAAGCCAATCAAAGTAATGGATGGTTGTGTAGTTTGGCAGGTAACTAGACTTACTAAGAGAGGAGACCATCTTTCATTTTCCCAACACATTAACAAAATAAATCATCTCATGCAAGCACATTTTTCCATTACCTATGAAAAACACCATCAATGTTAAATCATCACTGGAATATTTTGTTCTTCAAATTTATTGGACTATTGCTTCTTTGTGTGTGGTCTGCCCTCACTTTATTGTGATTGCCAGTGGTTTATAGGCCCCAGTTTAACAATCCTGGCCAACTACAACCTTATGGGAACCATGGTAAGTCACATTTTGTTACCTCATGAATTTCTTATGAATGTATCGTTAAAGTAGAATAATTTAATTGCATCACCGAGAGCACAAACATTTAGCTCAAACAATCTTCAGATGAAATAACACTTAACTCAAATATTTATTGTAGTTATTCGGTTTGTTCAGGGACTTTTTAAAACTAATTGCTCAGTAGCCCATCGATCACAAATGTGTCCATTACCTTTAACACGTAAAATACAGCAGCGTCTAGTAATTTGTGATTGAATGCTTGGCAGCAGGCCAAGGGATCATGTAACCAGTCATCTGTCAGTTCTTTAAGCTCATTTGCCTTGATGCGTGACCATTTTATATTTTTATCTGCCAATTTCTCAGTGGAGTGCCAGCCACAGTATGGCATTCAGAAAAGGAATATGTTGCAAATGGCTCATCTCATTTAAGACTAATTTCAGTTGAAAAATCTCAAATCATGCAATCACAAGCTATTAATCAGATGATTAATCTGCTGCCTTTTTCATTCCTGGAAAGTTGTCTTGCCTTTATTTCATTTTTGGCCAGGAAAGTGAAACAATGAAAAAGTTACATATTTACATTCCCTTTGAATTAGATCTGCAGACCAAGTAGAACCGTACAAGTCTGTGCCACCTTTTGGAGGTATAAAATGGCAAAAAAAAAAGCATTTCTGAACACGCTTTGCACAGTTTACTTTACTTGCAGCTGTCTGGATGACCATGACCAAAATATATTATAAATACAGTATCTCTAGCTTTAGCTTTAACAGCCTCTTTCCAGGCTAAATCCAGAGCAATTTGAAACATATTACAATGTGCTACCTGGTATTGCATAAGTGACAAGGTATGCATGCAGTTTCTTACTCCCTCAACTGTCTGAAGAACCCATCCGAGTACAAGTCGCAAACACAACATAAATTCCTCATTTACAAGCACACCCACTCTCTTGACCAGAGAGTGAGAATAGACCACACAAAATCAAGGTTTTCAAGCATGTTTTCAAATCTGATTATGCTAACATCTACTGTATATTGCAATCAACTAGACAATATTTAGCCATTCTGCCGGGGCTTGTTTCTTGTCAATGACCATGAGTGGTGTCTGTTCTTTTTCCACCCAGACTTTAGCGATACAAACCAACACTTGTCATTCTTAAAGATTGGTCGTGGGGGGGCGCTGCAAGCCGGCAGCCCTGCCAGCAGCATGTTTGTTTTTTCTACTGTTTTTGTTTTTTGAGTATGACCCAATGTATGTTTTTAATGTTTTTCGGTGTGTCTTGTGTGGGGGGGGTGGAAGGGGTAAACCGTTTCAGTTGCCTCCTCCACGGAGAGGCAACTTTTTCCATGTCGCCTCCCCCGTGGCCTATCATCGAGGATCAGTGCGGCCTTTCCCGGAGATGCGCCCGGGGCTTTGGCTGCGGGCGCTGCGCGGACTCTTGTCGCTACATTCGCTGGCCCGTGGCAGCCAGAAGCCGCGGTCTGCGGAGCTCCAGCTGGCGCGGCGTCCGCAGCCTTGGATCCCTCGTGCGGCGGGGACTTACCAGATCACTGGAGAGGAGCTCCGGCTGCCGGCCCTGTGGTCTGCGATGCTTCTGGCTGCGACGCAGTGGGGACTTTAAATCTTCGACTGCCGGCCTGCGGCCTACAAGATCTTGAAGCCGTGGTCTCCGGTGGGGAGGCAACGATTCAGGACTTACCTGGACTTACCCTGTCTGTACATCTGGAAAGCCCGCAACGGCGACTGTAGAGGGATGAGGTCCCGACCGCGGGGTAAATGGAGGAGGACTGGCCAAATTTTGTGCCTTCCACCACAGTGATGAATGCTGTGGTGGATGTTTGTGTTACATTTTTTATTGTGTATTGTGTGTTCTTTTTTATTGTACCACTGCTGGCAAATTCATTTCACTTGCACTTATGTGCAAGTGACGAATAAAACTTGATTGATTGATTGATTGTCTTTCTCTCCTCATCAAGGCTCCCCTTGATATATTTTCCTTGACATGAGGGCCTCTTCCCTCCCATATGGAGCATACGTTAGTTTCCCTGATCATTTCAGAATGCATAATCTGTGTATAATACACCTCACCTTATGAGAATTCATTTAGCTTAAGGAAGTGCTGCAGTGCAGATTTAAATAGTATTACCCAGAGGTGTGCTGCTAACATGCCGAATGAATAGACAAACAAATATTCCAAAGCAAAATGCTGCCCACACTGTAAAATTGAAATAAATAAAATGATCCTGGAATTACTCAGCAGATCATGTAGCAGAGAGAGAGAAACAGCTACATTTACAGGTCTATAACTATTGATTAGAATATTTCCGAAGTCAAAACACCAAACTGTATTG
This sequence comes from Leucoraja erinaceus, assembly GCF_028641065.1. Lineage (NCBI taxonomy): Eukaryota > Metazoa > Chordata > Chondrichthyes > Rajiformes > Rajidae > Leucoraja > Leucoraja erinaceus. The sequence continues at coordinate 59,880,901 of NC_073383.1, forward strand.
TTATCATCTATGGAGCGAAGGAATAGGTGACGTTTCGGGTCGAGACCCTTCTTCAGACTGATGTGTAGGCGGGAAGAAGAAAGGAAGAGGCGGAGACAGTGGGCTGTGGAAGAGCTGGGGAGGGGAAAGAGGGAGAAAGCAAGGACTACCTGAAATTGGAGTAGTCAATTGGAGAAGTAAATTACCCAAGCAAAATATGCTCCTCCAATTTACGGTGGGACTTACTCTGGCCATGGAGGAGGCCCAGGACAGAAAGGTCGGATTCAGAATGGGAGGGGGAGTTGGCATGCTGAGCCACCGGGAGATCAGGTTGGTTACTGCAAACTGAGTGGAGGTGATGGGCGAAGCGATCGCCAAGTCTACGCTTGGTCTCACCGATGTAGAGCAGCTGACACCTGGAGCAGCGGATGCAATAGATGAGTCCCCCCCCACCCCACTCCCCACCAGTATCCAGTGAGGATATTAAAGAGAAGACATGCAATAAAGTGCCAACCCATTATCCATCTTGCTATGAAAACTGCTGGTTAAGGTTTCTAACATATGATTCCATACATAAAGATCATCATAGACTAGCAATGTGCAGTTTATGGTATATTTTGGTTTTGGGAGGAAAATCTCCATTATTGGCCACAAATGAACTATCCTTATAGTTAATCAACAACACAGGTGTATGGCTTATCAGTGTGATGTTTCCTACCTATATTGAGGAATCAAGTTTTTTCAGTTCAGAGGAGCATTATCCTTGCATACAGCTCAAAACATATTGGGTGGTAATTCGAGAACCAAAATCACCGTGATGAACAACCTCAATTTTACTCCTTAAATTTGCACAAAAAGTTGAAAACAGAAAAATGGATAAATGGGGAAGCATGTGTCAGATGTTGGGACAGCTATTTTGGTTTTGGCTTGTAAAATAGTTCCAGTCAACTAATGCAATGAAGTCATGCAAGTCTCAAAGCTTACAGCCAAAGGAAACATCAAATTGATTTTCTTCTACTGCAGCCAAAATGGAAATCCCAACTCAAACAACGTTTATCACGTACCTCAGCAGAAACAAAATGTGTAAAATCATATGCTATTGAGTTTATTGCAGCCTACTTGGCAAAACACTTTATGTTTGCCTGGAGCCCTTAAAGTGATTGGCTGGTATAATATAACATTTTTACAAGACAAGTCATGAAAGAATTTCACATATGGTATGAAAGCCTTGCATTCATTTTCAAAGGAGATTAATCAATACTAATTTTCAGCACAATTAGTTTGCAATTTTCAATGACATCACAAACTATCACAAATCGTAAATATACTATTATTATTGCTCAATTGATCTTGAGAATATAGTAGTAAGCAGCCTTGAATCTCTGCTGACATTGTAGTGAAGGTGCTGACAAAATGCTTTTGGGGCAAGATACGAGATTTTGACCCAGCTTTGCACTTGCAACCCATATCGTTTTAGAGGGTAGAGGTTGTAGCTTCTGGAGATTCCAAAGGTGCCTCGATAAATTGCAACAATGCATTTTCTAAATTAAAAAGATGACAACAACAATGTGCTGATAGCGGATGAGAAGAATATAAAGGTTGGCAAATGCGATGCCAATCAAACAAACTGTTGTGTGGCAGAGAGTATAATTTGTGGGTGCTTCTGAAACTGTACTCAAACAGGTAAATGGCAAGTGTTCCATTGCATGCCAGAATTATGTTTGTCGGTAATGGAAAGGCTTTAGGAGTTCCTCATCGCAGTATAACCATATAACCATATAACAATTACAGCACGGAAACAGGCCATCTCGACCCTTCTAGTCCGTGCCGAACACATGATCTCCCCTAGTCCCATATACCTGCGCTCAGACCATAACCCTCCATTCCCTTCCCGTCCATATAACTATCCAATTTATTTTTAAATGATAAAAACAAACCTGCCTCCGCCACCTTCACTGGAAGCTCATTCCACACAGCTACCACTCTCTGAGTAAAGAAGTTCCCCCTCATGTTACCCCTAAACTTCAATCCCTTAATTCTCAAGTCATGTCCCCTTGTTTGAATCTTCCCTACTCTCAGTGGGAAAAGCTTTTCCACGTCAACTCCACGTCTATCCCTCTCATCATGTTAAAAACCTCTATCAAGTCCCCCCTTAACCTTCTGTGCTCCAAAGAATAAAGCCCTAACTTGTTCAACCTTTCCCTGTAACTTAGTTGCTGAAACCCAGGCAACATTCTAGTAAATCTCCTCTGTACTCTCTCTATTTTGTTGACATCATTCCTATAATTAGGCGACCAAAATTGTACACCATACTCCAGAATTGGCCTCACCAATGCCTTGTACAATTTTAACATTACATCCCAACTTCTATACTCAATGCTCTGATTTATAAAGGCCAGCACACCAAAAGCTTTCTTTACCACCCTATCTACATGAGATTCCACTTTCAGGGAACTGTGCACAGTTATTCCCAGATCCCTCTGTTCACCTACATTCTTCAATTCCCTACCATTTACCATGTAAGTCCTATTTTGATTTGTCCTGCCAAGATGTAGCACCTCACACTTATCAGCATTAAACTTCATCTGCCATCTTTCAGCCCACACTTCCAACTGGCATAAATCTCTCTGTAGACTTTGAAACTCTACTTCATTACCCGCAACCCCACCTATCTTAGTATCATCTGCATACTTACTAATCCAATTTACCACACCATCATCCAGATCATTGATGTACATGACAAACAACAGTGGACCCAACACAGATCCCTGTGGCACCCCACTCGTCACTGGCCTCCAACCTGACAAACAACCATCCACCATTACTCTCTGGCATCTCCCATTCAGCCACTGTTAAATCCATCTTGCTACTCCACCATTAATACTCAACCATTGAACCTTCTTAACCAACCTTCCATGAGGAACCTTGTCAAAGGCCTTACTGAGGTCCATATACACAACATCCACTGCTTTACCCTCATCAATTTCCCGAGTAACATCTTCAAAAAATTCAAGAAGATTAGTTAAACATGACCTTCCAGGCACAAATCCATGTTGACTGTTCCTAATCAGACCCTGTTTATCCAGATGCTTATATATATTATCTCTAAGTATTCTTTCCATTAATTTGCCCACCACTGACATCAAACTAACAGGTCTATAATTGCTAGGTTTACTCTTAGACCCCTTTTTAAACAATGGAACAACATGCACAGTACGCCAATCCTCTGGCACTATTCCCGTTTCTAATGACATTTCAAATATTTCTGCCATAGCCCCTGCTATTTCTACACCAACTTCCCTCAATGTCCTAGGGAATATCCTGTCCGGACCTGGAGACTTATCCACTTTTATATTTCTCAAAAGTGTCAGTACTTCCTCTTCTTTGATCCTCATAGTTTCCATAGCTACTCCATAGCAGTACATCATATCTTTATTTTTTTGCAGCTATAGAGTTATGTAATTGATTCAGCTGATGTTGTTTCGTAATATAAAATATCAAGGGAAAGCAATAATTCGGCTCAATAAATATAAAATAAAATCAAGGGTATTTGAAAGTTTATGAGAAAGCTTTGAAATCTGTTTATTTACACCACATAATTAATAGCTGTACTCCAATTAATTTTTAAAGTAATTTTCTATTTGTTTTTAAAGATCATGTGATGAGATGGACAGCTTTGTTTTCAGCAATGATCCTATAAATGAGTTGCCACTGTTAAATGTATCAAGGAATTTATTGTTTGTTTTAACATTTAAATACTGCCAAAAAAGGTGCCCAGTTGCATAGCTTTATGCATGGTTTTTGCGTTTAGTGGCATATTGTTTGGAGTGCAGTTTGTGCCCAGGTCACTGATTGCCAGTTGGGAAGGACATGTCAGGTTATATTGAATTGGATTAGGAAAGTGGAGTTGTCAGCACACTCATTGCTGAATCACAGTGGTCAGATTGCAAGGACAACTATCTGGCAGTTCCATAGAGAAATGTCAACTCGCTGCAGTGCACATCTCAGCATTTTTAAGTCATTTGAGCATATGTGCCGTAGCACAGAAATATTGAACACACTGCAGGCGAGTCAACATTATATCAGATCCACTGCACCGCTAGAGAAATAATACTATGCATTTGTCTTAATGCTATTTGAGGAAACTTACGTGAAAAAACTCCTAATGGGCCTGTCCCACTTGACAGTCGCCGGCAGCCGCCGGCAGTCGCCTGAAAAATTACTTAAATGGGACAGGCCCATAAGTCTTCCCACAGAACAATATGCTGTATGAATTTCAAGGATTATTCTCTGCAATATTATTTGAGACATGCTGAAAGTATAAAGGCTTTCCCTCTCGCTCTATCCCCTCCCCCTTCCCAGTTTTCTTACCAGTCTTACTGTCTCTGATTACATTCTATCTCTGTCCCGCCCATTCCCCTGACATGTCTGAAGAAGGGCCTCGACCGGAAACGTCACCCATTCCTTCTCTCCAGAGATGCTGCCTGTCCCGCTAAGTTACTCCACTATTTTGTGTCTTCCTTCAATTTAAAACAGCATCTGTTTAACACGATCTCTTTCCAAGCATACCATCAGCCTGCATTTGGGGCACATCACTTTAAACCTGTTCTATCCCTGTACCTGTTCTAATCTATATTACTAAAAGTCTGATCTTGACCACTTCCCGTTGTTCTGTATATTGATTTTAGAAAAAAACGTTGCCACTTACAGCTGTGATTTTTGGCCATCTTACTCAGAGTCCCCCTCTCTCCTTAAAACAATCTTCCTAATCTTGTAAAAAGACTGTCCATTAACTTTATATACGTGACTCATTATTTAATATACTTAATCTCCTAAGGGAATCTCCTAAGCTCCAGAGGGAAAAACTACCCATCTTTCCAATCTGACCTTATAAATAAAGCCCTCCATTTCTGGTAACAACCTCATGAATCTTTTCTGCACCCTTTCCCGCTTAATGACATCCTTCCTTTGGCTGAAAGAGAGCAATGAGGAAGTCCTTTCTGAATGCATGATCATAAAATTAAAACTGCTTCTGCCACACAAGAACTGTATGAGGCAATATGGCTGAATGTGAGGAAGAATTCTAGCTGAGCTAAACAACAATTAGAGCACTACATGCAGTGCTGGCTGCCACACTATAAAGGCACTACAATTGCACGAGAGAGGGTACAGAGCAGAATAAATCGAGATGCTGCCTCGGATGGAACATTTGAGCAATGAGTAGAGGCTGGATGATCTGAGTGATTTTTCAAAGCCACGGTGATTTAAAATGTATAAAAAGGTACAACATTCAGAGAGTAGTTGGCATTTTGGAAATCCAGATGATGGTGGCATGTGCTTCCACATTTCGAGTTATCGTCAAAGCCTACTGAGTGGAGTTAGGCCCTTTAGGCCCAACTTGCCAAAACCGGCCAACATGTCCATTGTACACTTATCCCACCTATCTGTGTTTGGCCCATATCCTTCTAAACCTGTCCTATCCATGTACCTGCCTAAATGTTTCTTAAACATTGCAATAGAACCTGCCTAGAATCTACCTCCTCTGTCAAGCTCGTTCCATAAACCTGCCACCATCTGTGTAAAAAAAGCTGCCCCTCAAATTCCTATTAAATCTTTCCCCCCTCACCATAAACCTATGTCTTCCAGTTCTCAATTCCTCTACTCTGGGCAAAAGACTATGTGTATCTACCCGATCCTGTCCTGTCATGATTTTATACACTCCTAGGAGATCAACCGTCATCCATCTGCACTCCATGGAATAGAGTCCTGGCCTGCATTTAAGAAGCATTCGGGTGAAACACTGTACCATAGAAACCTATGGTCTGAATATTGGAAAATGGGGACTAATAAAGGGTAGATACTTGACAGTGAGCATGAACACAGTGAACTGAAGGTATTGGTTCTACGCTGCATGACACCATGTCCTCCTAGATGGTATCAACATACTGCTTTCTGCCTTAGGAGTGGTCATGAATGTGAATGTGATCTTTATGTTCCACAAAGGCAAACATTAACAGCAAAACACCAAGTGCTGTAATAACTTAGCAAATCAGGCACCACCTGGAGAGAACATGGATGAGCGTCAAAATCCTCCATCAAACCTTTAAAGACTTTGTCTATTTAGTATAAGTTTTAACATCTGCTTTCCCAAGTTCCAGCTAGGAGAGCAATCAGTTCAGTTTTCCACAATGTACCGCCAAATAATAAGAAGTCAAGAAGTTCCTTAACTTCTACAGATTAGTGGAAGACACAGGCTCCAGCCGCTCAGGATTGATAACATAGCTATAGGTCCGGGTTGTAGCTTGATTGCACTTTCATCCCTTTTACACATATTATCTGCCAGTGTGCCAGGAGGTTAACTGGTCAGACTATTCCAGCAGCTACAGGGCTCACACAAGAAACTCAGCAATCCCTAGAAGGAGAAACCAAGTTTCAAATCAATGTCCCCTTGTGATAACTGGAAAAGTGAAAAAATAACAAGTTTCTCTTTAAATGTCAAAGATGGGGAGAGCTGGAGATGTTTGTGATAGATGCTCTTTCAGATGAAGCAGTATTCAATTGCAGTTCTTTCATTTTAGTTAACCTCATTCAAGGTTTACAGTGTGGAGAAGCCAAATGAAAATTGTTTTTTTTTTCTGAGCGTTTGGATGCATGTACGTAAATTCTCCATCCAACTGTGGAGATACAGTGATACAGTGGTAGAGTCCGTTACAGCACCAGAGACCCTGGTTCGATCTTGACTATGGGTGCTGTCTGTACGAAGTGTGCATGTTCTCCCCATGACTTTCATGGGTTTTCTCCAGGATCTCTGGTTCGCTCCCACATTCCAATGATGTGTGGGTTTGTAGGTTAATTAGCTTCTGTAAGGATGGAACTAGTGTACGGGATGATTGTTGGTCAGTGCGGACATGGTGGGCTGAAGGACCTGTTTGCATGCTGTACTACGAAACTACTCCATCTCTGACATATTAGGATTTGGCATAGTTTGTTTCAATAAAGTCCAAAGTACCTCACCTCTCATCCAGGGATGTTGCCGGACCTGGTGATGCTGATGGCAACCTTTTCAGATAACGAGAATTTCTTCTTTACCTCTAAAATTGGTGAGGTCTGATACAAGGTCATTTCCCTGCATCATTACTTAGTTTTTCTGTCTCCACAGATGATACCTAGTCTTGAGGATTTGCAGCATTTTATTTTAATTCAAATTTCCAGCAGCTGCTGGGAGCAACATCTCACAATTCCAGCACAGTTGATTTTTTTTTTCTTTCCCTCTCTAACTATTCTCCAGCTTCTCATGAAATACACCAAAATAGTTGTTTCCAAGATAAACTTGGACTCCACCGCAGACATTTTCTCACTTACAGTTCTTGTCATTCTTTGTCTTGAAATTTAAATTTTGTTATCTTCTCCATACACGCTGTTTGACCTGTTGAGAATCCGAGCATTTTCAAATTTTCTTTTTCAGGTTTCCAGTATCTGACTTTTTTTTTAAAATTTGTTTTCAAAGCTTCTGAGCATCTTAGCGGACTCAGGGTGAGAAGCGGTCTTCAATATGCTTGAAAATAACCACCGGAAGACCATAGCTGTGTTGTGATCTGCAATATTTTAAACACTGCAGGGGTTTAAATCAAAGGCCCGAGCCTTTCGAGTGCCTGCCAGGAAGAATAAATTCTACTGATCCCCAAACATAAAAAATAACCTTTTATGTTTCCTATCATTTTGGTCGACACTTTTTATCAGCGGAAACAAATCTGAAAAGCAACTGGGCACAAGACACAAGAGTGTGCTTATGTTTGAGTGTAAATGACTTCAAATTGCAGCCTCAGTTCATAAGTCTGAGTGAAATAAATGAACACTATCTTCAATTCATTCATTTAAGCATGCTCGATTACACCAGGCAGATACAAAATTTGCTCTGGAAAGGTACAACATGATTTTACTGCCCTTACCTCGACAATGATATCCTTCATCAAGCCCATCCACACAATCATTTATGCCATTGCAGAGTTTGCTCATGTGAATACATCTTCTCGCCCCAATGCAGTCAAAATGATTCACAGGACATGTAAATTCCAGGTGTCTAGTACCTATTGTGGAAGAAAAATAATTATTTTTGATGCAAAAATAGTCACATTCTAAATGAAAATTATGCAAAATATTGCCGTCCCCCATGTAGATACCTAAATTACCTGCAAAAGTCCAAATGGACTACACTTTGCAAAGCCTATTATTGTTATTATAAGTGCTGTTAATTATAAATAATTAGATGGGATTTGGTTTCCACTTTGTCACATAGAGTATTATAAAACATTAAACAAGTATATAGGCTTAAATTGAATTAGCAGGTTAACTCAGCATTCTTTATGCTAATTTAGTTTTACATGGTGTGTCCCTCCATTCTAATTTGTGCAGGTCTGATATGATACATCAATTCGACAGTATTAAGGTTCCAATTAAATATCAGGGATAATAATCCTGTCCAGTATTTGTTATTATTCCTAAATGGTCACTTAAAATAATCCAATGATGTATGTTAAACTTCTAAGCAATTTTGTTACATCAATAAGACAAAAAATAACTGGGAACACTCAGCATAACAAGCAGCATATACGCAGAATGTGTAATGTTGTTTGATCTGAAACATTAACTATGTTGTCTTTTGCCTCATGCATATGATCTACTAAGTACTTGCACCATTTTCTGTTTTCATTTAAAATCTCCAGTTACTACAGTTTATTTTTGATTTTCAACAGAATAAAATATGATCAAACAGATGAGCACTACTTCAAGAGAGAGATATAACAAGCTAAACATGGTTTAAGAGGTATAACAAAATATTGCAAAGGAAGCCAATTGTGCATTACAAGCCGGTCAGACTTTGGAAGACATCTCCAAATGGTGGCACACAAGGAACCACAGATGCTGGATTCTTGAACAATAAGTGCTGGAAGAATTCAAAAGGTCAGGCAGTAACTGTGGAGGGAATGGACAAGCAACATTTGGGGTCCGGACCATCTTTATTTTGAAGAAAGGACCTGACCCAAAACCTTACCTATCCACTCCATTCGCATATGCTGTTTGACCTGCTAAATTCCTCCAGCATTCTGTGTTTGTCCAAGATGCCGGACTTAAAAAAGTAAAAAACACATTCACTAGGATGTGGTCAGAGATGGAGGTTTTCAGTCTTGTGGAGAGACTGACTAGGTTGTGTATGTTTTACTTGGAGCAGAGGAAGCTGGGGTAGAATGAGGGATGGAACTAACTGAGATATGTAAATATATGAGGGACATAGATAAGGTATATTGAAAGATAGCTCTCCCCTGACCGAAGTGTATAAATCCAGGGGACAGAGGTCTAAGGGGTAAGATGTGCAATGTGGATTTAAAGAGGAATTTGTTCAGCCAGAGCATGCATGCAATCTGCAATGCACTGTTTCATGAAGAATCAGAGGCAGAGTTTCTCACAACATATAGTCATACAATTTATGCTCTGGTTTGATTTACTCACACTTGTCTGACTTAAATTACATCTGCTATTCCTTGGTCACTACCCTAATTGTCCCAGAAACTTAGATCGCTTTCCTCACTGTCCACTATACGATCAACATTGATGCCATCCACAAATCTATGAAGCACGCTAACTGCATTGCCATCCAAATCTTTAACACAGATAATACATCTGCAGCACAGATCCCTGTTGCACACCACTAGTTACAGACTTGCAATCAGATAAAGATGTATCCACTTGTCACAGACTTGCAATCAGATAAAGATTTCCCTGTTACAACCCTCTGATTACTTCCATCCAACCAATTATTTGAAACCAGTTGGCTAGCTCATACGGGATCTTATGTGATCTGGTCTTCCAAACCAGCCCACCAAGTGGAACATTGTCAAAGGCCTTGCTATACTCCATAGAGATAATGTCCACTACCTTGCCTTTGTCAATCCTCTTGCTGATCCCATCCCCTCATCCACTTATGCAAATGTAAACCAGGGCTCCGGCTATTTCTTCCCTATTTTCCAACAATGTCAAAGGATACATTTGGTCAAGCCCTGGGGATTAACCCACTTTAACGAACTAAAGAACTGCAAGCATCTCTTCCTTTATGATTCAGACCTTTAAGTGCCTGGACAAGCACTTGAATTGTCAAGGCTAAATGGCTACAGGCTATCTACATGTTACAATATATTTACATATACATGATAAATGGGATTATTAATGATAGTTATTGATGATTGCCGTGACATGGCGGACCAAAGGGTCAGCTTCTGTAGAATAAAAAGTGCTGGAGTAACCCAAGGGCCCAGGCAACAACTCTGGAGGACATGAATTGGTGACATTTTGGCAACAGTTTCGGAACTGTCACCCTGACTTTATTTAAAACAAATATGGGAGTTACATACATTAGTACCGTAAAATTTGCTACTGTAGTCAGAAATGCAATTGCACGGTGAATGTGTGGAAATGAGCTATTCATACTAATGCCAATTCGCTTAAATATACATCGTAGTTTATTGATCATTTTGCTCCACAATGTTTTTCATGTTTTTCATTGTGAACATATCAATTTTGACCATCTCGCAACTAAAAAGTTGCACATTGTTGACTCTTGAGAAGTCATAGCTGGGCTAATACCTAACAAGCTAAACACATTTAATATATTACCTTAAATCTGGCCGAATTGGCTGCAATTACACATGGTCACAATTTTTTTTTAAATAATTATTTTTTCCACATTTTCCAGGATAGCTTGGTAGAAACAATTCCATTTGTTTCTTTCTATGTCCAATCTCAGCTCAAGGATAACTGCATGGTATGAACCTCATTCAGGAAAAGAGGTTTCTCCAGCGATTCGCCAATTAAGTTAGGAAAACCTATTCATAACATGAATTGTTCAGTCTATCCAACCTTTTCTGGAACAGTAATTCTAAACTTTCAGCAGTGTTCAGTGCAACTATGTACTAAAATTCCTACCATGAGTGCAGCCAGTCTTAAAAGGCATAAACCCTCCCATACATTACAACTCTTCCATTGTTAGCATAAAGCATTTCACCCCCAAAAAAACATACATATATATAATTATACGGCAAGTAAACTATTTACAGCAATATACAACTATAAATTCAAACTAAATATAAATTCACTGGATTTTTTTGTCTCTTCATTTGCTACAAAATACACCTGACAACTCTGCTATATCTACTTCAGGCACTCATAACTCCAGTGGAGCACATGTCCACACCGGCCTCCTGCTGCCCTAGAGATGTAATCTGTTCTTCAAATCTTCCCTGAATATATTGTCTTCATAAATCTAAATACATCATGTTAAATATTCTGGAGCACCATCTTATTGGGAATGATTGAACAGACCAAGCTTTTTCCACAAGATGCAATGCATATACTCAAAAGAAGTTACAATTATTCATTAAGGTACGATTGATATAAGCAATATATACAGCACTGAAACAAACTCGTCAATCCACAGGATCTGCACTGACTGTCCACTACCAATTATCTAATAACCATTTAATTCTCTATGCATTTTCCCCCCCCCCCCCCCCCCCCCCCCCCCCCCCCCCCATCCGCACGCACCACCCCACCACAGATTTTACCTGTCACTCACATGCTAGAGCAATTTACAATGGCCAATTAACTCACTAACCCACACTTTTTTGGGATATAGAAGAAAATTATGTGCGCCATGGTGACGCAGCAGAGAGTTGCTGCCTTACAGCACTTGCAGCACCAGAGACCCGTGTTTGATCTCGACTACAGGTGCTGTCTGCTGGAGTTTGTAAGTTTTCTCAGTTTCCTCTCACACTCCAAGGACGTACAGGTTTGTAAGTTAATTGGCTTGGTACAAGCACAAATTTTCACATGTGTGTAGGATACTATTAATGTGTGGTGATCACTGGTTGGTGCGGACACAGTGGGCCAAAGGGCCAGTTTCCACGCTGTATCTCTAAACAATACTAAAATCTGAGCATTGAGAAAAAACTCACACAGTTACAGGGAGAATATGCCAAAGTCAGAGCTTATTGGAGGTGCGAGGCAACAGCTCTGAATCAATGTGTTCAATTCAGACCATTCAGCATTCTACAATTAATGAGAGCCTGGTGCACATGGAACTCTTCCATTGCACAAGTGCAATGTAATTTTTTCCCCCATCAGTGTCTGTGTCAGTCTCAGTTAATATTAATTAATTCTAAGCTTTTTGTTTCTCATCTTGTTTGTGGATTCCTATGGTGGCATAACTGTTGTCTTGAGATTTTATGAATTGACGCATTAAGACTCTTCTTCAAATTGTATGTCATCAGGATTTGTGAGTAGCCGATCGCTCTCCAATTGTCAAGTCATTAACTATTGCCTTTGACTGAGGCTTCTCATAATTGACCATCTGCCACCATCTCTGGACTCAAAACATCTTTCCCTCTGGAACCCTTGCTATGATCTAATTGTTGAAGGGTTTGTCATTGCTTTGCAGTTATGTTTTTTAATCGGTGGACCCTCCAGATGCCTCAGTAGTCAAATCATGTTGCTTATATTTGACTGTCTTTATAAACGATGGCAATGTTACCATTAAGGGTATGTAGCAACTGCAGTAGTGCAATAGTTTAAGCTACAGGATGAGCTGCCAGCATTCGAGACACGGCTCCAGAGAAATGAGCTTGATTTCTGCTGTCAAACAGGGGGAGTTTAAATTCAAGTTAATTTGATCTGGAACTAAAAGGTTTTTATAAGTGTATCATTTTTAAATACTGCACTGACAGAAAATAAATCCATTTTGTTCACTAATACCTTCAGAGGATGAGATCTGTCATCCTTGCCTAATCTGACCTAAATGTAACTCAAACCCTTTAATATGATTAATACCCAACTTCTCCTCAATTCAAGGGTAATTAGAGATATACAAAAAAGTCCTATACTTGTGGAATAAAAAAACACTTGCTTTATTCGAATCTGAAGAAGAGTCTCAACACAAAATTTCACCTGTCCATATTTCCTAGAGATGCTTCTTGACCTGTTGAGTTACTCCAACTCTTTATGTTCTTTTGTGTAAACCAGCATCAGAAGTTCCTAGTCTCTGCACTTGCTTTATTCATTGACCCATGGTAAAACAGCCACATTTCCAATTGTGACAGGCAGACACCTGAAAATACTCTGGTCAACCCAGTCTCTTGAGAAGGTCACACATTTTGCAGCTTAGTTCTCTTTTCATCAAAAGATTAACATCCTTTTCAAATGACCCATTGTTAAATTCCACCTGCACTAGAATAATGTTTTAGAAAGAACTGCAGATGCAGGAAAGGTAGACAAAAAAGCTGGAGAAACTAAGCGGGTGAGGCAGCATCTATAGAGTGAAGGAATAGGCAACGTTTCGGGTCGAAACCCCTCTTCAGACTGATGTTGGCGGGCGGGGGTGCGCGGGAAAAAGAAAGGAAGAGGCAGAGACAGTCGCTGTGGGAGAGCTGGGAAGGGGAGGGGTAGGACGGAGAAAACAAGGACTACCTGAAATTGGAGAAGTCATTGTTCATACTGCTGGGGTGTAAACTACCCCAGCGAAATATGAGCACAGGCTTGGCAATCGCTTCGCCCAACACCTCCGTTCAGTTTGCAATAACCAATCTGATCTCCCGGTGGCTCAGCACTTCAACTCCCCCTCCCATTCCAAATCCGACCTTTCTGTCCTGGGCCTCTTACATGGCCAGTGTGAGGCCCACCGCAAATTGGAGGAACATCACCTCATATTTTGCTTGGGTAGTTTACACCCCAGCAGTATGAACATTGACCTCCAATTTCAGGTAGTTCTTGCTTTCTCCCTCCTTCCCCTCCACTTCCCAGCTCACCCACAGCCTACTGTCTCCCCCTCTTCCTTTCTTTCTCCCCGACATCATTCTGAAGAAGGGCCTCAACACGAAACGTCGCCTATTCCTTCGCTCCATAGATGCTGCCTCACCCGCTGAGTATTTACAGCTTATTTGTCTACATGCACTAGAGTAATGAAGCTTGATCATTGATCATCATAGTTGCCCCCCAGGAGAAAGTTGTCTATACTTATTGCTTTTTCATCATAGACAGTACCATCTCTCCCAATCTCCATAATTATGAAACCACTTTGGTCTGACAGAGTCTTTGACCTGAAACTTTAACATTGTTTCTCTTTCATAAGTGTTTTCTGATTTCAGATTTCCAGCATCAGTGATTTTTCTTGGTGACAAAATATATTGAAAATTCTAAAGAAAAAATGCATAAAAGTAGGTGAGGCGTTTTTCTCTGTGTTTTATAATGCCAGCATAAATAACATCAATGCCCAAATGCACTCAAAAAGTTATTCAAGCAATCATTAAATATGAACCCATTCTCAACTTGTACGTCTAGACATATAAAAAGGAAATAAATAAGAGTGCATGTCACTCCTGGTACATATAACCTCGAAAACCTCAAATTGGGACAATTTTTTGAAGCATTATGGCTATTGTTCATTGTGAAATGAATATTAAAAAGGTCACACACATTCTTGCAATAATTTATCTCTTAATATTAAATGTTTCATTTCCTAATTATATGAAAGTATTTAAAGAATAAATCTTAAAAGTCTTTTGGTAAAGTGATGACCTTTTTATTTCAGTCTTTAACTTTGCGAGAGGCTTGAACCCACAAACTGCTGATGGACAGGAACAATAGGTTTCGTTTAAGTAAAGCATGCAACTATGTGCTAGCTCAAAATACATTCATTTAATATCTTCTGGAGACAATGAAAGAAAAACAACAGAAGTGTAATTGGCATTTGACAAATTTACAGGCATACATTTCCACATGGTTATGTTTGGAACAGTTCACAATACTGATTATCTTGTGATCACCTGATCACGGTAATTGGAAGTATGACCTAAAACATCAGTTGCTGAATGTCAAACATATATGCATATTTTCTAATATACTATTAAATGTTTAATTGTTCCATGATTTGAATGTGCACATTGACATTAGGCACAGGGAAAGATACAAAATGTCGCAGTAACTCAGCAGCTCAGACAGCAACCTTGGAGAACATAGATCGGTGTAATTTTAAGTCGGAACACTCCGTAGAACTGCTGAGACTGAAAAAACAGTCTGAGGAAGGATCCCAATCAAAATGTCACCTATCCAAGTTCTCCAGGGATGCTGCTTAACCCACTTTTATTCCAGCATTTTGTGTCTTTCCTTGGTAAACCAGCATCGGCAGTTCCTTGTTTTGACATTAGACATAATTCAGCTATGAATAGACAAGCTAAAAATTAACTGATTAATACTTCAGCATTTCATCATTGGCCATCGATGGGCTGACTACTTGCATACCTGCAGGAGAGAGCTGGAGCAGTTTGAGTCTGGAACATAAATTGTACCACTTGGACAAGTAGGTGGATCAACAGTTAACTGACAATGGGATTATGTGGACTAGTTGGGGGGAATATAAATAAGACAATTCTCTGGCATTTCCTATACTCATTCGCCATTTATAAATTGTTATATTGTTTCTCCCAAGAGATAACATGGTTGCGTGGGAGGGTAGTCATGTCCCTGATAACTCGAGTATGTGTGAGACATTGTGGCCCAGATTGTTTCTTCATCTTTTCCAGAAATGTGTATGTTTTTGCCCTTTTTGACATTTGTTAGTTTTATACGGTATATTTTTGGATATAAGCAAACTGAATTTGTGGCACGAATACTTAATCATAAACCCCATAAATATTTGAGACTCTTTGACTTTATTGTGCACACTCATTCATATTACTTGGTTGCTTAGCAGCAATCTTCATTTCTGAAATTTAAAAATTTCCAGTGATTCAATCCAAGTTAAATTGGAAAATGTATATAGATTTTAAGTCTATCAGATAAAATATTCTGACTATAATAATAAAAATCAAATTTTCATAATAAATAACCAATTGCTTAGCAATCCAATAGTTTGAAGGAGTTATTTATGCAATGCTATTTTGTTACTTACTCATAAATATGAAACAGAGATAAGTTCAAAAAACTTACAATTTGTAAGCTTGGCAAGTCAAGTTTTAAAAAAAAGCGAAGTTTAAACTTCCTGTCAGTTTACAAATATTGAAATTAAAAAATTGAGTCAGAATTGTTTTTTCTGTTTTAGATTGGAAGGATGTTACTAGTTGGAATGTGCAAGAATTGCTTTTTTAGACCTAAATTATTTATTGTAGGGTCATAAATTTATGCAGGCCGATTGACCAAACATCCATGACCATCATGCCCTTCCTGCCATGCCCACCATGTCCTTCCTGAGCCAATCCATTTTGCCTGTATTTGGCCCATTTCCTTCTAAACCTTTCTTATCTATACACCTTTCCAAATGGGGTCAAGGAAAGAGCATTCACATCGCAGCCCAATCTTTCCACCACCACGCACAAGAAGCACAAGAAGTGCAAGAGAAACACCATTGTATGCAGAGCCGAGAAGTGTGTTCAGCTCTGGCTGAACAACTTCTAATCTTGTGTGTGGACTCGATAAGAAGAAGACCTTTCCAAGTGCATATAAAATGTTGTAATTGTTCTTATCTCTACCACATCCTCTGCCAGCTTGTTCCACTTACCCATTAATCTATGCTAACTGCCCAATGACATTTTTCTTCGTCAGGTCCCCATTGCACCTTTAAATCCTCACCATATATCTAATCCCAGAGGATTAAATTCCATCTGCAATTGCCCTGCCCAGTTTACAAGCTATATAATGTCATATCATCGCTTCAGACTATCCTTATCACTATCAACACTACCACCACCAAAGCCCTACGAACAATCTCCCTACTTACCTCCCGGAGAGCATCTGTGATTTGTCCTCCTCTATGCTCTCCGAGGCATCCAATGCTCCCTCCTTTAATCTTAGCATTCCCCAGAAATTGGCAGTCAAAAATGAAATTTCTATGTCTCTATGAACGGTTCTGATAAACTTTGGGTCATCTTCTGACCAGGAATGTTACAGCACTCAAGACTGTTTGGTCAATTCAACAATTTCAGATAGGCAGCCTTTGCAGTTTCTATATTGTAATCTCCATTGACTCTCGCTGCAGATGCTGCCTGTCTTTTGGGGGCATTTCAGGCATTGTACATTACTTGATATTTTCTTTAAACATAGTGTGACTTACAGATTTCCAGCACGCTCTGATCTATCTTCTGTCCTCAATCATATCCGGCTATTTATATCTTCTCCAGACAGATCAACTGTGATTAACTAGACACCAAATATACTCTTTCAGCCCATTTGCCCACAATTCACATCACATTATCGCTTTTGAACTCCATCCCTCACAAACATATTTTTTGTTTTTCCTACCCCACCCGCACCACTTCATATTGGACGTTTCATAGTGCTCCTGTATGGTCATCAATCTGAAACTTTAATGCTGCTTCTCTCTTCATATAAGCTGACTAGCCTGCTAAATATTTCCAATATTTTCTGTTTTGATGTCATTTTATGTAAACCATTGTGATAAAAGATGAACAAATGAGCAGTAAGGTATGAGACTCAAGGCTGAACAAATTAATTGAGAAACTTAAATCCATCACAAGTGGAAATGTTTCTGTACCATTGTGAGCATCAATTTGTCAGTAGCATTTAGTTAATCAGTGGTAAACAGGGAGGTCAATAGTTTGAGGTTAAATTTAAGATGTATATATTTTTAAATAAGATAATTCATTGCCAGTCATCTTTCAAGATGTTAAACACATTGTTAGGTTTCAGATAATCTGGGGAATATTCAGATTAATTTGTTTTTTTTTGATCTGTCATCATATTTCATTTGTCTGTTACCATAAATTTTGCAAATTCAAGTTCAGATTCAGTTAACAGTTTGACAATGATACTTTCTCACAACCTTGTTCTCAGCATTAAATATTTATATATTTCTGAGTGGAATATATTAAAAACAACTTGTAAATTGGAGCATATAACCATATAACCATATAACAATTACAGCACGGAAACAGGCCATCTCGACCCTTCTAGTCCGTGCCGAACACGTATTCTCCCCTAGTCCCATACACCTGCGTTCAGACCATAACCCTCCATTCCTTTCCCATCCATATAACTATCCAATTTATTTTTAAATGATAAAAACGAACCTGCCTCCACCACCTTCACTGGAAGCTCATTCCACACAGCCACCACTCTCTGAGTAAAGAAGATCCCCCTCATGTTACCCCTAAACTTCTGTCCCTTAATTCTCAAATCATGTCCCCTTGTTTGAATCTTCCCTACTCTCAGTGGGAAAAGCTTATCCACGTCAACTCTGTCTATCCCTCTCATCATTTTAAAGACCTCTTTCAAGTCCCCCCTTAACCTTCTGCGCTCCAAAGAATAAAGCCCTAACTTGTTCAACCTTTCTCTGTAACTTATTTGCTGAAACCCAGGCAACATTCTAGTAAATCTCATCTGCACTCTCTCTATTTTGTTGACATCCTTCCTATAATTAGGCAACCAAAATTGTACACCATACACCAGAATTGGCCTCACCAATGCCTTGTACAATTTTAACATTACATCCCAACTTCTATACTCAATGGTCTGATTTATAAAGGCCAGCACACCAAAAGCTTTCTTTACCACCCTATCTATATGAGATTCCATTTTCAGGGAACTGTGCACAATACTGTGCATGGTCTGAATAGTTTGGTACATACTTGATCTCCCACATGATAAGGGCACCTTGTCAATGTATCTTCATTAGGATGCAGCGTGACATTGTTAATTCAGAAACAAGGGTCCTAAACTTAAAGAAAGGTAACTTTGAGGGTATCAGACGTGAATTGCCCAGGATAGACTGCATTTAAAGACTGCATGTATGAACTACTAGTCAAGAGTCAAGAGTCAATTTAATTGTCATTTGGACCCCTGGAGGTCCAAACGAAATGCCGTTTCTGCAGCCATACATTACACACAATTAGACCCCAGACACAACATAATTACATTTAACATAAACATCCATCACATAGCTGTGATGGAAGGCCAAATAAACTTTCCCTCTCCCCTGCACCAAAACCCCCCCCCCCCCCCCCCGATGTCAGAGTCAAAGTCATAGCCCCCGGCTGGCGATGGCGATTGTCCCGCGGCCATTAAAGCCACGCCGGGTGGTGCGAGGTCGCACACCGGGTCTTGATGTTGGAGCCCCCGGTGTGCGCTCGCAGAGTCCGCGGCCATTCCAGCCGCGCGGGGCAGTGGTGTCAGGCCCCGCTCCAGGAGCTCTTCGACCCCGCAACTCGGGCGGGAGAAGTCGCCGCCGCAGAAGCCCCGAAAAGCGGTCTCCCCCCAGGGAGCCGTGGGCTCCCGGCGCCGTCGTCCACAGACCTGTAGAGAGCCTTCGACTCTCCAGCAGCAGCAGCAGCAGCAGCAGCAGCAGCAGCAGCAGCAGCAGCAGCAGCAGCAGCAGCAGCAGCAGCAGCAGCAGCAGCAGCAGCAGCGCTCCTCCACCGCTCCGGACTCGGCCAGCTCCACGACGGCAACGGTGAGTCGACACCTGAGTCCCTGGTCTCTTCCTGTTGGAGGCCGCTCCTCGTTGCGGCCTCAACGACGACTGAGACCCGACGAGAAAAGGTCGGGTCTCCAGTGCAGGGAGAGATTCAAAAAGTTTGTGGCTAAAGGGATCAGGGGGTATGGAGCGAAGGCAGGTACGGGATACTGAGTTGGATGATCAGCCATGATCATATTGAATGGCGGTGTAGGCTCGAAGGGCCGAATTGCCTACTCCTGCCCCTATTTTCTATGTTTCTATGTTTCTATCAGCCACACTTCACTCCTGCTCTTGTGAATGGAAGGGCAGAGCCGTTTCAGAGTAGTGGCTACCATTTGCTGGTATGTGTTAGGTTGAACTGATTCTTTTATTTACTTTTAAATCCCTAAGTGGTCTTGTCCCGTCCTACCTATCTGAGCTTCTTCACCCTTATTCGCCCTCCCGCTCTCTCAGGTCAGATGATCAGCTGCTCCTGATTGAGCCAAAGACTAAGCGGAAGCTCAGAGGGGACCGTGCCTTTGCTGTGTCGGCTCCGAGATTGTGGAATGAATTGCCTCTGCACGTTAAACAGGCCCCTTCTCTAGCTGTTTTTAAGTCACTCCTGAAGACATATCTATTCTCCGTGGCCTTTGTAGACCAGTGAGGTGTTGAATTGTTTACTAACTTTATTTGCTTGGTTTTGCTGCGTTGTTCGTACTCGTGTTTTATGTTTTTTTAATTTATTGTTTGGATTTTCGTATGTAATTTATGCGCCTCGTGTTAGTTGTATGTTCTGTTGTTCTGCCTGTTTTATGATGTCTTGCTTGTTTTCTTTTTTCTGTACAGCACTTTGGTCAGCTTTGGTTGTTTTTAAGGTGCTTAACAAATAAAGTTATTATTATTATTATTATTATTATTATTATTATTATTATTATTATTATTATTATTATTATTATTATTATTATCTCTGGATAGAAGACCTTGAATGGACAGAAGTTAGATTGAAGTCAAGACCTTTTTTCCCTCCAAATAAAAATTCCTAGTTTTCTGGGTGATTTCATAACAGGTTATTAGTTGCACCTTTAACAATTCTTAATTAGGCTGCAGAATACCTGTTAGAAATTATTGGTGCACATACCCACTATGAGAATTTAAAACAGCAATCGACAGATGACCTCTTTGGGTATATATTAAGCAGTGCCTTGCCAATAGGCAAGCTACTCCCTTAATGACCGACCTGCTTAGAGATTGCATTTGGTGGGCCTTGGGCATTAAGGGGATTTTCCATTGCCGACTGCCTGTCTTTCGATTGAGACTTGCGTCATGTTGTTAAAAATCAATCATCCTACAGTCAGAATTGGGCAAGTCCTTGGGTAAATACATAGTGATTGGTAAGCAAATCAAGTGTGAAACTTTATAAATCAGTACCTACAATGAATTCACATGTAAACCTTTAAATCATAATTTCTTATAAACAATTATTTACATTCCAATAATAACTACTCCCAAATTAAAATTCAAAAAGCAAATAAATCGTTATTCCTCAACATGTGGTGAAAAATTAGTTGCAATAATTCCTTTTCAAAAAGGCATGCACTGGAAAATCAAACAATGATACATTATCTGATTATTCGTGAGAATTTACATTTTATAAAGGAAATTTGAATTTTATGACAGTGAATTTAACTGTGTGTGAAATGCACAATGTTGAATAAAATAAGAGCATGGAATAATTTCAATAGTCAGCTAATGAGACAAGATCCGGGTGACGGAAAAAGTTGACGTGTCCTGTCAATATTTTTTTCATCAGGAGTAGGAAAATTTAGAATTAAAAGCATGCCAACATAAACATAAAAACATACTTATCAAGCTCGGCCTTAAACATTCCTAATGATCTGGCCTCTCTCAGCTTCGGGGGCAAAGAATTCTAGAGTCACTACTCCGAGACAAGAAATCACTATGCACCTCAGTTTTAAATGATTTACTCCTTATTTTCTTGCTATCTTCAATGGTCTGTGACTACCACTGATGGAAACATCTTAACATTTACTCAGTCAGGCCTACCCTGCCTTCTATATATGAAAAAGCATTGAATGGAAGGGGAACATATAGAATTAATGGCAACCCCTTTAAGAGTATTGATGCACAGAGGGATTTTGGGGGCCTGTCGCAATTAGGCGATTTTTTTCTGCGACTGACAGCGACTGCCATAGTCGTAGCAGGTCTCCAACGAATCGGCGACTGGACCCCCTACGACCATGTCCACGACAATGTCTACAACAACCTACCACCTAGTCGACGTCAAGCTACGGCAAGCTACCGACAACCAGCGACCCATTAGGTACGACCCCCTTACAACCCATGTCCACCTACGACCACATCTATGACAACCTACGTCCACCCACAACAAGATACGACAAGCTACGACGTTGTTGGTGACAACTGAAGACAACTCAGTCGCCGGGATTCACCAAAGTCAGCACCGTCGACAACCTACGTCACCTGGCGACAACCTATGTCACCCTGGCGACAACCTACGACAGCATCTACGTCAAGCTATGGTCATTGGCGTCAAGCCAACTGCCGCCAAAAAGTTTGCAACATTTCAAAATCCAGCGGCGACCAGAAAAACGCAATGATCCTTTGGGCGACGGAGACAACTACTCATGACCATACAGGCGACACCCCGTCGACCATGTGGCAACAGCCTACTCGCCCGTAGTCGCCTAAAAAATCACCTAAGTGGGACAGGCCCCTAACTCCTGGAAAGTGGCAATACAAGTAAATAAAGTGGTAAAGAAGCCACAGAGTATGTATGCCTTTATTGGTCAGGGCATCGAGTTTAACAGTCAGGAAGTCATGATGTGATTTTCTCGGGGTTTGGTGAGATTGCATTTGAAATATTGCACACAGTTCTGGTTGCCCCAATAAGGGAAGACTCTGGAAAGGGTGCAGAGAATGTTTACCAGAATAATGCCTGGATTTGGGATAATTAGGTATAAGAGGGATTGGAGAAACTTGGATTGTTTGCAATAGACAATAGGCGCAGGAGTAAGGCATTCGGCCCTTCGAGCCAGCACCACCATTCAATGTGACCATGGCTGATCATCCCCAATCAGTACCCCATTCCTGCCTTCTCCCCATATCCCCTGACTCTGCTATCTTTCAGAGCCCTATCTAGCTCTCTCTTGAAAGTATCCAGAGAACCATCCTCCAACAGAGAATTCCACACACTCACAACTCTCTGTGTGAAAAGTGCTTCCTCATCTCTGTTCTAAATGGCTCACCCCTTATTCTTAAACTGTGGCCCCTGGATCTGGACTCCCCCAACACCGGGAACATGTTTCCTGCATCCAGCGTGTCCAAACCCTTAAAAATCTTATATGTTTCATAAAGATTTCCTCTCATCCTAAATTCCAGAGTATACAAGCCCAGCCGCTCCATTCTCTCAGCATATGACAGTCCCACCATCCCGGGAATTAACGTTGTGAACCTACTCTGCACTCCCTCAATAGCAAGAATGTCCTTCCTCAAATTTGGAGAAAAAAACTGCACACAATACTCCATGTGTTGTCTCACTCGGGCCCTGTACAATTGCAGAAGGACCTATTTGCTCCTATACTCAACTCCTCTTGTTATGTTTCTTTGGAACATTGGACATTGAAGGGAGACCTGATAGAAGTATATAAAACCAAGAGAGGCATAGATAATGGAGACTATCGGAATGTTTTTCCCATGATTGAAATATCAAATACCAGAAGTCATAGCTTTAAGGGGAAAGGGGGAAAGTTTGGGGAGATATATGGGGCAGGTTATTTTACACAAAGAGTGGTGAGTGCCTGAATCAAGCTGTCGGGGTTTTGGTGGAGACTGATATGATAGTGGCATTCAAGAAACTTTTGGATAGTCATGTGGATATGCAGAGAGTGGAACAATATGGATTATGTGCAGGCAGATAAGAGCTAATCTTCACATCATGTTAACCATAGACCTTGGGTTCCCAACCTGGGGTAAGTTTACCCCCAGGGGTAAATTTTGCCTACCCAGGGAGTAAATTTGTTGATTCGGGATTTGAACATATTTTTTTCTCATTGACTGACTGGACTTGGTTATGGTATATTGGTATCTGTTCATCATTAGTTGATCATAAATAAGAGAAATAACATTGTTATGTGCTATTAAAGTACCAGGGGTAAACAGGATGATAAAGGTTAGGAACCCCTGCCATAGACATTGGCGGCTGAAGGCCCATTCCTGTACTGCACTAAGTTCTATATTCCCCCTCATAAACTCCAAAGTATACAAACCCAAACTGTCGAGCATCCTTGATAGGAGAACCAACTCAGAGGAATTTGCCTGGTAATTTTTCTTTAATCTGTCACCAATGCTTTATTATTTTTTTAGGTAGGACCACCAAAACTGGGTACAATACTCTAACTGTGGTCTCACCAACATCCTGCACAATTGGAACTAAACCTCCTTATTCTTCAACACCAATCTTTTGCAATAAATACCAACATGATTTTTGTCTTCTTAGCAACTTGTTGGATCTGCCTACAAACTTTGTGATTCAAGTTATGGTACATCTAGACCTCACGAACTTGTTTCATTTATAGTCTCTCCATTAGATATTGTTCCACCTTTTGATTCCTCATACCAAAGTACATAGCTTCACACTCCGCACATTAAACTCCATTTCCCAGGTCTGTGGACATTCACCCAATCTGCACTGACTTGTTGGGGAACTATGATGAGCTAAAGCCCAGATGTCCACTTCTACATATTGAGGTTTCCAATATGTGTTAATTATTTATTAAAGGAATTAGTGACATCCAAATTAAATGACAATGCTGACTGTCTCTTTATGAAAATGCCACAAAGCTTACGGCAAAAATAGCTATTACATCTAAGAAATATTATTCCATGCATTATAATAAGAATAACTCAAATGCATTAAACTGATGCACACAGGTACTTAAAGCAGCCAGAAATAGAAATGCAAATAAATAAGCTTTTGTTTTACTTTGAGAAACTTCAGGCTTCAATATGAGCAATCATTTGTTTCTGAAATCCCTGAACGATGAACAAAAAAATTAAGCTGGTATTCAGACTATAAAACCCAATTATATTTGCATGAATGCCCAATGCAGATAGGAGTCTGAACAAAGATGTATTGGAACAAGATAAATATCGCCATACTGTAGAGGGAAATTACATACCAAAGGAGCTATCATCATAATAGTTAACTTGCATATTTTTAGGAAAAAAAGGCACCTGCCCAATGAGCAGGCAAAATGCAGCAGCAAATCTTGTCAGCAGGAAAAAAAGTAATAATATTATCCATCATGAGATGTTGGGAGATGATAGTCATAGCGTTTACAAAACTACATTCCATGGATTTCAACAAAGCAATATCATACCATGAGACATGTTGTAGTGGTCATTTGGCTTATTTTGTGTGTAATTAATTATGGCATGTGTCTTTAAATTTTAGACTACTTGTAATTATGTGGGTGGGATTTATGACGTATTCAAGGGCATGTTTGGAGCTTGGTTTCTTGTGCAAAACCTTAGTTTTTAGTTTAGTTTTGGACTTACATGAGGAAGGCAACCTTTTTACCATGCAAAGTGTAATGGAGACACGAGGCGTTTTCTAACCTTTCAAGCAATATGTGGAGTTTAAGAGGGAACTGCAGATGCTGGAGAATCGAAGGTTACACAAAAAGGCTGGAGAAACTCAGCAATATGTGGAGTTTGATGAAGATTATAGTGTACGAGTCGGAAGAAGGTTGGATGTATACCTTGAGTTTAAGAAGGAACTGCTGATGCTGGAAATGTATTCCTTCTTTCTTTATCCCTTCTTTATTTATTCCTATTTCCTTCACTCCATGGATGCTGCTGCACCCGCTGAGTTTCTCCAGCATTTTTGTGTACCTTGGATGTATACCTTATTGTGTTTCTTCAACATAAAGAATCTATTAATCAAAAGACTGTGTTGTGAAGATTTATCTGTGAAGAAGCTCTGAAGGTCTCTGACGGAAACTCACATGCATATTACGACATTCTCCTTAATCATGTAGTCCCCTTAGTGGCTAGAGGGAGTAATCTATTGAACGATATAAAAATCTGCTGCTACACGTGTCCAAAACTGGTGGCTCTAATGCACTTATTAATCACGTAATGTAATTAGTGTCATCTTAAGATGGTTCCTGTGAAAATTCATACAATTGTCATTGTCTTTATACAGTAGTTAAACATGAATAGAAACGTTGAACGTCGTATTATAAAGAGGAGTGTGTGGATCACACTAATAAAGGTACTTTTCCAGGCAAAAATAATTGAATATGTATGTTTCTGTTTTAGCTGAGAAGATTTTAACAATTTGCTTCACATTAAAAAAATTACATTGAAGAATGAGAAACATTGGTGAGGAACCAAGAGTGGAACCAATGAAGGAGTATTGCTAGAGGAGAGCAATGTGGAGAGAAATTAAATGAACACAAAAGGAAGATTGAGAGGGAGAATGGGACTGATGGAATAACTGCACTTGGAGCAAGTATGAACCCAATGGCCTGAGCTTTTACCACAGCAACTGACTACTTCTGCACTATTATGGACATGTTTTCTGATTGTGCTTGTTCGTACTCATGGCTTTTTTTTTTTCAGTCTTTGTCTTTTTGCTGTCTTGTAGGATGTGCAATGTATTTATAATTTATGTATAATATATGTGATTTTGTGTGTTATCTGAATTATATGCCAATTATGCTGGCAACATTTATGTTGGTTCTGTACTTGTGTCTATGGCAATAAACATGAGTTGGCTTATACTTGTAATGAGACAAATGGAAATCATTCAGCCATTGGGTTCATACTTGCTCCAAGTGCAGTTATTCCATCAGTCCCATTCTCCCTCTCATTTCCTGATATTCCTGATAGTTCAAGTTCAAGTTTATTGTCATGTGTCCCTGATAGGATAATCACATTCTTGCTTTGCTTCAGCACACAGAACATAATAGGCATTGACTACAAAACACATGAATAAATAAACTGATAAAGTGCAAATAACAAATAATGAGTTATTTATGTTCAGAGTTTTGGCCGAGTCAGGTTTAATAGCCTGATGGTTGTGGGGAAGTAGCTGTTCCTGAACCTGGTTGTTGCAGTCTTCAGGCTCCTGTACCTTCTACCTGAAAGTAGCAGGGAGATGAGTGTGTGACCAGGATGGTGTGGGTCTTTGATGATACTGCCAGCCTTTTTGAGGCAGCGACTTCAATAAATCCCCTTGATGGAAGGAAGGTCAGAGCCGATGATGGACTGGGCAGTGTATTCTCTCACAAAGAATGGATCGATTAAGTTATATTCACTGGAATTTAGAAGGTTAAGAGGTGATCTTAGAAACATGCCAGCAAAATAAACTGGCCCTCAACACCAGCAAATCCAAGGAACTGATTGTGGACTTTGGAACGGGTAGGATAGGGACCCACAATCCCGATGGTGGAAAGGGTCAAGAAGTTCAAATTCCTGGGCTTGCACATTTCCGAAGATCTTTCCTGGTCTCAGCACACTGATGCAATTATAAAGAAAGCACATCAGCGCCTCTACTTCCTGATAAGACTACGGAGAGTTGGTATGTCAAAGAGGACTCTCTCGAACTTCTACAGGTGCACAATAGAGAGCATGCTGACTGGTTGCATTGTGGCTTGGTTCGGCAACTTGAGCGTCCAGGAGCAGAAAAGGGTGCAGAAAGTTGTGACCTCTGCCCAGTCCATCATCGGCTCTGACCTCCCCAGCATCGAAGGGATCTATCGCAGTCGCTGCCTCAAAAAGGCAGCCAACATCATCAAGGACCCACACATCCTGGCCACGCACTCATCTTTCCGCTACCATTGGGCAGAAGGTACAGGAACCTGAAATTTGTTACATCCAGGTTCAGGAACAGCTTTTTCCCCACAGCCATCAGGCTATTAAACTCGCCAACAAACAGATTCTAAACTGTAACAGCCTATTGCACTTTATCTGCTTATTTATATGTATATTGAACTGAACTGTTCTGTATTTCTGCTTACAATATTCTGTTGTACTGCAGCAAGGAAGAATTTCATTGTCCTATCAGGGACACATGACAATAAACTCACTTGACTTGACGATATAAAATTCTTAAGGAATTGGACAGGCTAGATACAGGAAAAATGTTCCCAATGTTGGGGGAGTTCAGAACTAGGAGTCACAGTTTAAGAATAAGGAATAGGCCATTTAGGACTGAGATGAGGAAATACATTTTCACCCAGAGAGTTGTGAATCTGGGGAATTCTCTGCCACAGAAGGCAGTGGAGGCCGATTCACTGGTTGTTTTCAGGAGAGAGTTAGACTCTTCGGGCTAATGGAATCAGGGGATATGGGGAGAAAGCAAGAACGGGGTACTGATTTTGGATGATCAGCCATGATTATATTGAATGGTGGTGCTAGCTCGAAGAGCTGAAGGGCTGAATCGCCTACACCTGCACCTAGTTTCTGTGTTTCTATGCCCATTAACTCCCATTTGATTATTTACCCTATTGACTTACTCCAGGGGGGTAATTTACAATAACCAGTTAACCTACCGGGACCTATTTAGGAGGTTGGATATAACTCCAAGCACATGGAGGATATCAACATGGTTCCAAAGAAAATATGAAAACTCCGCACTAACATCTAATGTCAGGATTAAATTCAAACTCACGTCCATGGAGCAGTAAAGAAGCGGTGCGAAGAGCTGTATTGCCATGTTGATTAAAAGACTGAAGTCTCATATTTGGTGACGAGGATGTATAGGTTGGCCTGAATGGCTGTAACTACTTAGATTACAGACTAAAGTAGTAGCTTAGAATACAGTATAAACAGAAAGGAATACAGAATGTTGTGATGAAACAGTCTAGAATTAGCTATTTTTTAAATGATTCATATTAGTGGTTTAGAATAAAGTATAAACAGAATTTTTTTTAAATGATTCATATTCGTACCTTAGAATAAACAGAAAGGAATACAGAATGTTGGGATGAAACAGTCTAGAATTAGTTATTTTTTTAATTATTCTCTAAAAATGTTACTTATGTATTGTAAATATATTTGGTAAATCTGATATTTACATTGCTCCAGCAACCCCAAAGTATTTTTTGTTTCACTATTTTAGGAAACTTGTTTTTAAATTTTGCTGTCAAAAGTGAAACATTTAAAAGGAACTAGCTTCTGTGGGGAAATAGATTGAAAATCTTAAACACAGTAATGAAATGGAAGGGATGAAAATGAATAGTAAAATGAATGCAGACTAAATATGGAACAATTCCTGAACTCAAGATTGGGCCTAAGTCACATTTATATTAAGCCGTTGAGCTGCAAGTAATTGTAAGGTCAGTGGCAATAATCTACAGAAGGCCATCAAGAGCAAGATGATTGAGTGGGATAATGGGAAGACTTTCTCCCAAGGAATTCTGAGGAATTGTAGATGAACCCAGGTTAAACGGCTTTTATATTCATTCCCTTGCATGTGGCTACTTTTCAGGTCCATTGTTCAGAACACTTGCAATTGTCTCTGGATTCTCTATTACAGTTTGTGCTGGTAGCTTGTTTTTGCTTTCTTAACTGGTTCTATACTGTATCTATTTAAATAAAACATGGTCTCAACTCTGTTATAGCCATTAAATGACTAAGTGCAGTAACCTTAGTTTCATTAAACTTCCTCTGATTAAATAAAAATAATTGAAATGCATTACTTTCTAATTCTCCAAAACATATTCTGTCTAAAAGTTTAAAATATATATTTGTTCTTTTTAACCTGCTGCTAAAAGGAAACAACTCTTGTATTAAACATCTCTGAAGGAGCAATAAAACCTTCCATCTGTACATGAAATCATTTAATTGGAGAGTTGCAAAGCCATGTGCTTCACTTTATCAGTATCTTGAGACCTTGCAGTTGTTAATTAATCTTGTGGTGGGGGGGGGGGGGGGGGGGGGGGGGGGGGGGGGGGGGGGGGGTTGGGAGTGAATCTTGTTGTTTGCTCATTAGTACTGTGAGGAAAGAGTTTATTTCAAACCTGTGAGGATGGTTGATTTAGACTGAAGGGTTCCTGAAAAAAATTCTTAGAAAGAAACAAGGTCAGATATCATTGCATTTAATATTTAGTTTTTATTCAACTTCCTGACAAAATATTAAACCTGTGAGTGATGTCCTTGAAATGTCCTTAAAATGTTTACAGATGTTGGACATGGTTAATGAACAAAAGTCAGAAGCATTTTTTTAAACTTAGAATCATAGAGTGATGCAGTGTGGTATCGGGCCCTTTGGCCCAACTTGCTCACACCGGCCAACATGTGTCAGATATACCAGTCCCATTTGGTCCATATTCTTCCAAACCTGTCCTATTTATGTACCTGTCTAACAGTTTCTTAAATGTTGGGATAGTTCCTGCCTCAACCACCTCTTCTGGTAGCTTGTTCCATACACCCACCACCTTTTGCGTGAAAAAGCTACCCATCGGATTCCTATTAAATCTTTTCCCCTTCACCTTAAACCTGTCCTCTTGTCCTCGATTCACCTACTCTACCCGATCTATTCCTACTTACAAAATAGAAACGTATCCAGCTTCACACTATCAAAAGCCTTCTCAGCAAAAGTACATGTTCAATATAAAAGACAACTCAATCTGTTTTTCATCAATAACTGCAAATACATTTGAAACTGTACAGTTTAAATGTTTGATTCATTGTAGACATTCAAATAAATATTGGATTAAGGAAATTAAACATTATTCTATTGAGCAAAATTGGACTATTTAATCTTTGTAACCAATATAGTCCAGTGAACAAATTGAAAATGTTGCTCTTGGATAGGCTTTTCTGTGAAAAAAAGAAATGAACTGTTTTTCCGAGAATTCAAGTGTTTAACATAGTCATCAAAGATCATGCTAAATGTATGCAAATATTTTCTTAAAATGCTGTTTAAAAATTCATATGAAATGCTTGAAACTTAATTGCAAAAAAATAATTCAAAACTTCTGATGCTGAGAGAAATGCAATTCCCATTATCTGTAACCATTTCGCTATTATGGGACACAAATGGTAAAACCATCTGCAGAATAAACAAAGAGTGGTATCTGGGCCCTTTGCCCTCTTGCTCACACCGGCCAACTGTCTCAGATATACCAGTCCCATTTGGTCAATATTCTTCCAAACCTGTCCTATCTATGTACCTGTCTAACAGTTTCTTAAATGTTGGGATAGTTCCTGCCTCAACCGCCTCTTCTGGTAGCTTGTTCCATACACCCACCACTTTTTGTGTGAAAAAGCTACCCCTCGGATTCCTATTAAATCTTTTCCCCTTCACCTTAAACCTATGTCCTCTTGTCCTCGATTCACCTACTCTAACCGATCTATTCCTACTTACAAAATAGAAACGTATCCAGCTTCACACTATCAAAAGCCTTCTCAGCAAAAGTACATGTTCAATATAAAAGACAACTCAATCTGTTTTTCATCAATAACTGCAAATACATTTGAAACTGTACAGTTTAAATGTTTGATTCATTGTAGACATTCAAATAAATATTGGATTAAGGAAATTAAACATTATTCTATTGAGCAAAATTGGACTATTTAATCTTTGTAACCAATATAGTCCAGTGAACAAATTGAAAATGTTGCTCTTGGATAGGCTTTTCTGTGAAAAAAAGAAATGAACTGTTTTTCTGAGAATTCAAGTGTTTAACATAGTCATCAAAGATCATGCTAAATGTATGCAAATATTTTCTTAAAATGCTGTTTAAAAATTCATATGAAATGCTTGAAACTTAATTGCAAAAAAATAATTCGAAAACTTCTGATGCTGAGAGAAATGCAATTCCCATTATCTGTAACCATTTCGCTATTATGGGACACAAATGGTAAAACCATTCTGCAAAATAAACAAAGAGCAAAATCACTGAATTTCATTGGCTCTGTGATGCCATGGGGTATCTCTGTGATACTACCTATTGTTTATCCGTGTAGGCTTGTTAAAAAAAAAACTACTTGGGGAACTGAGCAGGTCAGCTAAAATCTATGGAGGCAGAGGGACTGCCCTCAGGTCAACACTCTGCATCAGGACGTGATATGCCAATTTTTGCCTCTGCCTTTGCCTCTGCCTTCATCAAGTTCTTCCCGTAGTTTGTGTTTTGCTCGAGATTCCTGTGTCTGCAGTCTTGTGTCTCAATATGTTGAAGCAATTCAATAAGGCGTGCGTGTATTTTTAATTGGGCATATCAATTCAAAAGCATTAGAAAGGGGTGGTGACAACTTGTCAACATTGTGACAAAGCTCTCAAATCCAAAAAAAACCAAATAACCCTAAGTTATTAATTGAAACTCTTGTAAATCAAGTGCTTCTTCCTCCAAGAATTTAAGGCAGGTGTAAAGGGCTTGTCCCAAGAGCATGCGACTCCATGAGGCATGCACAACCTAAAGGGCCGGTCCCACCAGCATGCCCCTGCATGCGGCAAGTGCAACCTAACGTGGTCGCTTGAGCCGTATGGCCTCACTGGGCCGGTCCCACTTCGATCGCCGGAGCCATATGGAGTTGTGCAGAGCTGGTCCCAACATCGCGCGGGGCTCCGAAAAACTGATCGGTTTCAAAAATTCTGCTCGGCAACGGCCCGTCGGCCCACAGCCGCCTCGACGCCGTATGTTATGCGCGAACCTCCCGCGGACTTCGCTCGTACTTCATGTCACTCACTCGACCTCCGCACAGCCCCCGCTTCTGGTCAGGTCGCGCTTGCCGCATGCAGGCGTATGCTGGTGGGTCCGGCCCTTTAAGTCGTGCTTGTCGCATGGAGTCGCATGCCCGTGGGACAGGCCCTTAACTCTTATTAAAAAGATTTTGATGCAGAAAAAATGCTCTAAAAACTCAAAAATCATAACTTGGATTTCAGTGTATTTTTCGTACTACATTTCTTCAAATAATAGAAGAGTATTTAGAAAGGTTTCCAACACCCATGTGTGGAAATAGAAATGGCTGGTACTAACGTATAGTTTGTCTGCTAACTCTGATTTTGCAGTCAGTTTCTCACTGGTGCCACACCACAGATTTCATTCAACACTCAGCTGAATCCCTCTTCTCCCTCTCTTGTGTCATGTCATGAATCCTGGAGTAATTTTCTTTGTGTTCCCATTCGTCTGTTTCATATTCTTCTTATTGATTTGCAAATGCATACGTTAAATGTTAATTGTTTTCGTTGGCTTATCATCTTACTAGCGTTAGATTTTGCGACACTCCGGTCATTTGTTTCCAGATGTTTCAGCACGTTTTTCACTACTTTGCTTCAGCTAAACTTAATCATTTAAGGATATAAACATAAACCATTAAAAGCAACATCACAGCAATTGTTCTTACTGCAGCTTCTAGAGACCTCTCACAGTGATGCAGAGATAGGACATGTAATGTTTAGCTAATTTTCAATCCACATGTACCTTATAACTTGTACAGCAGTTTGTGTTAAATTTTTATTGTGTATTGTGTGTTCTTTTTAGGTGTATCGCTGCTGGCAAATTCATTTCACTGCATGTGATGTGCATGTGACGAATAAAATTGACTTTGACTTTGAAGAAGAAACTACAGATGCTGATTTAAACCAAAGAAAGACACAAAATGCTGGAGTAACTCAGCAGGACAGGCACATCTCCGGAAAGAAAGAATGGGTGACGTTTCGGGTCGAGACCCTTCTTCAGGCCTGAGCTGTTGAGTTCCTCCAGCACTTTGTGTTTTGCTAAGATTCCAGTACCTGATATTTCCCGTGACAGCACTTATATCCTATTCACAGCTGGTCCACAGAGGGCCTTAGTGTTATTTAGCAGGTCCATGACACTTTCTTTCTTCCATCAAATGCCTTCCCGCTCCCACATCTATGTTGGCCTATCATTGAGGTTATTTACCAATGAAACAACATGTTAAAACTCCCATCCTTTCACATTATTGCATGATCTCACCTCCAATCATGTTTTAACATTGCAACCTTCTAATTCTGAATTATTTGTCAGCCTTGAATGTCTTTCTTTCACCGTTGTCTGTTTAGTTTAGTTTAGAGATACAGTGCGGAGACAGGCCCTTCCGCCTACTGTGTCTGGACCGACCAGCAATCCCTGCACATTAACATGATCTTACACACACTAGGGACAATTCTACCATTCACACCAAGCCAAATAACCTACAAACCAGTACGTCTTTGGAGTGTGTGAGGAAACCAAAGATCACAGAGAAAACGCACGCAGGTTACGGGAGAATGTAAAAACTCCGTACAGGTAGCATCCATAGTCAGGATTAAACCCGGGTCACTGGCGCTGTAAGGCAGTAACTCCACTGAGACACCACCATGTCTGCTGTGACTTCAGCCACTAAAACGTTCTTCCTCAACTCACTCTTCCTACTATGCATTTCCTATGTCTACCCATTTGACCAATGTTTAATCTCTTCCCATGGTGTTGGTGACAAAATGTTGCGATAAGTGAACAATTGGTGAAGCATTCAGAGTTGAGCTGTAAAATAGAATCTGGACATTGCACATGCTTAGCACGATATTGTTCCAAATGTTATAGAAATAAGCATTCCTTTTCTTGACAGAATATGTAAGGTTTTATCCCTCTTCGGACCCCAGAGAACTCTGTGCTTTACAATCAAATATTCTTATAGAAACATAGAAACATAGAAAATAAGTGCAGGAGTAGGCCAATCGGCCCTTCGAGCCTGCACCGCCATTCAATATGATCATGGCTGATCATCCAACTCAGTATCCTGTACCTGCCTTCTCACCATACCACCTGATCCTTTTAGCCACAAGGGCCACATCTGACTCCCTCTTAAATATAGCCAATGAACTGGCCTCAACTACCTTCTGTGGCAGAGAATTCCAGAGATTCACCACTCTGTGTGAAAAATGTTTTTCTCATCTCGGTCCTAAAAGACTTCTCCCTTATCCTTATACAGTGACTCCTTGTTCTGGACTTCCCCAACATCAGGAACAATCCTCCTGCATCAAGCCTGTCCAACCGCTTAAGAAATTTGTAAGTTTCTTTAAGATCCCCCCTCAATCTTCTAAATTCCAGCGAGTACAAGCCGAGTCTCCCCAGTTTTTCTTCATATGAAAGTCCTGCCATCCCAGGAATTTGGAGACCAAAACTGTACGCAATACTCCAGGTATGGTCTCCTGTACCACTGCAGTAGAACCTCCCTGCTCCTATACTCAAATCATTTTGCTATGAATGCTAACATACCATTCGCTTTCTTCACTGCCTGCTGCACCTGCATGCCCACTTTCAATGACTGGTGTACCATGACACGCAGGTCTCGTTTCATCTCTCCTTTTCCATTCAGATAATTGTCCACTTTCCGGTTCTTGCCATCAAAGTGGATAACCTCACATTTATCCACATTATATTGCATCTGCCATGCATTTGCCCACTCAACCAATTTATCCAAGTCACCTTGCAGCCTCCTAGAATCCTGTTCACAGCTAACACTGCCCCCCAGCTTCGTGTCATCCGCAAACATGGAGATGTTGCATTCAATTCCCTCGTTCAAATCATTAATATATATTGTAAATAGCTGGGGTTCCAGCACTGAGCCTTGAGGTACCCCACTAGTCACTGCCTGCCATTCTGAAAAGGACCCGTTTACTCCTACTCTTTGCTTCCTGTCTGCCAGCCAGTTCTCTATCCACATCAATACTGAACCCCCAATACCATGTGCTTTAAGTTTGCATACTAATCTCTTATGTGGGACCTTGTCGAAAGCCTTCTGAAAGTCCAGATATAACACATCCACTGGTTCTCCCTTATCCACTCTACTAGTTACATCCTCGAAAAATTCTTTAAGATTCGTCAGACATGATTTACCTTTCATAAATCCATGCTGACTTTGTCCAATGATTTCATCTCTTTCCAAACATGCTGCTATCCCATCTTTAATAACTGACCATAGCATTTTCCCCACTACCGATGTTAGACTAACTGGTCTGTAATTCCCCGTTTTCTCTCTCCCTCCCTTTATGAAAAAAGGGGTTACATTACCCTCCAATTCTCAGGAACTACTCCAGAATCTAAAGTATTGAAAAATTATCACTAATGCATCCACTATTTCTGGGGCTACTTCCTTAAGTACTCTGGGATGCAGCCTATCTGGCCCTGGGGATTTATCAGCCTTTAATCCATTCAATTTTTCCTAACACCACTTCACGACTAACCTGGATTTCACTCAGTTCCTCCATCTCATTTGACCCCCGGTCCCCTGCTATTTCCAGCAGATTATTTATGTCTTCCTTAGTGAAGACAGAACCAAAATAGTTATTCAATTGGTCTGCCAGGTCCTTGTTCCCCATGATCAACTCACCTGTTTCTGACTGCAAGTGACCTACATTTGTTTTAACTAATCTTTGTCTCTTCACATATCTATAAAAACTTTTGCAGTCAGTTTTTATGTTCCCTGCCAGTTTTCTTTCATAATCTATTTTCCCTTTCCTAAATAAGCCCTTTGTCCTTCTCTGCTGGACTGAATTTCTCCCAGTCCTCTGGTATGCTGCTTTTTCTGGCTAATTTGTATGCTTCATCATTTGTTTTGATACTATCCCTGATTTCCCATGGATGCACCACCTTCCCTGATTTATTATTTTGCCAAACTGGGATGAACAATTGTTGTAGTTCATCCATGCAGTCTTTAAATGCCTTCCATTGCATATCCACTGTCAACCTTTTAAGAATCAATTGCCAGTCTATCTTGGCCAATTCACGTCTCATACCCTCAAAGTTACCTTTCTTTAAGTTCAGAATCATTGTTTCTGAATTAACAATGTCACTCTCCATCCTAATGAAGAACTCAACCATATTACGGTCACTCTTGCCCAAGGGGGCACGCACAACAAGACTGCTAACTAACCCTTCCTCATTACTCAATACCCAGTTTAGAATAGCCTGCTCTCTCGTTGGTTCCTCTACATGTTGGTTTAGAAAACTATCCCGCATACATTCCAAGAAATCCTCTTCCTCAGCACCCCTGCCAATTTGATTCACCCAATATATATGTAGATTGAAGTCACCCATTATAACTGTTTTACCTTTGAGGCACGCATTTCTAATTTCCTGTTTGTTGCCATCCCCAACTCCACTACTACTGTTGGGTGACCTGTACACAACTCCCACTAGCGTTTTCTGCCCCTCTACCCATATCGATTCCACATCCTCCAAGCTAATGTCCTTCCTTTCTATTGCGTTAATTTCCTCTCTAACCAGCAATGCTACCCCACCTCCTTTTCCTTTCTCTCGATCCCTCCTGAATATTGAGTATCCCTGGATGTTCAGCTCCCAGCCTTGGTCACCCTGGAGCCATTTGTCCGTGATCCCAACTATATCATATTCATGATCTATTATAGATGCCTCTTTTTCAATTAGAATAAAACCCATCTGAATTCTTCCTTCCTCATGAAGTTTCCCACACTGGTAATATACTCAAATCTCATTTATACCCTGTCTGGTGTTTTATTTTAATATTTGCTTTTCCTTAATTACAACAAACTTATTCTAAATATATTTTATAAAAAATGTTATGAAATGTTATATAAAATATTATATTCAGGAAGAAAAGATTGATAACATATGAAGCCACGTATTTCTACAAATATCACACGTGAAATTAAAACCTTAACAACTGCTGCTTGATCTGGAAAACCTGCTCATCAATACTTTTTATTACTTTCAATTAATCTTATTAACATAATGCCTAGATTTTGGTTCACTAAAATTAGTTTATTCCTATTATATTCATGCTGTGTACTTTTGAAATGTTTGTCTATTTCTCAAAGATCTTTAATCCACGAGTTTAACATTGACTGGAGCCTGTCTTTATTATACCCTTTTGTTAACTTCGAGCCATTCTGTAAACATCTACTCATTTTGCAATAAATGCCAGTCAATTGGTTTAGTTCTGCCATCAGTCATCTTTAAGTTCCTATTTTGCAAGATCGTAAAGCTGTTATTCTGTTCTTTCTCATTTCCTAGATTAGAATTTGTGCTTGGTAAAACATTAATCGTACATGTTCTAGTCATTTAATTAATTTTAATGTGGACATTTGTTATACCATTCCTTCCATCCTATTGAATTTTCATCAGTTCTTATGTCCATTTCTCATTTTATCAAGAGTAACAACCTATTGTACAATTTAATTAGCAACAGAACCAGAGGGGACATCAGGATGATTTTCTTTAAACACTGAGCCATTCTGACATGATACCAGTTTCTGAACAGACATCCCCTCCAACATCTCGGCTAACTCCTTCTAACTCTGTAACATTGTCTATCTTCTCAGATCATCGGATGCTGAAACCTGCTTTTAATACCTGCGGACATGATTATTTCACTTCTCTGTAACACACAACCTCCATCAATCACTTGTCAAAAATCTAAATCTTGCCATACTCTGCTCACCCACACCTTGCACACACCTACCTTATCTCCTAATCCAGCAACATCGTAATTTAAAAGTTGCTGATCTCTTTTTAAACCCCTTTTTGGCCTTGAGGGTCCATATTTACAGCACCTCTCATCCCCTGTTATCTCAGAAATTACTGCATTCTGGTCCTGTGTGCAATTTCACCACAGTTTGACCCATCTCAAAACCTAACACTATGATCAAACTTTTTGGCCGCTAGCGCTGATATCTTAATACATGGTTCTTGGTCTAAATTTATCTATGTACAATTCAATCTATGTTAAAGATGTAATATTAATATAAATTGCAGTTCAAAAATGACGTTGGAGAGTAATGGTTGCAAATTCAATACTAACGTTTCATCAAGAAAATTGAATGTATACGCTAAAGGAAAACTGTTATGGATTTGGGATAAGAGCAGAGTAATAGGACTAATTAGGTAACAAATTAACATAATGGCCTCCTTCATTTCTGGATCGTTTAATGATTAATTCAATAGATGTGACGTAGAAATCATTTTATAAATATGCATCACAGCCTAGTTTGGAAAGTTCAATCCAGACCGCAAGAAATTGCAGAGTTGTGGACGCAGCCCAGATCATCATGTAAACCAACCTCCCTTCTAGTGACTCCAGCTCACATTTCACACTGCCTTGGCAAGACCACCAGCATAATCAAGGACAGTCTCACCCCAACCAATCCATCTTTCCCCTCTCCCATCAGGCAAGGGGTACAGAAATTTCAAAGCGCACACCTCCAGATTCAGGGACAGTTTCTGCTCAACTGTTATCATCAGCTAGAGTGCAGTCCTGACCTCCATCTACTTCATTGGAGACCTTTGAATTATATTTAAACAGACTTTACCGTGCACCCTTTATCCTTTACTTGTGCTCTGTGGACGGTTAGGTTCCAAAGATGTTTAGTGTTCTCGTTAGCTGGGTAGCATAAAAAATGTTTTGCTATACCACATGACATTAATAAACCCAACTAAATGAAATTGTTATGTTCTTAAATGGGCTTTAATTGATCTTTTTTATTAGTCCCCATCAATTATGTTTTATTTTTACCCTATCAATATTTGTTATGTTAGTCATTTAAGAAGCTTGTTGAGACCAGTTTCCTCCTTCATACCAAAGACATGCATGCTTGTAAGACAATCTGCCTCTGTAAACTGCCCCTAATGTGTAGGTAGTGGATGAGAATGTGGGGTAACATAGACGATTGCAAACAGGTAATCAATGGTCCACGTGGACCCGGTGTGCTGAAGGGTTGGATTCCATGATGTATCTATAAAAAAATAAGAGAAACTAAAACTTCCCAGATGATGAACATACCAAATATTTATCGGATCAGAGCTCTTGCCACAGAGTTCTTTTAAAACAAAACCTGGCAATAAAACTTGAAACATTGCCACAATACTGCACATCCTTGTTTTCAAAAATAATAACTGACTGAAAAGCAATGTATCTTTAAAATGAGTGCCTTTCCAAATTTAGCTTTACATTACAAAGCACTGCATAGTTTTGGACTTAGAATTATATTTCACCCTTTAAGTATTTGCAGAACAACCTTTATATTTCACTGGTCAATGATTCATTGGCTACCATGTCAATTTTTGCACCAGATCTTTTATCAGCTATTTCATAAATATCATTGTTTCTGGTTATCAGCATTGTTGATTACCTCTCACATCTAAGCCGCACAGTACTTCACTTTTGTCATTTTCACTACACCTCATTTGTCTCACTTTTTCAGCAACTTTCAAACTCTACATTGGTCTAGTTAGGAGGTTTGCACCAGATATATCTATACCAAGGAGTTATTATGTTGAAGGTAAGGAAATAAGTAAAGAGATGTATACATTTCTTGGACAATTTCCTAATGCAGGTCCATGCCCAGCAATCTTTGCTGGAATTGATCTTACATAGTCTTCTTTTGGAAAGAAGATTAACGTTTGAATGTGAATATTTCTATTGTTAACACTGCAATATGTAAAATCACACAATAACAATGGTGACTGAGTTGACACAAAGGATAACTACCAGCAATGGGACCACACTTTGGCATGTCATCAAGATTTGTAGAATAAAAGGTGGATGGCAAAATGCTCAGGGAGGAAGCTGAAGAAAACAGAATGTTAATTGGAAAATCAATGCCGTTTAGCATATTTTTCTCATTGGAACTGGAGATAATTCAGTTTGGACTCTGCATGTGAATCATGTAGAAAGGTTGAACCCTCGAGGTTTCAGAAGTCTGTGCTTTTTCCTCATTTCTTCATGTTACAAAGCTAATAATAATTTGACCTTGATTCTCTCTTTCAAGTGTTTCCAACAGTGTAAGTGCTAAGTCAGTTGAATAAAATTTGTATTTATTTGCATATATATTAATGTATTTCCTGTTCTAGCATGACAATGAATTTACATTTCCCAAGTAATAGATCCTATTATAATAGAAAGGATGAAAGAACATAGTTAAAATAGTAGTGAAACAGATAAAATATTTGATAAATTCCTCCCGAGATCAAATTTATTTCTGCTAAGATTTGGCACAGTAACAGAGACAGTCTATGAGATTAGAATGTACAATTAAAAATGAAGTAATAATAAGTCAGAAGTTAAAGCCTGAAAAGAAAACATCCTGCAAATTATTCAGGAAGAAAATTCTGTGCAAATACAAAGGGCAGAATAATTCTAAGAGCAATAATCAGAGTACCCTTTACAGTAGTAAGGCAATTCAATGCAAATAATTGAGGAATTCCAAATTGGGAATTCTAAAATGTCAGACATTTAGAGTGACACACCATTCATGATGCATGGGGTTACAAAGGAATTGTCAGAAAATAGCTTTATGAAGATTTCAACTAACGTTTGAATTAAATATTAATCCAACCTTGTGTGCAAGAACATTTTGGTTAAAATAAAACAGATTCTATACTGATAGTAAGATCAGTTATTCAATTACGGTGCTGTTTCTCTTTAATTTAAAAATAGATCTTATGGTTTTTTTTACTTCATAGAAATTTCATACCAAAAATGTAGTGGGAGAAAAGATTTAAAAAATACTTCAGATTTTTATCTTCGGTTTGTGTTTCCCTGCAAGAGATTATCAGCAAAAACATTTAAATATATTAAAGATCTGCACCTAAATCCCAGTCCCGGTACAGAAGAGGCTCCAATTGTTAAAAGCCCAATATCTGGAGTCAGACTCATTTACTATCTGACTACCATAATAGCAGCATATTTGATTGCAAACTTTTGGGTTGTTCTCCATGATTTTTTTTCCCAGCTAAGAGTAGGATGGATTCTCTGCTACATGTTAACAACTCATATTACTTGCTGAAGAAACAAAATTCGACTTTCTCCTTAGCTTACTTTATCACTTCCTGATCCTTAGAAATCTCTAGACTGCCCCAGCATTTTAAATTTCACAGTATTACTTGTTATTTTATTCCATCTCTGCCCGACATGCCTCAAGCTGGAGTGACCCAAGACCATGGAATCAATCCTAAAAATACCCTTTCCCTTCTCTCTCCTCTCCAAAGTTGCAACTTACAACCTCACTCCTCGTTCAAGCTTTGGATGACTTGTTCAAGGTTTTGATGACTTGCCTGAGTGTGGCTGATTGTTTTTTGCAACTCAGTTTCACATTCTGTGTCTTAGTGCTCCTATGAAATTCCTTGGACATTTTTACAATGTGAAAGCATTGATTTCAGTGCAGAAAAAGTAGCTTGCTTTAATTTTTAATGATAAAAAAACTGAAAATGCTGGCAACACTCAGG
Source organism: Leucoraja erinaceus (assembly GCF_028641065.1). Classification (NCBI taxonomy): domain Eukaryota; kingdom Metazoa; phylum Chordata; class Chondrichthyes; order Rajiformes; family Rajidae; genus Leucoraja; species Leucoraja erinaceus. Next base: position 59,922,625 of record NC_073383.1, read on the forward strand.
ACAACATATAAATAATGTTTCAGGCCAAATGCCATTCATCAGAATTGATGAATGATTGCTGCCGAACGTGCTGAGTCTTTCCATGTTAGTTCATATTTCCGGCACTGGCGGTTCAAACACTAAAATTCAATTGGTTTAATAAATAGACAGAGGAAGGCTAAAAGGTGCCCGAATAAATATTTTATATTGGTATATTCTATTAAGTTTGGAGAGTAAATTTTCATTACCATTTAAATAAAAATACCTTGATCCCCGTGGCACACCAATTTCTCGTCTCAAATCCCCAACAATATGTTTTGAGCCCTCTCCCCTTCCTCACACTCCAACCACACTGGACTGGCAGGGTGAGATCAATCTTGCATTTGTTCCCTTGGCTGGGCACATCCACAGCACCTCAGTTGGTATATTTTAATTATATGTTATTGAAATAATAACCACTTCAGGAAATATAACAAGCTCAATGATAATAGTATTGTACTTCTGGTGGCGCTGGTGCCAGCAGCCTCCACCTTCAGCCGTGTATCTTTTTGTTTTTTTGTTTTTTTAGTTATGTTGATGTGTGTTTTTTATGATTTTTTTAATGTCTTTATGTGGGGGAAGAGGGCACGGTGCGGGGGATACCGTCCTTCAGCCGCTTCCTGGTGAGGACGCGACTATTATTCGAGTCGCGTCCTCGCCCCCCCCCTCCCCCCACAGCGGCCTACCTACCTGGATTGGCGCGGCCTTTCCTGCCGGGATCGACCGGAGCTCCAGCAGCGGCGGGACAGCGCTGAAACATCGCGGGGCTGGCGATGCCTTACCGGGGGTCGCCGTCTGGAGCCCGGAGTGCTGGACCTGCTGCACCGACATCATGGAGCTGCGGTTTGCGGAGCTCCCAACGCGGGCGGCGCTGATCAACAACGCGGGGTCCTGCGACTCTGCCCGGCTCGACCTGCGGACTCGGGAGCTGCGGACTCCGGCTGCGGGAGGCGGCTGATCGGGAGGTCCGGGCCGCTGAGGAGGAGGATGCTCACCGTCGGGGATCGGCGTCGGCGTTCCACTAGCCCGGCGAAGAGCCTGAACATCGGGCCACCCGGGGCGGCGACTGCGGGTGCTCGGAAGGCCCAGACCACGGATGAACATCTGGGAAGATCGGAGGGGAGGCTGGCTGGACAATGGTGCCTTCCTCACCTTGGTGCCACTGTGTTGTGTTGTGTCGTGGACTTTCTGTGTTTGTGCTTTTTTTAAATTCTATTTTATTTTTTTAATATGTTTTAACATTTATTATTTATTTATTTTTATGATACTGACTGTAAAGGGAAATTCATTTTGTTGTCTCTAATTGAGACAATGACAATAAATTTGAATACAATACAATACAATAAGTCAGCAACAAGAAGTCCCTCTGTGCACTTTTGGTACGTGAAGAGAGGCAGTTTACATTGTTGTTAATTAATAAAATGAGGCATATAAAGGTGTGTAAAATTATGACAGGCATTAATAGGGTGTATAGTCAAAATGTTTTTTTCCCCCCATGGTCGGCATGTCAATACAATACAATACAATTTATTTGTTGTCATTTGAACCCAGAGGGGCAAACAAAATGTGGTTTCTGCAGTCATACAAACAAGAAGAAGAACCAAGACACAACACAATTTACACAAACATCCATCACAGTGAATCTCCTCCTCACTGTGATGGAAGGCAAAGTCTTATCTCTCCCCTGCACTCCTCGTTCTCCTCCCGATGTCAGATGTCAGAGTCAAGCCCCCGGCGGGTGATGGTAAATAAGTCCCGCGGCAATTATAAAGCCGCGCCGTGTGATGCAAGGCTGCGCTCCGGGTCTTGGTGTTGGAGCCCCCCGGAGTGCGCTAACAAGTCTCGTGGCCATTTAAAGCCACGCCGGGCAATGTAAGGCCCCACTCCAGGTCATCCTCAACCCCGCAACCCAGGCGGGAGAAGTCACCATTGTGGAAGCCCCGAAAAGCGGTCTCCCAGCAGGGACCCGCGGGCTCCCGTTGTCACCGTCCACCAGACCTGCGGTTGGAGCTTCCGAATCTCCTGGGTCGGGTCGCAGCAGCCGCCACCACCGCTCCTCCCGCTCCAAACTCGACCAGCTCCACGATGGTAAGTAGGTCCGCAGCTCCGCGACTGGAGCCCCAGGTCGTTCCGGTTGGAGGCCGCTCCACGGTGCTCGGCCCCAACGACAAAGGAGATCCGACAAAGGAAAGGTCGGGTTCTCCGTGCAGGGGAAAGATTTTAAAAATATTTTGAATGTGCTGTTACAATCCAACAGTATGAACACAATGCTCCAATTTCAAGTAATAGCTTTCCCTCCCTTCGTAGGGTCATCCCCCATTCCAGTGTCCCAAAATTCCCTTTTATCCCCCCTTCTACCCGTCCCCTTCCACTCACATCCATCCCACTTCTATAATATTATACCCCCTTGGTATCCTCCTCTGTCTCTACCTTCAAGCAAATGATGTTTCCAATTGGCTAGTTTGTCTTTGATTCCATGTGATCCAACTTTCCAAACAACCCTACAAGTGGATGCCTCACCAAAGTCCATGTGGCCAACATCTACTGCATCTTCTTGGCCTCTTCAAATATCTTATTTTGAGGAGAGGCAATTTCCCATGCACAAAGCCATGCTGACTATCCCTAATCAGTTCTTGCCTTTCCAAATGCATGCAGATCATATCCCTCATAACCCCTTTCAATAAATTATAATCACTGATGTTAGCCACATGGGTCTGCAGGTTCTTGGCATTTCTTTGCAGCAGTTCTTAAATAAAGGCTCCACGTTAGCCACCGACTGGCCTTTCGGCATCTCAGCTGTGGCTATTGATGACAAAAATATCTCTGCCAGTGGCCCTGCAATATCTTCACGAGCTTAGCACAATGTCACAGGAAGCACTTGATCAGGTGCCTAGGGATTTATGCATTTTAAGACCCCAGCATTTATTCTTGTCATATGTAATTATCTCAGAGATCACTTTTAACAACTCCAATTTTTCTACCAAAAATGTCTTTCACTGTGGTAACTACAGAGCAGAAAATATTATTTAGGATTTTGCCCACCTCCTGTGACTCGACACACAGATGACCTTGCTGATCCTTAGGGTGCCTTGGTCTCTCCTTATTCAATTGAATCTTTTGCGGCACATGAGCCACGTACAGCTGCTTGCCTCTGACGCAGGCCTTGAGATTTACTTTTTTGTGTTCCTGGTGGACTTCTTCCTCTCATCAAAAAGGACTAATATTGCTCTTGCAAGCCCTAACAGAATCAATCGAGGATTCACTGCATTTTTGGGTAGTCTTGGCTTATCTTCAGTCAATTTTCTTGTCTCCTGTAATCAACAAATTTCTTGTAGACAATTTGTTTCAAAAAAGTGGAAGTGAAATTTAGCTGCAAGTCATTGCTGCCTGATTGACCAGGAAATGTGAAATGTTATTATAATAAATGGGTTAAGGAGAATGACAAACTACAAAGTGACATTTAAGAGGCTTGGCTAGGCACACAGGAATGGAAGACTATGAATTATGTACGAGCAGTATTTTGTGTCCATCAGATAATCAGTCTTGCCATCACATTCGGCACAGACGTAGTGGGCTGCAGTGCCTGTGTCCATGCTAAGAATACCTGGTCTGCCGTTTGTTAGCATCAGAACTTCCTTCATCTTCACCCTCTGCCACACATTGGCACCCAATGCAAGTCACCTCATCAGGTAGCTGAAATTTGTCACTCAGCCTTTAGAAAAATGCATATTGATCTCTTCCCAACTATATATAGCGTGCAGCCATATTGACTGTCTTCTCCTTGCAATTACATCATTTATTCAAAACAGTCAAGAATGATTATTTAAATGCTTATTGTCAGTTTTATAAAATCAGGGCACATTCATTAGGAAGCTAATTTTGCTCAATGAAATGTAGCTTGACTAATCACTCCTATTTTTGATGGAAAATTAAGAATGTGATTGCCAGCAGAAAAGTCTCATTTGAAAGGTAAAACAGTGGAGAGGGCATGTTGAATAATGACTAATCCTGTCATGCATACTAATCAGTTTTTACACCTGTAAATGATTTGTGCCGAGATAGTTTCTCCTTCTTGGAGATTTTCTAACAGCATCAATAGCAGTGTGCAAATGAAATTTGATCAATTAAAATGCAACTTGGAACAGGAGTTTCAGATTTTATTTTCTCCATTTTTTGACGGATAGTTAATAGGATTAAATCTAATACAGTGGCTGAATCATGCTTAACTGAAGACAATGACGCTCTAAGGTATTAGCAGTTTTAAGTTCAAGATTTGTATTAATATTCTCTGTACCAAGTGCAGTGAAAAGCTTTGTTTTGGATGCTATTCAATCAGATCAGATAATACAATACATAAATAAAATCAAGTCAAACTCAAGTACAATAGGTAGAGCAAAGGGAATGACACAGAGCGCAGAATATAGTTCTTATCATTGAATCCATAAACAGAGTCCCATGTCCGCACAGGGTAAAGGTGAATCGGACAATAGTCTAGTTCATAGAAGAATTCTTCAGAAGTCTGAAAGCAGAGGGGAAGAAGCTGCTCCTGAGCTTGGTGGTTGGCACTTTCAAGTTTCTGTACATATGACCCTCCCACCTTCACTAAGTCTTTGAAATATTCTGATAAATCCTGCTATTGACTCGCTTTATAATCCAGTAAAAAAGCTTTGATTTGCTGAAGAAATGCACTGGATGTCTCCTTTGAATAGCATTGTCAACTTACTGGAAAAGCATAGGCAGGTTTTTTAAAAAATCATTTCACTTTTTCACTTTTAATTATTTGTTAGTACTCAAGATTATGTTAATTATATTTTATACTTTAAAAAAATATTTTGAAATATTTTTCAAATGTCTGGGTGTTTGAGACCTTTGAAACCACATATGACTTTGGTCGCGGGTGAACTGACTAAAGATATCAGTGCTTTCTAGAGGGAAGAACTTTGGATGAACCTTCAGTGGCTTTACTACTTGAAGCCTGCACCACCTCACAGGCAACTCTGGATGTGAATTGCCCGACAAACGGACTTCCTATGCCCAAGAGAAGATAAGACCAGATGGATGGGGACAGCAGATACTTAGTCCAACACAATCAGGTCTGATATTTTAAATTAAGCACTTTAATGTTCACTATTATATTTTACCATGTTGAATGTCAATGATTTTAAATGTTATACTTGCACTGGATTGGCAAACAACTTTCCAAATCAGTGACCGACTATATCTCCAAAATGTTCTTTCATAAGACAAATCAGAGAGTGTGCACAAATGCTGAATTCAATAGTTTTGATTGATTGAATGAAAGATACAGCATGAAAACAGGCCCTTTGGCCCACCGATGTTCATGCTGAGCATCAACCACATGTTCACTCTAGTTTGCGATTATCCCACTTTCTCATCCACTCCCTGCACATTAGGGGTAATTTTAGAGGCTAATTAATCTACAAGCCTGCACTTCTTTCTGATGTGGGGGAAGACTGGAGCACCCATAGGAAACCCATACGGTCACAGGTAAAACACATAATCTCCACAGAGACAGGAACGGTAGTCAGGATTGAATCTGTGTCTCTGGCACCGAGAGGCAGCAGCTCTACCAGCTGTGCCAATGTACTGCAATGGTGAACCAAGTAATGGTTTAAATGCATTTACCACAACTCCGACTCAAACTGATTGATCACTTTTTCCTTTTGCTAAATAAGAACAACTCATTAAGATTTTAAAATAACTGTTGGAAAACATTTTCTGTTAAGTTTCAAATTGTATGCCAAGTTTACTGGAAAGGTACACACCTTTGTGCATACAGATCAAGGAGAATATTAATTTGCATTAATTAAGAAATTAATTTACTATGATTGTGAGAGTAAAGCAAATGATCCTGTAGAACTCAAGCCTAAATGTGTGGGCTTCAGATAAACAGTTTAAGTCCATTCTGTCATGCATAATTTATTGGAGTAAGATAATAATGTGAAATAAAATTTGTTTAAACGAACTAGGAGCAGCAGTGTTCACTGCATGCTAGCCGAATGAAATAGAATTTATGAGTAATTTGGTGCAATTAACTGCAGGCAATTATAAACAATAGTGTATCTTTATATTCCAATTATTATAAAATTCAATCAAACTGTCACAAATCTAAACTCAGCACAATCCTGAATAGGGAGAAATACGCTGGAAGGTTGAACATAGTGGTGAATGCAAAATGTAACAAGTGAAAACATTGTCCTATGAGAATTAGTGGGAATATAACCATATAACCATATAACAATTACAGCACGGAAACAGGCCATCTCGGCCCTACAAGTCCGTGCCGAACAATTATTTTCCCTTAGTCCCACCTGCCTGCACTCATATCATAACCCTCCATTCCCTTCTCATCCATATGCCTATCCAATTTATTTTTAAATGATATCAACGAACCTGCCTCCACCACTTCCACTGGAAGCTCATTCCACACCGCTACCACTCTCTGAGTAAAGAAGTTCCCCCTCATTTTACCCCTAAACTTCTGTCCCTTAATTCTGAAGTCATGTCCTCGTTTTTTTTTTAAATGAATGAAACAAGATAGATCTGGATGACATACATTTTGGTTGGATGAAGGAAATGGCTGGCCTACATTTCCAAAGAATTGCTATCAAGGCCTGAGGATGTCTCAAATTGCTTAACAGCCAAAAAATTAATTAAATTACAGGTAAACACAAGCATCTCCGGGGAGAAGGAATGGGCGACGTTTTGGGTCGAGAGCCTTCTTCAGACTGATATCAGAGTAGGGGTCGGGACAAAGCTATGAGCATTTTTCCGACAAATCATGCGAGTCTCAGCTTATCCTGACGACAAATGACCTGGCCAAGCACCTTGATAATGACGTCATCACTTTTCTAAAGCATTTGATGTCATCCCACACCAGAGACTGCTTCGGAAGCTTCACTTCTATGGTATTCGTTCCAACACGAAATGATGGATTTCCTGACAAAACGTCTTCAGCATGTGTGTGTGTGAACGGAAAGAGCTCCAATTGGCATCCAGTGTTGAGTGGTACACCTCAGGGCACAGTACTTGGCCCACACCTATTTTTGCTTTACATAAATAACATCCATGAAAAAGTCACAAGTACGACCAGACTTTTCGCTGATGATTGTTTGCTGTACCGTCCAATTAAGTCAGCTGATGATGAAGATGCTCTCCAAAAGGATCTCGATACTATGGTTGAGTGGTCACAACAATGGGGCATGCAGTTCAACCCTTCCAAAAGTGAAACTATGCATGTCACCAGAAAGAGGAATCCAGGCGAAACATCTTTACAATATACTTGGTACCACCCTTGAAGAATCCAAACAAACCAAGTATCTTGGCATCAAATTGCTGAATGATCTGCGTTGGATTGGTCAGATTCATCATGCAACGGTGAAAGCAACAGTGGTCCTAAACCTTTTAAGGTGCAACTGTCATCATTGTTCAACTTCTGTCAAGGAGAAGCTATACTTCACCCTCGTTAGACCTCATTTGGACTACGCAGTTGCAGCATGGGACCCATACACAAATAAAAATATTTCTTCCATCAAACGTGTTCAAAGACAGACAGCTCGATTTGTTACTAACACCTATGAGAGAGAAGCGAGTGTCACAAAACTCCTGAATTCTCCGGGGTGGAACCCTCTCCAAAACAGACGTGAAGCTCACCGTTTGACCTGTTTTTACAAAATGTTAAATGGTCAGCTCGACATAGACTACAAGACCTACACCAAACCCAAACCAATTAGGAGCAGATGAGGGCATTCGATCCAATTTGTGATCCCAGCTACAAAGACAGATGTATACAGCAATTTGTTCTTCCCCCGCACAATTAAAGCATGGAATAATCTCCACCCAACTATAGTTACCCAACCAGATGCAACTAAATTTAAAGTAGCTCTTTCTTCCCAATAACCCTTCCTGGCTTAAGCCCTCCCTTCACCACCTCCAGTTTAAATTCCATTTGGAATATTTTGAAGGACCAAGAAACCAAGAATCAAGGCACTTGTACGGGCCCTAGCTCTGCCTGCCTCTTTGTAGGGTACGTCGAACAATCCCTGTTCCAGGCGTACACTGGCTCTATCCCCGAACCCTACCGCTACATTGACGACTGCATTGGTGCAACCTCCTGCACCCATGCAGAACTCACTGACTTCATCAACTTCACCACTAATTTCCATCCTGTACTCAAATTAACTTGGACCATCTCCGACATCTCCCTACTGTTTCTAGATCTCATCGTCGCCATCACAGGAAGCAGACTATTGGCCGACATCTACTACAAACCCACTGACACCCATGGCTATCTTGAATACACTTCTTCCCACCCTGCTTACTGTAACGACACTTCCCCAACTCCCCGTCTACGCCACATCTGCGTCCAGGATGAGGTGTTCCATACCAGGGCATCAGAAGTGTCCTCATTCTTTAGGAAACGGGGATTCCCCTCTTCCATTATCGATGAGGCTCTCACTAGGTTTTCCTTGATATCCGGCAGCTCCGCTCTTACTCCCACTTCCCCCATTTGTAACAAGGATAGAGTCCCCCTTGTCCTCACCTTCCACCCATCAGCCGTCGCATAAAGCATATAATCCTCCAACATTTTTGCCACCTCCAACAGGATACCATGACTGACCACATTTTCCCATCTCCACCCCTTTCTGCTTTCCACAGAGACTCCCTGTCAACTCGTCCCTTCCCACCCAAATCACCCCCTCCCCAGGTACTTTCCCCTGCAACCGCAGGAAATGCAACACCTGTCCCTTTACTTCCCCCCTCGACTCCATCCCAAACAGTCTTTCCAGGTGAGGCATAGGCTCACTTGCACCTCCTCCAACCTCATCTACTGTATCTGCTGTACCAGGTGTCAACTTCACTACATCGGCGAGACCAAACGCAGGCTCGGCGATTGTTTCGCTGAGCACATCTGCTCGGTCCATCTTAACCTACCTGATCTCCCGGTGGCTCAGCACTTCAACTCCCCCTCCCATTCCCAATCCGACCTTCCTATCCTGGGCCTCCTCCACTGTCAGAGTGAGGCCTAGCGTAAATTGGAGGAACATCACCTCATATTTTGCTTGGGTAGTTTACATCAGCGGTATGAACATTGACTTCTCTAACTTCAGATAGCCCTTGCCTTCTCTCTCCATCCCCTTCCCAGTTCTCCCACTAGTCTTACTGTCTCTGTCTACATTCTATCTTTACAGGCCCCCTCCCCTGACATCAGTCTGAAGAAGGGTCTCGACCTGGAACATCGCCCATTCCGTCTCTCCAGAGATGCTGCCTGTCCTGCTGTGGTACTCCAGCATTTTGTATCTACCTTTGATTTATATCAGCATCTGCAGTTCTTTCTTACATAATTAAATGACAGTATCTGCAGAAAGCAGGAAACACAAAGGCCCTTTTTTATACAAGTTTCCCCAAAACAGGTGTGTGGTAATTATCAATTAATCTGCTTTTCAAAGAAGAAATATTGGCTAGAACACTGAGAACAACTAAGCATTCTTCTTAGCAATAGTACCTTGGGGTTTTTCCAGAACAGTTAAAAGAGCATTTGGGAAATTATGTTAATTTAACATCTGGCATTGTAACTCTCACTTAGCCGAGGTGAGGAACCTCAATGTGTGTTTGTCTCTGGAACAATATTTGAACCCAGAATCTTTGACCCAGAGCTCCTTACTGGCCAAAGCTCGAAATGTGTGCATACAGTTTATAGTTAAAGGTGGGAGGCATTTTTTGTATTGTGAGACATGCCCGTTAAGGAGGAACTAAATGTAATGTAATTTGGTGTAGGCTTAACACATTTCAATAGGACACCAAGAAATTTTAAATAAATGTGTGTACTTTATCCCAGTCTAATAACAAAACACACCACCCCATGTCGCTTATATTATGTGCCCACTTTATGTTCTAAATCCAGAAGATCTGTGCACATATAACAATAAGTACACCTCATCACAGTTGAGCAGCTGATAAAGAATATGGGTTTTATATTGTTACAACCAGTTCAAAATTGATTCAAGAAATGTGCTTGTGAAAATATTTACAACTGAAAACTGAATCAGGATCCAGCACCTTTCATAATAAAAATAAACAATTATTGTTATCATCTTGGAACTTATAAGCTTTCGTAACTCAAACTTCTATTGGAAAGGAAAATATGGTGTTTAGATTTATGTTTAGGCTAATTATAGTCATGGGTACAGAGGTTCAACGAAAAGCTTTGCTTTGCATTGCCAAGGCTGAGCAGCAGCCTTGGGCTTGATTGCTTTGGGCACCACTCCAAGAGGCCGAGTGCATGGACTGGACACGACCTACAGTGTCATGTAGTGGTGGATGCAAACGACCTTGCTTGGCCTGGCCCACCCTGCAAACAATACTGCCAGGATAATGGGAGTTTTGGGCAAGGTCAAGAACTCTGCTTTTACAACAATTTGCAGACTTGAATCTTGATAGATGACACCAAAACATGGTGACTCTTGTATAACATCTCAGTGTGCTATTCCTATACACTTGAAATTAACTAAGATTGTGCTTATTTATCGTAATAAGCTTAATATGCAGTATGCAAAAAATGGCATTTCACTGATATTCGGAACATGTGACAATATAGTACCATTGATCATTGAAGTAATACTATACATAAATATATTAAGCCAAACACAAAATGGATAAAACAATACTGCATGACAAACGAAAAAAAGCATGTTCACTTCAGCACAACCCAGTAAGTTCCAATCATTTGTTGTTTGTTCTTGAATTTTCAAGAATGTTACTGCAAGTGGGGACATTCAAGGCAGTGTCAAGCTCGCTGACAGCTATTGGTGTGCAGGTGATTATAAATGTGGAGGTTACTGACCAAATGAGTAAGTCAAAAATCACTGGGAGATCAGGAATCAGCTGATCTGATCTCCCATGCTGGCTTTTTTTTGTATGACTGTAAAGGAAAAATAATTTTGTTGTCTCTTCATTGAAGACAATGACAATAAATTAAATCAAATCAAATAAATCAAACCAGCAGCAGGTCAGAAAAGACTTTACTTTAACCTTTATCAGTTGTACATCAGGAGTGTTGATAGACAAAAAGCAATATTTATACGAATGGAACTGTTAACGAACAATCAAAGGTAAACCTAAGATTGACAGAAAATCCTGGAGTAACTCAGCGGGACAGGCAGCATCTCTGAAGAGAGAGAGAATGGGTGACGTTTCGGGTCAAGACCCATCTTCAGTCTGGAACCCTTCTTCAGTTTGAAGACATTTCTTCAGTCACCCATTCTTTCTCTCCAGAGATGCTGCATGTCCCGTTGAGTAACTCCAGCATTTTCTGTCTATCTTCGGTCTAAAACAGCACCTACAGTTCTTTCCTACACATAATCCTAAGTGTTTGAATTATTTCATTTTTATCAATTGTTACATTGCTTTTAATTTTATGTATTCATTTTTTCAAATTATTCTCATCTATTTGAATAATTGTTTTAATCTATGACTCTCAGGGGGATGTGGAAACAAACCAAAAACATTCATTCATGGCAATCTGTCAAAAGTAGGCAGGAGATTATAGGGATGTGGGCCTTGGCAAGATGCCATCCGAGGGCAGGTTGCCACTGGGAATTCACTCAACTTCACACTTTGGATGCGGAGGAATTGGTTTGCTCTCCGCATCTGGGAATGATATGCAGGTGATGGAGTATTTAGTGTGTCTTGGCTGGGGATGCACCATGACTCAGCCCATAAGCATGTGCCATTGATTTTCTGTGGTTAATGTGTGCTCCTATCTCCTGAGTGCTCTTCCTAGGACTCTCCACAAGCTGGACATGCAAGCTAAATTACCCTGGATAAGCAAAGCAAACAATGATAAAACAAATTATATTAAATATAGTATTTGACAGTCAACTGAAATTATTCAGTGCCCTGGAAGGAGCTGCTCATAGAAACATAGAAACATAGAAATTAGGTGCAGGAGTAGGCCATTCGGCCCTTCGAGCCTGCACCGCCATTCAATATGATCATGGCTGATCATCCAACTCAGCTTCCCGTACCTGCCTTCTCTCCATACCCTCTGATCCCCTTAGCCACAAGGGCCACATCTAACTCCCTCTTAAATATAGCCAATGAACTTGGCCTCAACTACCCTCTGTGGCAGAGAGTTCCAGAGATTCACCACTCTCTGTGTGAAAAAAGTTCTTCTCATGGAGGCGTAAAAACAGGCAAGACTGGGCAAATATCGATCTGCAAACACATTCCTTGAGCTTTGCATACTCTTCAACTTCCAAAGCTTATCACTTTGCCAGATTGTAGATTATGAATTGTTATCTACTATGACCTATGTTTTCAGCAGTTCTGTTTTTACATTGGGGAAGATGATGGAGAGGCTAGGACTATTATCTGGAGCGCAGGAGGCTGAGGAGTGATCTTATCGAGGTGTACAGAATCATGAGAAGTATGGATAAAGTGAACGCTTTCACAGTCTCCGCCCCCCCAACCCCCCCAACCCCCCCAACCTATGTAGAGTGTTCTAAATTTAGAGGGGGTAGGCTTAAGGTGAGAGGAGAGAATTTCAAGAGAGACCCCAGGCAAGAGATATCGCAGCATCAAAGCCCGGACTACAAGACTGCTAAACAGCTTCCTGCCACAGGCTGTGAGGCTGCTAAGGAGTCACTCTGTACCCACAGTCACCTGATTCTGAGGCTTGGCACGGACACTTAATAACTGGCACTGGCCACTCAAATCAGCTGCCCCGGGCATTTTTATGATTGGTTTTGCTATATTTTAACGTTGTTGTTTTACCTGCTTTTAACTATTTATACTGTTCCATGAGGGACTGGATTGTTTTTAGTGTTATTATGTGTGAAATGTTTTAAATTTCATGTGCGATGCTCCGGTATTCCCTCGGAAACATCTTTTCATTTTGCACTGTACAACTGTTGCTTGCAAGATGACAATAAAGATTGATTGATTGATTGATTGATTGATTGATTGATTGATTGATTGGTGGCACAACTTTTTTACGCAGGCCAACGTTTGATCTGGAATGAGCTGTCAGAAGAAGCTATATTTGGACACAATTACAAGTTTTAAAAGACATTTCAGCACATAAATAAATCTGAAGGATTTAGAGAGCTATGGGTTAAATATAAGCAAATGGGACAAGGCTAGTATGCAAACTTGGTAAGCATGGGCAAGATGGGCCAAAGGGCTCGTTTCTGTGATGTATCGCTTGATAATTCTATTACTCTAAACAGCTAGCCATCTTGATTGGAACAAAGAAACATTGAAAAAACAAAATGCTACAAATCGTTAACAAAATCAGACCATTCTCTATAGATCATGCAGCATCAGCATCAACATTTAACTTTTCAGAATAGTAACCTTTCATCAGAACTGAGAATGATTAGAAATGAACTGTAAAGAAAGGGGAAGGAAGATAGAAAATAAAAGGTCAGCCTTAGCTGGTAGGCAGGGTGAATGACACGAGTAAAGGGTAATACTGTGGGAACATTCAAATCCAGAAGAGGATTAAATGCAGAATAATTTCCTTTAATTATTAGTGCTTGCAAGAAATCTGATTGTAATCAATTAAAAAAACAGAAATGCTGATAATCTAAAATTTGATTAATTCAATGCTGAATTTGGATGGCTGTAATGAGTTTTGGGAAAATATAAGGTTTTGGTTCGTAAGTTTGTGACACTGGGATAACACAAGGACATAGATGACTGAAGGTGTGGATCAAAGAACTGATGTGCAAGCGATAAGAAGCCTGTAGCCATGAAGGTGCTCTGTAAAGTGGCCCCTCAATCAGAGTTTAATCACCTCAATATGGAGGATTGAGCAGCAAATACAATATACGGAATTGAAAGAAATACAAATAAATCGCTTACTCATGTGAGAAGTGTGTTGGGGGGGGGGGGGGGGAATCATGGGTTGTGGGGTGGAGGAGTCAAAATGGCATGGACTTAATCTTTTTGCTGTGATTGTATGGTACAACTTCCCAATTATTATACATCTGGGTCACAGAGAGCAACAGAGCAGAAGAGTTTGTTACAAATCTTCGGCTTCATCTCTCATTTCTGACACTATGTTTTATAAACTGAACTTATTTTTATTAAAGTCCCTAGATTTTAGCAAGGAGTAGTTCCTGTGCCGTACTGTTATATGTTCCGAATGTTGCATCATACACCATATAAAAATATTTAAAAAACGCAAGAGAGATGGATTGTGCATCTGCTTTAAGACCAATTTTATGATGAATGCTCTCAGCAACAGAATCTATTGAACACTTTGGGAGCAATTTAAACTTGCTGGAGTGGGTGATAGAGGCTCTCCTCTGGGCAAAAGCAGCTGTGTACACCAATCAATCACAGGTTGCACAGTCCCAGGAACAAGAGGCAGAGTCTGACAAAGTTACAGAGGTAGTAATGGGCTGTTGAAATGAAGACAGACTTGCTCAGCGGAGGTGTTGGTTAAGTGATATTGACTCGAAACATAGTTAATGTCATTGGAGGTTTTTGGCAATTAGACTTAATATGAAATCACAATTAGCATCTAGGACAAGCATCTAGACTCTGGGAGCAAAGGGTAAAACATATTTTGTGCTATGATTTGTTATTTTTTATTGAAAAAGCGCCGTATAGCCAAGTCTTATTCCCTTGTGGGAAATCCTCAGCTCTCTTGGAATGAAGTTGAATGAGGCTAATTCCTAGATCTTTCTGGCTCAGTTTGGATTCAGTTAACTGTCCTCCCACACAGCCAAGAGCGATCAGGGGGATTGGGGAGTGGGGGAGTGGGGAAGGTCGGGTGAGTGGCAGCTGTGGAAACAGAAGCTTTCTTTCAGAAGTGGGATTTTAAGTGGAATTCTCTGCTCAGAAGGCAGTGGAGGCCAATTCTCTGGATGCTTTCAAGAGACAGTTAGATAGAGCTCTTAAAGCTTGTGGAGTCAGGGGATATGGGGAGAAGGCAGAAGGGATACTGATTGTGGATGATCAACTATGATCACAGTGAATGGTGGTTCTGGCTCGAAGGGCCAAATGACATATTCCTGCACCTATTGTCTATTGTCTATAAAATGCAAAGCAAATCCAGACAGACACACACAAGCAAAGAAGATGCACAAACTCCAAATAGCTCTGCAAGGAGGAAGGCATAAATTAGTTGCCATTCCGAAAATATGCATCATTAGATAAGTAAAAATGAATGTCACCATATTTTTTTTGGAGTATTATAGTTGATAATAATTTGCAATACCAATGACTTCAAATCAGTAGCGTTAACATTGCCAGATTGCGACGTCATAGGGTGTGCACCTAACGTGAGGGTTGAAGAGCAATTGCATCAATACATGATCATGTATTGTTTTCATCTGGCCCTGCAGACAGAAAATATAATGAAAACTGGTGACAAATGGGTGGGATGGCCAGTATGTTTACACTGAACCTAATGGTGATTTAGTCATGCAGTCATAGACCACTGAAACAAGCACCCACTATAATTCCTACACTAATCCAATTAAATCTCTGCACATTCTGATCAGTTGGAGGATAAGTAGCAACACAGAGAATCATAGTCATAGAGTCATCGAGCATGGAAATGGGCCCTTCAGTCCAACATGTCCATGCCAACCAACAAGCCCTATCTCCACTATTCCCACCTACTTGGATTAGGCCCATATCCATCTAAACCAATTCTATCCATGTACCTTAAATGTTTCTTAAATGTTGTAAAAGCATCCGTCTCAACATTTCCTCCGGCAGCCTGTTGTGCAAAAAAGTTACCCCTCAGTTTCAATAGGCAATAGACAATAGGTGCAGGAGTAGGCCATTTGGCCACTCGAGCCAGCACCGCCATTCAATGTGATCATGGCTGATCATCCCCAATTAGTACCCCGTTCATGCCTTCTCACCATATCGCCTGACTCCACTATCTTTAAGAGCCCTATCTAGTTCTCTCCTGAAAATATCCAGAGAACCGGCCTCCACCATCCTCTGAGGCAGAGAATTTCACAGTTTCCTATTAAATCTTCCCCCTCTCACCTTCTCGATTCCCTTGCAATATACCACCAGGGGCGCCAGGGCGATGGCTGCCCTGCTGGCAGTCTGTTTGTCTTTTCACTTTTTTTTTAGTTTGTTAAATGTTTTTGTTTTAATGTTCTTCGGTTTGTTTTATGTGGGAGGAGGGGATCGCGGGAAACTTTTTTTCAGGTTCTTACCTTCCCGGAGATGTGATCAATTTTTGGATCACATTCTCCGGGCTCTGCGTCCTACCATCGATGGAGCTGGAAGCCTCCTCGGACTGTCGTGAACCCCACCATGGGGGCGTGGACTTAACATCGGAGCTGATCCCTTGCCTGGGATCGCTCCCACGGTGACCACCGCGGACTCACCGTCAAGTGCTTCAGTCTTCGGGAGAGGCTAGTCGGGAAGCTCCAACGTCGTGGAAGATTCGACCAGCCCCAACGCGAGGTTCGATCACTCAGCACGGAGGAGCTGACATCCCCCTGATGCAGGAACAGATCGCCTCGACGCAGAGGGCCCTAACGCTGCCAGCTAAGGGAGTCAAGATCATCCTGTCACGGGGGCTCAAGGCCCACGACCGATGAAGGACTAAGGGAAGGACTTGAACTTTATTTCGCCTTCCATCACAGTGAGGAATGTGTAGCAGTCACTGTGGTGGATGTTCATGTTAAAATGTGTTTTGAGTGATCTGTTACTTTTAATTGTATGACTGACCTGGCCAATGAAATTCCTCATATGTTGCAAAACATACTTGGTGAATAAAGTGTGATTCTGATTCTGATTCTGATTCTGAAAATACATTGTCTGTTTACCTGATCTATTCATCTCATGATTTTGTACATCTCTATAAGATCACCTTTCATCCTCCTGCGCTCAATAGAATAAAGTGCTAGCCTGCTCAACCTCTTCCCATAGCTCAGGCCCTCAAGTCCTGGAAACATCCATGTCAATTTTCTCTGCACCTTTCAAGCTTGGCAACATCTTTCCTCGATAACAGGCTGACCAAAATTGAATACAAATGTGGCACCACAAAGGAGATCAAAGTTTGAAAATAATACACATAGTGCTGGAGTAACTCAGCGGGGGTCAGGCAGCCGTGGGGTGAAAAGGACATAAAGTTACAGGAGTAGAATTAGGCCATTCGGCCCATCAAGTCTACTCCACCATGCAATCCTGGCTGATCTCTGCCTCCTAATCCCATTTTCCTGCCTTCTCCCCATAACCATTGACACCGTTCAATCAAGAATTTCTCTTTTGCTGCCTTAAAAATATCCACTGACTTGACCTCCACAGCCCTCTATGGCTAGGAGTTCCTCAAATAAACTACCCTCTGACTTCTTCTTATCGAGTCCACACACAGGATTAGAAGTTGTTCAGCCAGAGCTGAACACACTTCTCGGCATCTGCATGCAATGGTATCTGTCTTGCACTTCTTGTGCATGGTGGTAGAAAGATTGGTGAAAACCAGGCCGCAACATGAATGCTCTTTCCTCGACCCCATCCTCTGACTGAACAAGTTCCTCCGTACCTCCTTTCTAAAAGAGCGCCCTTTTATTCAGAGGCTATGATCTCTGGTCCTAGACTCTCCCACCAGTGGAAATATCTTTTCCACATCCACTCTATGTATGCCTTTCATATTGCTTAAGTTTAAATGAGGTCCCCCCTCCAAAAATAAAACCTTCTGAACTTCAGTGAGTAGAGTGATTTATGAATGCATTCCAGCATGCACAAAAACTTGTTTAAAATAATTTAGAAAGAAAGAAAGCTTTTCAGGAGTCTGGACAACAGATAATTATTTCTATGGCAAATAACCTAGCAAATGTCAAACCTTCCATTTGTGTGTATTTGCCTGGCTTTTTCATTCTGCCATGCAGTTCCCATCAGAATCTATTTACATTACAGCTTTGTGTCTGAGTGAGCTTTTTCCATCACAGCCGTATTTAACTTACCTCAGTGAATTCATCCCTAACTAAACATTAAATGTAAGCCCAAATAAAATATGCATTAACTGAGACTCAACACATTTCTAAAATAATGTTTTCTGGAAGAAATGTCTCCATTAAAATAAGAGACCAAAGAATGACTCGTGCGCCCAAACCTAATGCATGGGACAATAATTATCAATTGAAACTGCTGCAAAACTATCCACGTTCACAAGGAGAATCCTGTAAAAATTATTAGCAGCTTGACTTGTGCAAAAATTAAATATGGAATTTGAAAGCAAAAACCCACTGCAATCTTCTCAGAGAGAACTAACAGTGAATCAAAGGGCTGATGTTCAATTTTTAAGTACTATGCTTACTGTGAAAATCAAAGTAGTTGTTAACCCCTGTTGAATAAGGTACAAACAAGTTTAAACATGGTACATTAGTATATATTTCGGATCAGTCTTCACTAAGGAAGACACAAACAATCTCCCAGAAGTACTGGAGGACAGATGATCTAAGGGGGTAGAGGAACTGAAATAAATTTTCATTAGGCGAGAAATAGTATTGGGTAGGCTAATGGGACTGAAGGATGATAAATCCCCTGGGCCTGATGGTCTGCATCCCAGGGTCCTCAGGGAGGTGGCTCTAGCACTAGTGGATGCTTTGGTGATCATTTTCCAATGCTCAATAGATTCAGGATCAGTTCCTGTGGATTGGAGGATAGCTGATGTTATCCCACTTTTCAAGAAAGGAGAGAGAGAGAAAATGGGGAATTACCAGTTAGCCTGACAGGTGGTGGGAAAGATGCTGGACTCAATTATTAAAGAGGTAATAATGGGGCATTTGTATAGCAGTAAAAGGATTAGTCCGTCAGCATGGATTTATGAAAGGGAAATCATGCTTGACTAATCTTCTGGAATTTTTTAGGATGTGGCAAGTAAAATGGACGAAGGGGTGCCAATGGATGTACTGTATCTAGACGTTCAGAAAGCCTTTGATAAGGTCCCGCACAGGAGACTGGTGACTAAAATTAGAGCACATGGTATTGGCGTGGTGTTGACGTGGATGGAAAATTGGTTGGCAGACAGGAAGCAAAGAGTAGGAGTGAACGGGTCCTTTTCAGAATGGCAGGCAGTGGCGAGTGGAGTGCCGCAAGGCTCGGTGTTGGGACCGCAACTATTTACCATATATATTAATGATTCGGAAGAGGGAATTAGGAGCAACACTAGCAAGTTTGTGGATGACACAAAGCTGGGTGGCAGTGTGAACTGTGAAGAGGATGTTAGGTTGCAGGGTGATCTGGACAGGTTGAGTGAGTGGGCAGATGTGTGGCAGATGCAGTGTAATATAGATAAATAATATTATCCACTTTGGCGGAAAAAACAAGGGGGCAGATTATTATCTCAATGGGGTTAGGTTAGGTTAGGGGGAGGTGCAGCGAGACCTGGGCATCCTTGAACATCAGTCACCGAAAGTTGGCGTGCAGGTACAGCAGGCAGTGAAGAAATGTTGACCTTCATAACAAGAGGATTTCAGTATAGGAGTAAAAAGGTTCTTCTGCAGTTGTATAGGGCTCTGGTAAGACCACACTGGAGTATTGTGTACAGTTTTGGTCCAATTTGAGGAAGGACATCCTTGTGATTGAGGCAGTACACCATAGGTTCACGAGATTGATCCCTGGGATGGCGGGACTGTCATATGAGGAAAGATTGAAAAGACTAGGCTTGTATTCACTGGAGTTTAGAAGGATGAGGGGTTATCTTATAGAAACATATGACGTTATAAAAGGACTGGACAAGCTAGATGCAGGACAAATGTTCCCAATGTTTGGCGAGTCCAGAACCAGGGACCACAGTCTTAGAATAAAGGGGAGGCCATTTAAGACTGAGTTGAGAAAAAAACGTTTTCACCCAGAGAGTTGTGAATTTGTGGAATATCCTGCCACAGAGGGCAGTGGAGGCCAAATCACTGGATGCATTTAAGAGAGAGTTAGATAGAGCTCTAGAGTCTAGTGGAATCAAGGGATATGGGGAGAAGGCAGGCACGGGTTATAGATTGGGGACGATCAGCCATGATCACAATGAATGGCGTTGCTGGCTCGAAGGGCAGAATGGCCTCCTCCTGCACCTATTTTCTATGTTTCTATATTTACTGCTGAACAATCTTTTTTTGGCCCAAATAAACATTTAAGTAAAGAACATAAGAAAAAGGTATAGCCATTTTCCCACTTCCACCTATTTTATCATTCAATAAAATTACAGCTGTTCTTTCCGCTCAGCACTATTTTCCTGCAGTTAACCATTATCCCTTGATTCCCCTAATTGCCAAAGTTTTATCGATTTCTATCCTGAATATAATCAGCAATTCCATTGCCAAACCCTATCGGGGTGAGAATTTATATGAATCACTACTTTGTGGGCATAAATAAAATATTCTGATTGACACCGTGATTGCCCACGCTCTTATCTTGAGATTGTGACTTAGTTTTGCAGAAGGGTCCTGACCCAAAATGTCACCTATCCATGTCTTCCAGAGAAGAGGGCCAGTGTGTGGAACAGCAGTAGAGTTGCTGCCTTACAGTGGTAAAACCTGGGTTCGATCCTGACTATGGGTGCTATTTGTATGGAGTTTGTACGTTCTCCCCGTGACCTGCGTGGATTTTCCCCGAGTGGTTTCCTCCCACACTCCAAAGACGTGCAGGTTGGTAGATTAATTAGCATCAGTAAAAATTGAAAACTATCCCCAGAGCGCAGGATAGTGCTAGTACGTAGGATAGTGCTGGTCAGCGCGGACTCTGTGGGCCAAAGGGCACTATATCTCTAAACTAAAAATATGCTACCTGACCCACTGAGTTTCTCCAGCACTTTTTGTTTTGCTTGATACTTCCTATCCAGGCCAAACCTCATCTCTGCATCAGTCCTCTCAAGCCCCTTAAGATTATTGCATGCTTCAATGAAAACATGCCTCATTCTTCTGAATTTTAAAGGAGTCAAAATTCCTAATCTATTGAAAATCTGTTGCAATGTATTGAAACATTTTTCCTTGGGTAGGAAAACCTGACTTCCACAGAATTCCAGGTGCATTCTCAACAAGGCTCCATGTAATTTCAATAAAATACTCTTGCACTATTGCAATAAAGCCCAACATCTCTTTTGGCTCCAAGTTAGTTGCTGTACTTAACATGATAATTCTTAATTATTGGTATATTGAAATCCCTCTGAACATCAAAAGTTTTCAAATCTCCTATCAACAATAAAACAGTCCTTCTTCTTGTCCACCAAAGTACATAACAGATTTATTTTTCTATGTTACATTCTATCTGCCATATTCTCACTGAAACTTATATAGCCAACTGGATCTTCCTAAAAATATCTGTCACTAGCAAATCTGAACAATTCACTTTTTCATCCCACCTCTTTCTTCTGTTTATTAACCAACATTCAAACCAGAACAGTACCTTTACCCCCAATCTCACATGTGGTACTTTTTTTAATAACCTGGTTGTGTCTGCTTTATGAATGATCTTTATATATTTATATATATCCCATTGATTGGTTAATCCTTACACAAGTGGATACATATTCAAAATTACAGTAGATTTTCAATTGTGATTTCTCTTTCATAAATTAACGTTGACTGTCAAATCCTATTTTTCTTTTACCCTAATCACATGCCAGTCTTTCACAGACTTTATATCTAAATGGTGGCCGATTGGGAAAGGGGGAGATGCAGCGAGACCTGGGTGTCATGGTACACCAGTCATTGAAGGTAAGCATGCAGGTGCAGCAGGCAGTAAAGAAAGCGAATGGTATGTTAGCTTTCATTGCAAAAGGATTTGAATATAGGAGCAGGGAGGTTCTACTGCAGTTGTACAGGGTCTTGGTGGGACCACACCTGGAGTATTGCGTACAGTTTTGGTCTCCAAATCTGAGGAAGGACATTATTGCCATAGAGGGAGTGCAGAGAAGGTTCACCAGACTGATTCCTGGGGTGTCAGGACTGTCTTATGAAGAAAGACTGGATAGACTTGGTTTATACTCTCTAAAAGTTAGGAGACTGAGAGGGGATCTTATAGAAACTTACACAATTCTTAAGGGGTTGGACAGGCTAGATGCAGGAAGATTGTTCCCGATGTTAGGGAAGTCCAGGACAAGGGGTCACAGCTTAAGGATAAAGGGGAAATCCTTTAAAACCGAGATGAGAAGAACTTTTTTCACACAGAGAGTGGTGAATCTCTGGAACTCTCTGCCACAGAGGGTAGTTGAGGCCAGTTCATGGCTATATTTAAGAGGGAGTTAGATGTGGCCCTTGTGGCTAAGGGGATCAGAGGGTATGGAGAGAAGGCAGGTACGGGATACTGAGTTGGATGATCAGCCATGATCATATTGAATGGCGGTGCAGGCTCGAAGGGCCGAATGGCCTACTCCTGCACCTAATTTCTATGTTTCTATGTTTCTATGTTTATTACATTTCTGAAAAATAAATTAAAAGCCAACCAAAACTGCACGTTATACTTTGAGTAAAACACAAAGTACTGCTGTATTTTACTCAGCGAGCCAGGCAGCATCCTTGGAGAACATAGATATGCAACTTTTCAGGTCGGGACCTTCCATCAGACTCAGTTACTCATGCATTTTGTATTTTACTTAAGATGCTGGAGTCTGTGGTTGCTTGTCTCTCCTTTCTCCTTCCTTATTTGGTGGACGATCGCACTTCCATTTGTGTAGGAAGGAACTGCATATGCTGGTTAAACCAAAGATGGGCATAAAAAACTGGAGTAATGCAATGGGTCAGGCAGCATCTCTGGAGGAAAGAAATAGGTGACGTTTCCGGTCAAGACCCTTCCTCAGTCACACTAACATTTGATTGGTTACTCTCAGTACTACATTGAACCTAGACAGCACAAGTCCCCTATAGATGGCGCCAAATCGCAAGTCGTGTCAGGAAGGGAAAAATCAACAACCTTGAAGTCGTTTAATCTTTTACAGGCAGGTTTTTTCCCCCTCAAAGTTCTATGGTGCATACCAGCCTTTCATAACACATCACAAAATAAAGGGCATTATGATTTCCTTTTGTTAACACAAACCATGATCAATGCTTTTCAAGTTATAACTAAAATGGCATGACATAGGATTAGTAAACACTACATGGCATTTGCTGAATCATTTACTTTGAGTTTGCTGCCCAAGAGAGCTAAAATAAAATGATTAAATGCATTCAACTATTTTTCTGAAGTCTGGCCCATGCATAAATTCTTATACAAATATGCTTTAGGTTTAAAATAAAGCACGGGATAAAAATGTAATTTCCTCTTTGTTTTATTTGTTGCAGCCAGCAACTGAGCGTAAAATGGGGACCGGATCTTTTAGTTATGTGGGTTGAAATTCTACTGGAATGTCATTTTCTCTGTTCCTATTCACAGCAATAAGCTGTATAATATTGCCGTCAAAGTTAAATGGTATTCAAAAGCTACAAATGATATCTGCAAAGCTGCAAATGGCTGCTTAAAGAATGGAAGAAAGACTATCCATAGTCACAGGCATAGTGAGAAATGTTCAGCGCTTTAATTAAATTTTATTTGGAAACTGTAATTTCCATTCAATTGACACATGGTAATACCACGAAGCATTATATGAATAATGCCCTCCATTAAGCAACATTAAAATCCAAAGTGTTCTTAGAATTGAACATGTAGTCAAAGTCCAAAAGAAAAGATTAGAGAAAAGATGAATGTTGTAAGTAGAATAATTTGTTCAAAATATGTTTTTTTTCGCTCCTTGGATGAATACTTCATTGTAATTACAGTGGAACTAATAGACTCTCATATTCTCTTTATTAAAAATAACCAGATCACCAGTAAAGGAATTTTAAACCTGCTCAATTTGATTGCCAACATGCTGGATAGCTTGCAGCAGCTGATTTTACTGTCTTTTCTCCCCCTACTTCCAAAACACAAAGATCATTTTTTTTCAATGCTATGGGAGATCCTGTCTAAAAAAAATGGAAGGTACTTTCAAAATACTGACCATTTGCAACACAGGTGTGCATGTGTCATCAGCATAAATCAATGTTCTCCCTTATTAAAAATAAGCTTTAAAAGCTATTCCAGCTTTCTTTCTATTTCCAAGTCCCTGATTTTCTGAAAGCTATCCAGCTCATGTGGTTTTGCCAGCTGGACGGACTGACTCCATACAGCCAATGGATACATGTTGGCTCTTGGTTTCTGACTGTTTTTTTAGTCCTTCTTGAAGATTTTTAATGAACATGCGATAGATTTGATTAAGAATGTTGGAAACTAAGACAATATTTGTCTTGTCACAATTTCAGACTGATTTCCAAAGCAGCTGAGGAAATATAAAACTGAACACAGATTCCATGTTATACTGAAGAGGTTATACGTTGCACATTAATCCAGGGAAAGCAATTTTGCACCAGTGCAAATTTTGCTTTTAAACTGTGCGGCTTGCATTGTGGAAATTAAGGTTATTAAAAGTAGAGTTTTAATGTTAGCATCATATCCTTATAACTGTAAAACTCTGATCTTGGATGTGTATTTATTTGTGTGTTTGTGTGTGATTCACATCTTCTCGAAAAAAGGACGCGCTAACAGTGAAATTTTTACATATTCCGATAGAGATTTATGCCGTGGTCAAAAATTGCCATCTGAAAATTTCATGCATTATTTCTCGAGTTATTAATCAAAACGTTCAAAAATCTGAAAGAGAAAATGAGACCGACTGGCTTTGGCTGATGACGTGATGACATCACGATGACTCCACGCTGTGTTCATGCGCTGTGAGTGCCCGCTCGCAGTAGCCGTGCCCTCCTCGCTCGGGGACCTCGGGTCCATGACTGCCCGCCCAATTCACGCGCTGTGAGAGACGTCACCCAGCCGCCCGCTCGCAGCAGCCACGCCCCCCACGCTCAGGGTCCTCGGGTCCATGACCGCCCGCGGCCTCCCTCGAGTCCACATCCACACACAGCCCTGTCTCTGTCTCTGCCCTCGCCCTGTGTCTGCAAATGGTGTTGCAAATGGAAATTTAAAAACTAAAACTTTGGAAATTAAGATTAAAAAATACCAGCTGAAGCAATTATTTGGCCGTTTAAAAAAAATAGAACTGGAAAAGTTGTAGTGGGCATTCAAATAATTGAATTGTTCAGCACTGAAACAGGCCCATTCAGCATTGAATTGAAATTCTTATTTCATGGTTTTCATGTCTTCATGTTCCATATTAACAGGAGCAACTTGATTTTGCTTTTATTATTTCAGTGCTCGCGCTCACACCCTTATTATGACCTGTTACTCCCGCATATTCAGGTAGCATTGGTAACTAGATTCTGAAACTTGAATTAAATGTGTTCACACAACCAAGTCCATTTAAACAGGATTTACAGTTGGCAGCACAGGAATCACTTTACTCTGTCTCTCAGCCCTGGTAGCAAAACATAATGTTCATTATTTTAAAGTCAATTGTATTGGTCAATTTCTATAATTTAAAAAAATTCTCAGTAATGTTGGAATATAAAGTGTTAAAACATAAGAAGACTTATGGATTCAGAACTAGGGTAAAGATTGAGGTGCTAAACAAAGGCACCCATCTATATAACTAAAAGTCTCATGTTGACCTCTTCCTGTCTGCGCTGTATAGTGATTTTAGAAAAAAAAAACGCTCCACCACATCGCTATGCTTTTTTGGCCATCATACTCACAGTCCTCTTCCACTGAGGCAGCCCCCGATTCCTGGATGTGAGTCAGTCACACAGAGAGTGGTGAATCTCTGGAACTCTCTGCCACAGAGGTGAGTTGAGGCCAGTTCATTGGCTATATTTAAGAGGGAGTTAGATGTGGCCCTTGTGGCCAAGGGGATTTAAGCAGGTACGGGTGAATGAAGCCATGATCATAACGGTGAGGTCTGCCAATGTACTCCTGCAATAAATGATGTTTTTGTTTCTAGGAGGTGGAAAATGCTATGAGAGATTTGACTGTGATTTGCTGTGGCCTGTGTCTGCAATGCTTGCAATAAATGCTTTGTTAGGAGGTTGAATGCTATGCTGTGCTGGCCTGTGCCCTGCTTGAAATGCTATGAAATTGAATTGGCTGTCCTGCGTTCTGCTTGAAATGCTATGAAATTGAATAGCACAAACGCCTTACTAGCCCTCAGGAAACCAGTATCTTTGGCCCAACATACTAGCTCAACAGAAATATGAAGGGAAATGTCAAAGGTTTCCTGAAGGATGGAACATCGCCCAAGAATGTTGTCATTAATAGCGTGCTTTGTTGAATGATGACTTCTGAGATAAATTCTCAGATTTTCCTTCTTAAAATTTGACCACTGACTTTCTCTATATTAAAATTGTCTCTTTTTATCAACAGGAAATAGTCATCAAGAAGCAGCGAGCAGCAGAACACAACAAGATGCAACAAGACACGACAAGTAACAACTTAATAAATCTCATGTTTAAAATTTAAATTGTTCTTATATTTTAAGTCATTCACATTTTAAACTTTAATAAAACCTTTTTGCACTTTTAATGCTGTGTGTTCTTCATCACAATAGAACCTAATAGGCAGGAATGGCTGCTCTGTGGGAGAGCCACTAAGAGTGCATGGGGGGGAGGTTGTTTGGATATGCACTGAATGTGTGGGTGGGAGGGTAATGGCAAGGAGCAGAGTGGGGGGGGTGAAGGTAGGTGGGGTGACTGAGTGAATTGCCAGCGTACCAGGCATGAGTGACTGCACTGCAAGCCCACGAGCCATGAGTTAGTGAACTGCCAGCCCACCAGCTGTAAGTGAATGAACTGCCAGCCCAATAATCCATTCAGTCCACCCTCTTCCCCCTTCTCTCTTACAGTCTCACCTGTTTTGGGCAGAATTTCTGGCAGTTTCTCAGCCGCCAGCCTGCCAGGTCCGAGTGATTGCACTGCCAGGCCTCAGTGACTGAGCTGCCATCCCTCAGTGACTGTGCTGCCAGCCCAAAAATCCATTTGGCCCACAAATTCCATACTAGCCCTCT
This sequence comes from Leucoraja erinaceus, assembly GCF_028641065.1. Classification (NCBI taxonomy): domain Eukaryota; kingdom Metazoa; phylum Chordata; class Chondrichthyes; order Rajiformes; family Rajidae; genus Leucoraja; species Leucoraja erinaceus. Next base: position 59,949,602 of record NC_073383.1, read on the forward strand.
GGAAACCAGTACCTTCAGCCCCCAACACTCATACTAGCGCAACAGAAAGCCCCCCCCCCCTCCCCCTCCCCCACTGGCCAGCAATATTGGAATTGGTGGAGAGGTGGAATATTGTGTTGGGTGTCCAGCCCTCCCGTGTGATGCTGGGACCCAACGGGTCCCACTTAGTCTAGTATTTGATATATTTACAAAGCTTTTCAAGTCCAGAATAGAACCTAAAACGGAATGGATTATATTTGGAATAATAGTAGAAGATATCAATTTAAATAAAGACCAAAACGTTTTTTTTAATTATGGGTTAATAATTGGAAAGAAATTGATACTTAAATTTTGGAAAAATACAACCATACCAACTGTTAAAATGTGGATTAGGAATATGATGGACATAAGCACGTCTTGAAGAAATGAGACTCTGACTAATAGATAAATATGACCAATTCTTAAGGAGTTGGTCTCCTCTCATCGACTTTTTGGAATCATGTGATGCAGCAGTACCGTAAAGATTGCTGATTTCAGTTCATGCCGTGGATAGATCTACATCTCCGAATAAAGATTTGAAAATTTCTCTTTTAAGTGGCCTTCTCTCCTATTTCTACTTTCCACTTTTTCTTTTTTTTATATACACACTTCACGTTTTTCTATTCTCTACCATCTATTTTTTCCTCTTTTTCCCTTTTCTATTGTTTTCTTTTTCTTGTCTTGCTTATTTCCTTCTCAAAACATAAAACTAGAGGTTGTACATAGAATGGATTGTGGTATGATATAGTTGGCACCTAATATTAGGTTCCACTGTACTGTTTTATACTGTATTAACTTCTAATAAAATAAACAAAACAAAAAAAACAAAAAAACAAACAAAAATGTTTTAGAATTTAAAATAAATAAATAAATAAATAAACAACCATATAAAATCACATAGATTGAAGACGCATTTGGTGTAAATTCGGACACTGGCTGAAAAAAAAGGCCTTATCAGTCAGTCAAAACTAACAGTTTTCATGACAGATCATTATCTTCATTCTACTCTCTCCATGGATACTGCCAACCACTTGATGAATCTTACCAATGTTTCCTTATCTCTCAATTTTTAAGCAACTGCATTGCACTTCATCTGACAGATCCAGAATTGTATATTTGTTCTTGTTCTTTTTCTCTCTCTCTCCCTGTCCCTCTAATTACATCTCCTCTAGGAAGATTAGCTGCAATTAACGAGCAATCACCACTCTCTCTGAGCCGGCACTGCCACGATTTGCATAATTCAACACCTCTTGTCTGTCATCCATTATCACAGTCATTCTCTTACTTCTCTGAGCACTCCATCTAGCAGTCATGTCAAGAATCACACATCGTGTGTTTAATTGCAAAATACACCAGGAATGGAACAATTACATTATTTTGTTTTTAAAGAGATACATCATAGAATGAGGTCCTTCAGAACACACCAACCATCGATTACCCGTCTACTAGTTCTATGTTATCCTAGTTTTGTTTCCCACACACACGAGAGAGCAATTTACAGATGCCAATTAACCAACAAACATGCATTTCTGAGGGAGAGGGTAAAAGACCAGAGAAAACCCTGGTGGTTACAAGGAGAATGTACAAACTTCACAGAGACAGCGCCCGTAATCAGGATTGAACCCAGGTCTCCAACGGCTGCACCACTGTGCCAACCCAAATTTAAAATCCATCTCAATAATTTAAAACAAGTTTTCCCAGGTTTAAACAAACGATCCCCTAAGTCCATTTCTCACTCAACATATGCTGCATGAGCATTTCCTGCACCTGAAGATTTTCTATTAGCTTGTTAATTTACACATCAATGATTAGATAACCATTAGGAGATATTGAAAGAAATAATTAATAATTTCCAAGAAATAACTCTGTCAATGTGCAACCATGCATTAAATTGGAAGAAAATATATTCAGACCAGACTCGATTATGGTGTGCCTGTGCTTTGCATTCACTGTACACCAGTATTTCTGTGACCATAATGACCTAACATGGCCCTTGGGATCCATTGTATCCGAGACGTCTAACTTATGGCCCTTCCAAAGGATGAAGGAGGTTGGAACGATAAACAGTACTCCAGCTGTAGGACTTGATCACACATCAAGACTATCCTGACTTCTTTTGATTTTCATTGGCATTTAAAATGAGTTTAATTGGATTGAAATTAATCAATAACATAAAACTACCAACAAAATCCCCTAAAAAATCCAATATAATAAAAAAGCAGTTGAAACACAACAAACATTTTAAAATAAGATGAAGAATATCGATATAAAGTGAAATTAAGAAAAAGATCAACAAAACTTACATGAAGCTTGATGAGTCTCGCCAATTGTTTGCTGGCCTCCATTCAGCAATGATTTCCAAGTGTTACAAGACTCATGGCTGAGTCCAGGTAAACATAGAAACATAGAAAATAGATGCAGGAGTAGGCCATTCGGCCCTTCGAGCAAGCACCGCCAAAGTAGGAGACCATCTGTGAAGGTCATATGCCAGCACAAGTCTTCAACTTCCAAGGTGCAATGAGTAGTTGTGCATGCCAAACACATGCCGAATGTCAGATGAGCAGTGATCCCTTTGGGACCATCCCATACAAGGGAAAGCACAGAGGCACAGCTAGTACCAGAAACCTGGTTTCAAAATTGAACTTTGTCTGTGTGGAGGATGCATGGTCTCCCTGAGACTGTGTGGGTTCCCCTCAGATGGTGAGTTTCATCCCACATCCCAAGGAAATGCAAGTTGATGGGTTAATATGCCCCTCTAATTGTCCTTAGTTTGTGGGTAACAGATTCTGGGAAGGTACACAAAAATGCTGGAGAAACTCAGCGGGTGCAGCAGCATCTATGGAGCGAAGGAAATAGGCAACGTTTCGGGCCGAAACCCATCTTCAGACTGACAGATTATCGTCAATCTGGGAAGAGTTGACGATAATGCGGGGAGAATAAAATGGGATTTATTTAGGATTAATTTAAAATGAGTGTTGATGGTATTGTATCTCTCTATACTTTTAAATAAAAATCAACCTCAGATTTGCTGAAAATATAGCAACCTGATGATTTTATTGGTTTTAGGACTCAGATATTAATCACACAATTGAAAAAGATAGAGAAAACAGACTGAAAGTAAATGGGAAGTAATATAAAAAAAACAGACAATTGAAGTTTCTATGAGCCTGCAAATTCAATATATTTGTAACAGTAGATGTCGGTGCCTTTAGTGACAGCAAAAACTAGAATGGGGGTGAAGAAATGGTAGTGGCATTAAATGAATACTCTATCTGTTTTAACTGTAAAAAGATGGAGAAACAAATGTCTAGGGAAAAAGGCAAAGAATTTAAGAAAAATTGTGTTGTGAGGCAAACAACGTAAAAACTATTTCTGAGACTGAAAGCAGACAAATTCATGAAATGTTGTGGCTTGCATTCTAAGACAGATGTTAGAGATAGAGCATAGAACATTACAGCACAAGAACAGGCCCTTTGCCCGACAATATGTGTGCTACATATGATGCCAAGACCATCTCTTATCTACTTGCGCATGATTCATATCTCTCCATTCCCTACGTATCCATATGCATTTCCAAACATCTCTTAAACAGAATAGATGGAGGATTCAACGAACTGTGCATCGGTGGGGGTGCTGCAAGCCAGCGCCCTGTCAGCAGCGTATCCGTTTTTTCTATTTTTTTTGTTTTTTTAGTATGTTTTAATGTATGTTTTTAATGTTCCTCTGTGCGTTTTGTATGGGGGGTGGTGTGGGAGGGTGAGGGGGAAACCGCTTTGGTCGTCTCCTCCACGCAGAGGCGACTTTTTCCAGGTCGCCTCCCCCGTGGCCTAACAACAAGGATCGGCGTGGCCTTTCCCGGAGACGCGCCCGGGGCTTCAACGGCGGGCGCAGCGTGGACTCTCGGCTGGGGCTCGACGGCTGGCACGTGGCAGCCTGAAGCCACGGTCTGTAGAGCTCCAGTTGGGGACCCGGGGAGTAGAAGAAGCTTCCACCGCTGGCCCGCAGCCAACTTTTACCGCGGGCGCGGTGGCGACTTACCATCGCCGGGGATCCCTGGAGGGGAGCTTCGTCTGTCGGCCCTGTGGTGCTTCTGGCTGCGGCGCAAACTTTAAATCTTCGACCGCCGGCCTGCACCAGCCTGAAGCTGCGGTCTCCGGTGGGAAAGAGCCAATCCTGGACTTACCTTGACTTTTACGTTGTCCTTTTACCATCTGGACGCCCGCAGTGACAGCTGCGGTGGGTTGAGGTCCCGACCATGGGGGAAAATGGAGGAGGACTGGCCAATTTCTGTGCCTTCCACCACAGTGATTAATGCTGTGGTGGATGTTTGTGTTACATTTTTATTGTGTTTGTGTGTTCTTTATCATTGTACCGCTGCTGACAAATTCATTTCACTTGCACTTTATGTGCAATGTGACAAATAAAACTGATTGTTGTTATTGTTGATTGTTGTTGGATTCCTTTTTCTTTCTTCCAGGAATTAAGACGGCTTTGAAAGATTGTAATGGAAGAAATGTAACATCACTATTCAATGAAGAGGGAATCAGATAAATACAGAAATACTGCCATAGTGCAACAAGCAATGTGTAAAGGCAGAACTGAGGTTACGATGAATTTAGATTATGCAATAACATTAAATTAATCATGCGAGCATTATATGGACACAATTTAGGCCCATAGTACAAATTGTGGCTTGGCTAACAGGAATAAAAAACATTTTTTCCGAGAGGGTGGGTTTTAACTTGGGGAAACTACAATGATCTCAGCAGTTAAACAACATCAACAAGGGTAATGCTCCAAGATTGATGTATATCTTGAAGGTTAACTGCAAGGAGACTGTGATGGTGTGACAAAGACAATCAGCAGTTTGGATGAGTAAACTTAAAAGTGACAGAGGAAATGTATGTGGAGAAATGTGGAGATATTCACTTCATTAGGAAAAACAGAAGTAGAATTTAATTTTTCCCAAAAGGTGCAAGACTGGAATGTGTATGCAGCTATCAACTGATGGTCTTTGCATTCAGAAGGACCGAAGATAGTTCATGCTTAACCAGCCAGTCATGAAAGCTAATTTGAATCTTGTTTTTATTACTGCAATTTTGTAGGGCTTGGGCACCACCTTATCTAGAAAAGTACAGATGTAGTTTGCTTTCAGAATAATCTGTATGCTTGCATTCAAATAAATGTAACACAGGTTCCTTAATTGAGTCTGAAGTAGGATCTTGACCCAAAATGTCACCCATTCCCTCTCTCCCTAACTCAACATGGCAAGATGCTGCTTGTCATGCTGAGTTACTCCAAAATTTTGTGTCTATCTTCCTTAATTGAGAGGTCTGCTATGTGAGGAATGATTGAATAGAGTAAGGCTATGTTCTCTGGAATGTCTAATGGAAACAAATAGGTTGGATGTTGGGAAAACATTTCCCTTTGCTGTTGTAGATCAGTGGCTCATGTTATGAATCATGCTTTTGTTTTTACGCCCACTAGCTTATTAGCGTCGCGAGCTATTGCACTCTTCAGTATGAAGTTAACTCTCAAGTAAGAACTTGTAGTTGTTTATTCTAAATACACAGTGTATAACCTGCCAAGGTGTGAGGTCTTTATTATTACAAGGACTCAAGACCAATTGGAGACCAGAAATCACTCCAACACGTCCATGGCCTTTGTCAGTTGAGTCCGAGTGATAATCATTTTGACTATTTTGGACAGATATGAGGAAAAATGTTTTTCACTCAAATGCTCATGAATCTTTGGAATACTCTCTACAGAGGATTGTGGATCATGTGTTATTGTGGACATGAGAAGTTGAGTGGTCGTGAAAGGGTAAGCAAGTCTCGCCAGCAGCTGTTTGTCCTTTCAACTTTGTTTGGTTTTTAGTATGTATAAAAGTGTTTTAGTTGTTTTAGAGTATGGTGGGGGTGGAGGTGGGGGCGGGGAATAGGGGGAAATTGTTTTTTAGTCATTTGTGGAATGCGACTTTTCTCCTAGTCACATTTTTGCCCTCCCTCATGGCCTAACAGCTTGGATTGGTGCAGCCTCTACTGGAGTCAGGCCCAGAGCTTCAGCAGCGAGCTCAGCACAGACTTTCCATCGTGGAGCCGGGCGATTCCTTGCCGGGGATTGCCAGAAGAAGTGCTCCGATCACTGCCCCACAGATTACAACATCCTGAAGCCGCGGTCTGCAGAGCTTCTAGCCGCGGGCATGGCGTGGACATTCCATCGCGGAGTCTGGGATCCTTCGCCGGGGATCGCTGGAGAAGAGCTCCCACCGCCAGCCTGCGACCTATATCATCATGAAGCCACGGTCTCCGGTAGGAAGCGGCCGATTCGTGGCCTCCAAGACGTGGAGTGTCCATCCGTCCCAACGTCGGAGTTTCGAGCATCCCGACGAGACGGCCTGTACATTGGGCCGTCTGTAGCGGCGACTGCGGAGGGTTCATGGCCCCGACCACGGATGAACAAAGTAGGAGGCCTTCCACCATGGTGAAGAATGTTGATTCTACAGTTGTGGATGTTCATGGTGTATTTTATTGTACTCTTTTGATTGTGTGGCTGCATTGTAAATCAAGTTCTACAGTACCTCAATTGGTGCATGTGGCAATAAATGTGAACTTGAATTTGAACTTGAACACTGCTGAAGGTCAATATGATGTTGATCAAATTGGCCAATATTTTGTTAATGGTGGAACAGGTTTCAGCAGTCAAATTGTAAATCCTGGCCAAAACAGTTAAAATAAAGTAAAGGATTTATGCATTACAAGGCCTCTTAGCCTTTTTCTGTGAGAAGCCACCAGCTGCGAGCTGGTGCCAGGAAGTCTAGGTCCTAGATCAATAAATCAGATAAGGTTAGGTCCAGATGTCCTCCCAATTGTTAGAATATATGAGGACTCTGTACAAGGTGTTGTAGGTGCATTGTCTTGATTGGATAGCTGCAAAGGGATTGTAAATAATGTTAATATTGTTGTAGGACAGTTGTACTGCTGCTTAAGTGTGAAGCCCTGGCTAGATTGTTTATACTGCCAGGGGAAATGTTGCATTATTCAGTTAGCTGACTACTTTCCAGAAGCTTCTGTAGAAACATTGTATTGGGACTATTTGTAATTGGGTTGGGGAACTGTCATTAATACTTTAAGGTGATCGATATGTATGATTGGCTTATAAAGCGGCACCATCCCTATGTAGTTCAGCCCCGCATCGTTCGTTGACCTATAAAAGATAGCCCTCACCAGGATCGTTGACGATCTTCTGGAAGGGCGCTTGGGACTGCGTGACCTTTTGGAAGTGTCTGCTTGCACGAGGCTGAATGGCTTGGCCAGGCAGAGAGAAGGATTGAACCCACAGTGGTTAGGTATCGTATAGGGGATTTGTTGTTCGTTCAAATAATAAAGTTTAGTTGTCCAGTGTTTGATTCTGTGTTTTACTGAACTAGAGCAAGGGGACGTTAGTTTTAGGAGAACAATTACATTGGGGGCTCATCCGGGATCTCAACGGACCACCTAAAACAAGTTTGCGATCAAGGATGTTGTGCTGATCCAGATCGCAAGGTGAGAAATCGGCGCCACGGTGCAGCTTTTGCATCGGTGTTCTCACTTCGCTAGTTGGAGCAGATCGATCATTCGCGAACTTGGGTAGAGGTCCCAACAAGATCATAGAACAAGTAGTCTAGCTAGCACTGAGGGCATCTCAGTGAGGTCGGTGCGGAGGGTTGAGGTCCCGACCACGTGGGAAATTGGAGGTGCCTTCCACCACAGTGATGAGTGCTGTGGTGGATGTTTATGTTAAATTTGTATTGTGTTTTTGTGTGTTCTTTTTCATTGTACCACTGCTGGCAAATTTATTTCACTTGCACTTTATGTGCAAGTGACGAATATAACTGATTGATTGATTAATTGATTGATTGATCCTTGCCGTTAGGGGTTCGAGACCCCCTTTTCTGAGGGTTGGGCTCGAGGTCCTTCCCTTTGGGTCCAAGGCCCGTAAAACTTAAATTTAATCAACAGCTGCAGTTGCTGCTAAGACTGCCCATTAGGTGCCATTGAGTGGCCTTGACATCGAGAATAAATTAGTGGTTTGAGGCCCTGCCCAGAATTGGACATCTGATTAGCTGGATATTGGAAAACAAAACTGGGTTTAAACAGTACTAAGAGGCAAAAGTACTGCGTCATTGCTGGGGGTGCGGATAGAAAAGGTGCTCTAAAAATCGGCATCAACTGCCATTGTGAAGAGATTACGCGCTGACATCCTGTGCCTAGCAGGTAGGAAGGAAGGAGCCCCTTGCAAGGGTGGGTTTGAGTCCCCACCTGTGTGAGAGTATCCGGATCTCTGAAAAGACGGGGGAGGAGTCTCGTAAAGGTACTGGGAATTCAGTGGTCAAAGTATAAATTGGCCAAAAATACTTTTACCAATCTGAGAATTTCCTAATCCTAAAGACGTTTCCTTAAAAATTTTGAAATCAAATTTGCGTACAACAAATAATTGGATCGAAAATAACGAGCTGTAAATTCGTCAATTCAAATATACCAATATTCAGAATCTCATATTGAGGTGCTGGTTAATTTAAAGTGCACATATTTTCTTCCAGATTAATTTGAGTATAATAAAACTTTGAAGCTATAATTTAGAGTGTATTTAAGATTGTCATTGTTGCATTCCATTTACCGTGTATTGCCTTTGATTTAAATATTGGTTAATTCAAAGTGTATATATCTCCTTTTCCAAGTTAACGTGTGTATAAATTCTTTGTTAAAATTGGGGATAGTTAAGATTTGTGGAGCTACATTTTGAAGTGTGTTAAGATTTGTGGATCGTTTCATTGTATTGATTGTGTATTGCTTATAATTAAGAGTTTTGAATGTTAGATACCCTGGTGTAATAGTGGTTTAAATTGACTATATAAGAACATAGTTTGATTGAGACTGCTATTATAATTTGAGTCCGAATCGTGGCTGTTCAATCAGGGGTTCATATCCTTTAGATCACTGATTAGTACCTGTTAGTGGAAAAGTAAATTGTGGTCGGAGAAGGTTACTTGACAGTGAAGAGTATCTCGATGGGAATTGTACCCCGAAGTCTAAGCATTTAGTGTGAGGAAAGAGTACCTGACAGAAGAAGAATAACTCGATAGGAAGAGTACCGCTCAGTGAAGAGTACACGGAAGGGTCTTCTGTATAATGGGGATTGTTCTATTGGTTGAACACACCGTGAGGAGGGATTAGAATATATTGCAATTTGCTTTTGAAATAGTGTTGGTTAAACATAGAAACATAGAAACATAGAAATTAGGTGCAGGAGTAGGCCATTCGGCCCTTCGAGCCTGCACCGCCATTCAATATGATCATGGCTGATCATCCAACTCAGTATCCCATATCTGCCTTCTCTCCATACCCCCTGATCCCCTTAGCCACAAGGGCCACATCTAACTCCCTCTTAAATATATTAATGAATGTGATAGTAAGTGAATGCTTGTAATTTACATTGGAGTGTGTTTTTGTTTAATAATAATGTGGTATAGTTTGTTGTTTAAGTATAATTTTGCTTACATGGTTTGGCTTCATTTGTTTATGTTAGATTAAATTATTCTGAGTGTGAGAGATTGTCGCTGCAAAGTGTATTTGAATGCTCACTGAAACACCTTAATCTGGGAGACCAAAAATTGTTTCAGAACTGTTTACAGGTTGAAAGTTGTATGAGTGGTTGTGAATGACGAAATTGTTAAGGAATTTGAAAGGATTGATTGTGCGATTGTGTGCGAGAAGTGCGAGACTGCTGGAGCGCTCTGGAGCCTTTGGCCATTGTTTGGGAGCGAGCTTGTTAGCCTCAGAAATTGGGAGGGAGGTGTGAATTGTTAAGAAGGTGTGAGTAGATGAGGAGTTTGTTTTCATTGTCTATAAACATGGGAAATAGCCTGGAGCGAGATATGATTTCGAAAGCCCATTGCAATTAAAATGCAATGAATTTCCACAGAAAGCTGAGAGGTTGAGAAATTTTTCGGTAGCATTAAATAAGGAATTAGGGGTTGAATTATGGCCGAAAGGAGGCATTAAGGCATTAAAGGGAATAAGATATATAGAACAAATTATTTGGCAATGCGGAGACAGTGAGGTAGCGAAGGAGTTGATAGGATTGTGGAGAACCTATTATACAACGCAAAAGGGAAATAAAGAAGTTATCAGAATGACAAATTGGAGAAAAGCAACCTCAAGGCTTGCGATAGAGCTGGAGGATACTAAAGTCTATCCACCTCTAGATATCTTAAGAGAAGGGTAAAAATGTACTAAAGGGCCAGAGCGGGAGCAGGAAAGGGGGCAATCTTCTAAAGGGGTAATGGCCTCAACAACTTTTTTCAGTAGCATTAAATAAGCGTGGGCCTCTGTAGCATGGGAATTATCTGCCCCCGCTGCACTAACCAAATCAAAAGTGGGAGTAGGCACTTTTCTAACCGGGAATTGCCTAACCGGGAATTGCCGGAGGAGGGAGATAAAGTAGCTGGTGGTAATATAAGAGGAACTTGATGGGAATCAGATTTGACACTAGTTAAGGAAGAGGAGGGAGCTATAAACCTCACTAAGATATCAGCAAGTGAAAGAGATGTAAGGGTAATAATGAAAAGGAGCAATTATTACGGCAGACCCAAACAAATGTCAAACATATTTAATTAAGCTGTTGTTGAGTTTTATTAGGCCTTTAGGACACTGTTGCCTGCCTACGTCATCATGTGGGGAGTGAGGTATACGAGCATGTGAACCCTCAAGAACGGGCAGAAGACACAGTAGGATGTGTATTCCATCCAAGTAGCTCAGGTAACACTGTTCCTCCAAAGTCCAAGAAAATCATAGGCCACCAACAACATTAACAATTTGGGAAATGCCAGAATACAATAAAGTTTTCTCCTCATAGTGGTATCCCCTCTTGCAGATGCAAAATTAGGAGGAAGAAGAAGCTCAACAACCTGGCTCTCAACATCAGTAAGACCAAGGAACTGATTGTGGACTTTAGTAGGGGAAGGATGAGGACCCACAATCCTGTTTATATCAATGGGGCTATGGTGGAGAGGGTCAATTACTTCAAATTCTTGTGCGTGCATATATCAGAAGATCCTTTCTGGACCCAGCACACCGATGCAATTGTAAAGAAGGCACATTAGCGACTACTTCTCAAGAAGATTACGGAGATTTTGCATGTCGAAGAGGATTCTCCTAAACTTCTACAGGTGCACGGTAGAGAGCATTCTGACTGGTTGCATCGTGGTGTGGTTCGGCAACTTGAATGTCCAGGAGCGAAAAAAGACTACTAAAAATTGTAACCACTGCCCAGTCCATCACTGGCTTTGACCTCCCCACCGTCGAAGGGATCTATCGTAGTCGCTGCCTCAAAAAGGCAGCCAAAATAATCAAGGACACACACCATCCTGGCCACACACTCATCTCACCACTGCCATCAGGAAGAAGGTACAGGAGCCTGAAGACTGTAACATCCAGGTTCAGGAACAGCTACTTCCCCACAACCATCGGGCTATTAAACACAACGAATAAGCTATGAACACTGAACTGCAAAAGACTATATTATTATTTGTTATTTGCACTATATTTGTTATTTATTGAACTTTTACCTTTTTTTCCCATTATATACAAAGTTAACATATTCACATATTCTGTTGTGCTGCAGCAAGTAAGAATTTCATTGTCCTGTCCGGGACATATGACAATAAAACACTCTTGACTCTTGAACAATGTACTAATACGAAATTCAACAACAATTAACTCGGTGGTAGAGCTGCTCCACACATACACTAGTGCCACACCTTGCAAACATCAGAATTTAGGAAAATTAATAACCCAGATTAATAATGCCAGTGAAGAAGATCTCCTGGAACTATGAAATTACAAGAAGCCTCAAAAGATCATTGAGGCAAGCTCCAACTTAAAGAGACCATTGTACTATACTACTTTGTCTGGATGGGTGATCTCAAATTAAATACAGAAACATGGGAATGGACATTACTCTGTGGTTCGGGAACACCCACTTTGCACCTCAATTCTGACTACCATGCATAATAATTTCTGACTACCATGCATAATTTCACCAATTGTAAATTTGAACCCTTAAATTGTAAGACATGATTCAGTTCCATGGTTGTGTTATTGGAATGACTTTAAAATCTGGCATTCAAGGACAGCTTATTAGAATAGAATGGGATCTTTCAGAAGTAGTTGAAAATTTGATTATTGAATGGTATCTTTTTATGTCTCACTCCCAGAAAGACAGTCAGAGATGGAACTGTTTAGTGATCATCAAGGAGAGGACCGACCCTAGCAGATGTCCGGAATTGCGGTGCTGGTCTAATATAAAAGGAATACCCTGGGAACATGAAATATAGTACATGGATGCATGGGTATATCTCCACCACTGCAAGAGTATCAGTGGAAGTATGGACTGCTAACTTACTTTATTCCAGATTATTTTTGAAACTTCATACTCCGCTATGGATCAAGCACAGATGAATTATCAATATGGATGGAGGGGATTTGCGCCCATGAAAAATCGGGAAGAGAACACTCATCAGACAGAACTCATGAAGCTACGTCTACAAAAACCCGGGAAGCTTGATGAGATTCTGGGAAAATACATCAGCATCTTTTTATTAAGATATTTGTTAGAATGAAACAGTCACTATTGTACTTTGATTATCATTGATGATAGATTATCATATGATAAAAGTGGGGGAAGTAAATCCTGGCCAAAACGGAGTTAAAATAAAGTAAAGGATTTATGTATCTACAAGGCCTGTTAGCCTTTTTCTGTAAGAAGCCACAAGCTGCAAGCTGGTGCCAGGAAGTCTAGGTCCCAGATCGATATATCAGATAAAGTGAGGTCCAGATGTCCTCCCAATTGTTAGAATGTATGAGGACTGTAAAGAAACTCCAAGGTGTTCTAGGTGCATTGTCTTGATTGGATAGCTGCAAAGGGATTGTGAATCATGTTAATATTGTTGCAGGACAGTTGTACTGCTGCTTAATGATTTGCTGAAGTATGAAGCCCTGGCTGAATTGTTTATACTGTCAGGGGAAATGTTGCATTATTCAGATAGCTGACTACTTTCCAGAAGCTTCTGTAGAAACATTGTATTGGGACTCTTTGTAATTGGGTTGGAGAACTGTCAATACTACTTTAATGTAATCAATATGCATAATTGGCCTGTAAAGGGGCGCCATCCCTATGTAGTTTTATTGAACTAGACTAGGACGGGGGGGTAACGTTTTTGGAGCATAATTACAAAAGGTGCTCTAAGAGTTTGATTATCGTATGTAATGAATAACATCAGCAAATTTATTAGTTGAACATACATTTACAGCAGCACAAAGGTGTCTTTCTGTGAGCATTATGGACAAAAGTTATCAATTCACAGCCTCACGGAAGTGCAGCACTGGATTTTTGTTTTTGGAGCTCTTCCACCCTCTATAAATAGCTAGTCCCTCCAGTATTACTGCTGGCGATTAAAATTTGCAGAGGGGAGACCTTGATAAGGTTATTTGGTAGACAAGATGATAAATCCTGGAGGTTCTACGGCTGCACGGAAGGATAATGTGAATCATTTTTCATGTCACCTCTCAATATTAAGGACAACTCAAACAATGTTATAAAATATGTTTTGCATCCAGTCAAAACGTGGTACAGAAATTGCTCAGATAATAATTTATGCAACCCCATATTACACCAACTGAGTCTAAAGATGGAATCTAGCTGACCTAATTATTGATTAAAGCAGATCAAAATCGCTCTTAAAAGGGTATGGGGCAGAGAGTAATGTTGTTTTATTTTTACATCTTTATAAGAAACACTTCTATGGTTAAAAATATTACAATTCCAAAGTTAAATTTCATTTGGTACGGAAACCACACAAAGTTAATAGTGCCCTTTTGATAATTGACCAATTTGTCCCTTTCCAGCTTCAGATATCAAATAAAATTTGAATGTATTTTTCATGTGCAATCTGGGTAGGAATCACGGCAATATATTAATCTGACAAATAGTTAAGACTTTGACAGTGTTTGAAAATAAATTTAATAGAGAGCACAAAGATATATATTTGTATAATGCAAATATTAAAGTATAACATAAATATCATATTACAAATAACAGTAAATTCAGAAAAAAATTTTCATGAGCATCTCCTGCCATACAATTTTGAGGCTTTTTATATGAAATGTTTTTATATCAAATGTTCAATGGAAAATAGAGGGTATTTTGCTTTGAAACCCCAGATTCATGACATATTCGAGAAATTCTCCTCTTTAATCCTTAATGTTCTACCAATAGAGAAGAACACTCTTAATGATTAATTTAATTTGCACTGTTATCCTTTTGGACCATTATACAAGTTGCATCAAAAATCTATTGCCTATTGTCTGAAAGCATTGCTTCCCAATTCTCAAGCATCAGTGTCCATTGTATCAGTAGGAACAATGAACTGCGGATGTTGGTTTACCAAGGAAAGACACACAATGTTGGAGTAACTCCGCAGGTTCGGCAGCAAACCTGGAGAACATGCATTGGTGATGTTCTGGGTCTGGATCTTTCATTAAACTGAAGGTGGCTGAAGAAAGGTCCCGATCTGAAACCTCACCTGTCAATGATCTTCAGGGATGCAGCTTGACCCATTGAATTACACCAGCATTTTGTCACCTTCCATTACATCAGTGTTTATGATTGTTAGAAAAAGGCAGACATATAAAATTATCACAATTATTCTTTAAACAAAAGTGTAGTTATTATAACTTAACCTAAATATACAAATCTATAAAACAGAAGTCCCCTGGCCAACCCTTGACCATCCATCATCCTCCAAAGGTTATATTTATTCTGGTTTAATCAGGATTCGGGTCAGCTTGGTTATACCCTTAGTGTAAGCATTAGTTGATGCTATCTAGTGCAAGGTCACACATATCTATGCCCATGCCTTTTTTGTTCGTCTTCCGAGCATACAAAGTGTGACATCAGCACAGGTTGTGCATGTAAAATCTGTGTATGCTATAGTTCTTTTTTAAAAGATTGCACACAAACATTTTGCATGGCCAATATGTGATCTGGATAACTTACATCAGTGCATATAAACAAAATAATGTCTTCTATCCTCCTTTTACAAATAATATGAAAGCATGTTTTAGACTCATCATGAAATAAAATGACAAAGTAGATCTTGGTATTTCAAGAATGTGATTAAGAATGTAACTACATTTCAACTCCAGGGAAAGCTGGTTAAAGTTCATTTTATTTGTTTCAGTCTTCAAGCGGATGCATGTTCCACCGTGATAAGCATGCTGTTTGAATATGCATGCAAAGACAGGGCATTTAGCCAACTTTGTCTGTGGAGGTGTTCATACTCCACACGATGCTCCTCCCTTCCATCTGCTTCATCCCAGCCTTCCTGCAAATTTGTTTATTCCCCTTTCTCTCTTGCGTTTGCCTAGTTTTCTCAGGAATCTTTCGTAGCTATTTGCCTCAACCACTTCCTGAGTAACATATCCCATCCTCTGACTGAATAAATCTCTTCTTATTTCCCTTTTGGATTTATCATCTCATATTTATGGCACCTGGATTCAGATTTTCCCACAGTTAGAATAATTCGCTCTGTACCTGCTTTAGATATGCACTGGAAGTTTTAATCTCCTGATGGGAGGACTGGTTTATTCGCCGTGGAACCGGGAATCTCATGTGGAATCCGAGGCGAGTCTACTGCTCACCCCCAAGAATGGGAACAATTGGGGGGAGGAGGCAGAGAGAGAGAGACAGAGAGGGAGACAGAGAGGGAGACAGAGAGGGAGACAGAGAGGGAGGGAGAGAGAGGGAGACAGAGAGAGAGAGACAGAGAGAGAGGAGAGAGAGACGGAGAGAGGGAGACAGAGAGGGAGAGAGAGAGAGAGACAGAGAGAGAGAGAGAGGGAGAGAGAGACGGAGAGAGAGAGACGGAGAGGGAGAGAGAGGGAGAGAGAGAGAGAGAGAGAGACAGAGAGAGACAGAGAGAGACAGAGAGAGACAGAGAGAGAGAAAGTATAGCAGGGTGATGAGAGGAATGTTGGTTATCAGGATGAATCAGGAGGCCATGGCTGTAAGGGGCTTTTGCTGGGACTTTGAAAATGGCACCAAAACCTGGCAATTCTTGCATATGGACTCAGTGGGCTGATTGGATGCACTCAAAACTTAATTGGGGATTACAGTTCTGTATGACAATTACCTTACTGATCTGTACGGAAAAAAAAATTCACATTACTTTGGTATATATGATAATAAATAACCAATGCAATTACATTTCTAAAAATTGTATCTTTTCATGGATAAAAAGATCCAATCAGTTCTAACTTTCCTGACAGTGATTTTCCAATTTAAGTGCAAAACTGTGTCCTTTTTTTATATATGGAGACCAGAACTATGTCTAAATTTAAATGCAACCAGACAGCTTAGTATAATTTAAAAACTTAGCATAATAAATCTTTAGACAATCCATTGCTCGCCGTCACTTTTATTATTGCCGTGCTTTGGTTCTTTGAAATAATTTAATGTGCTTCTGCACCCTTAAGCTACTTACTTTATAAACTGTCGGTGACATATCTATTTGTCCTACCAAAGCACATCTTTTCACATTTGTCTTTGTGAATTTATTTACCAATCATGCATCCAGTCTGCAAGTGTGTAAATGTCTTCTTATATTATACTTCTTTGCTCCTTCATTGTAATCTTTCCTAAGTTAATAAGTCATAGTAGAAAAAGTAGGCCATTCGGCTAATCGAGTCTATTCCACCATTCAATCATGGCTGATCTATCTTTCCTCCATTCTCCCCATAACCCTTGACACCCTTGCTAATCAAGGGTCTTTATCTAGCTTTAGGCCACAGTTTGGTATCATCTGCTTTTTAAAAAAAAATCTTTTGATAAATTTAACCTAATGCTGTGCATAAATAATAGCAATGATGATGCAATACATTTCAGGTTTCTCCAATCTAAGTAGCTGCTTGTTATCCCAACTCCAAGTTTTCTATTTCTCTCAGCCAGTTTGCTATTTATTGATCTTTGGCATATTAAATACCTACTGAGTGCAGTTTTTCAACGATTTTCTAAAAATTCACCAAAGGCTTTTAGAAATTTTATTTCTGCTTTAAACAGAATCAAATTCGCTAAAATGACAAATCAAAGCATAAGCATTACCTATCACAAATAAATGCCCAGTATCTAAATGGTTATTTTGTGAGCCAAGTAAAATACATTTTTTTTAATTAACATTATCAGCTGGATAAATCCAATTAACCAATCTAAACCCTGAAAAGTGGTTTATTTAGAAAAATTGGCATTACAATATTTAAAAAATAATATTTAATTCAATAATTCTTTATGAGTGATGTAATGGCGACCACAAAGAGATAATCTGTGATTTAAAATAAAGTACTGCTATGTTCCACCACTATATTGAGTAAATATGTCCATATTTCTCACATTTGTGCAATCAAATGTCCGAGATTCTAATCATCATTGCAGTCAGAATAGCCCACCCACTATGTACAAATATAAAAATGCAGCTTAGAGAAAAATCTCCAGTGGTACCTACTGTTCACAAGTTCACACGTTCATTTATTGTCACATACACCAATTGGTGTAGTGAAATTTACTGGCCAGGTCAGTCATACAATTTAAAAAAAGTAACAGACTCAAAAAACACATTTTAACATAAACATCCATCACAGTGACTCCTACACATTCCTTATTGTGATGGAAGGCGAAATAAAGTTCCAAGTCCTTCCCTAGTTGTGCTTCCTTGGTCGGGGGCCACATTGGTAAGTACTTTCTAAATCCACAGGTGTCCAAGTGGGAATGGACAAAATAACTCCCATCCATAAGCAAATGGGAGCAAAAGACAGGTGAAACTGGAAATGCATTTTAAAGGCAGGCAAAATATTTTATTTTAAGTACCTAGTAATTACCTTTGTCTACTTCCAAATATACTTACATTATTGTTAATGTTTGAAAATGGAACTCAAAGATATTTACAAAAGTAAAATATACTGTAGAATGCTTAAGGATAGTAAATCGGAAGTCAATCTGCTCTGCATTTGTTAAAATATTCCCAATAGTGTAGTATATTTAAACAGATATTTTTTGTAAATACATCTGCAGCAAGATAATTCTCACAAGATTAATAGCCCTTAGCATATATAATTCAACATCTTTCTTTTATAAATTAAAAATTTGCACTAAATCACTGATATGATCATCAAAGTTTTTCCTCATCTTAGTTCTAAATGGCCTACCCCATATTCTTAATGTCATATAAAAACAGATTGACATTAATTATGAGATCACAAAAAAAAAGATTATTATGATCAAATGTTGCAAAAACACAAAAATAATATTAAGGCTACATGGAGTGTACTTAATGATATAATTAGAAATAGTAGTAAAATGGATTTTCCAACATATTTTGTAAAAAATGACAATTCAATTATTGAAAATACAGAGGACACTGATAATGAGTTGAATGATTTCTTTGTTAATGTGGGCCCAAATTTGGCAAAGGAAATTAACCTTCCTAGAGATGAAAACATAAATTTTGATTTTGAATTTAACAACAGCAATTCAATGTTCTTTGTTGGAGTTATGTGTTTGTGAGAGTGATGTGTTAAGCCCCTGTCCCACTTACGTGTCCTTGGCACACTAATTACGCGACCTCGTGGTCCTGCGAAGGGCGCGCACAATTTCATGCGTTCGCACAGCCATCTGGAGCGCGTGACGTCATTTGAAGATGGACACAAAATGCTGCAGTAACTCAGCAGGACCGGCAGCATCTCTGGAGAGAAAGAATGGGTGATGTTTCATGTCGAGACTCTTCTTCGGTCTGAAAGAAGGGTCTTGACCTGAAACGTCACCCATTGCTTCTCTCTAGAGATGCTGCCGGTCCCACTGAGTTACTCCAGCATTTTATGTCTATCTTCAATTTTCTTGGCCCCGCTCTGGGAGTAGAAGTGGGGGCAGATCCGGACCGCAACGGCCGTGAGCCCCAGGCCGAGCTCGTGGATCGTTTGCTTGCTTCTGCTGCTGTTGGAGGTGAGACGTTGTGTCGCGCCAGGGTCACGGGCTTGTCCCACTTTGGCCGTCAGTTACGTGACAGGCCGTTGGCACGCGAATATTTTGGTAGCTACAAAAAGTTCGGAGCCCCGTGTAATGTCGCGCACAACTACATACCCCTCCGTGCTTCTCAGTGTGGCCGGCCCCGCGCAGCCACATGTTTCCCTTGCGCCTCAACGCGATGATGAGGTCGCTTAATTTGCATTCCAAGGACACGTAAGTGGGACAGGCCCTTTAGAAGTAGTCAGAAAGTTTAAAGATTTAAAAAAAAATCAACTGATGATAACAGTATTGATATGTCTCTTATACAATAACTAATTGATTTTGTCCTCAAGCCCTTTACCTATATATGCAATAAATCATTTCTAAAAGGTATTTTCCCCCAATAAAATAAAAATGGCTAATGTGGTTCCAATCTATAAAAATGGTGACAACCATATTGTATCAAATTATAGACCTGTGTCTTTGCTACCTCAATTTTCTAAAATACTTGAAAAGCTATTTGTGAATGGACTTGATGACTTCATTGAGAAATATGAGTTATTGAGTGATCATCAATATGAGTTTAGGAGTAATCGATCGACATCTTTAGTGGTGATGGATTTTGTAGAAAATATAGCAACAGCAATAGATTAGAAACTACACACTATGGGTGTATTTATTGATTTACGTAAAGCATTTGATACAATTGATCATTCCTTACTTTTGCAGAAATTGGAATGTTATGGTATAAGAGGTGTCACACAAAATTGGTTGGGAAGTTATTTAAGTAATAGGTTTCAGTATGTAAAAATGTATAATACTGAATCGCAGCTTAGAAGAGTAACCCGTGGTGTTCCACAAGGTTCGGTACTGGGACCCAAGTTATTTATACTTTATTTAAATGATATTTGTAAAGAATCCAATACATTGAAGTTTGTTACGTTTGCGGATGATACAAATGTATTTTGTTCAGGGAACGATATAAAATAACTATTGAAAACAGCAGAAAGAGAATTAATAGTGCTAAAAAAAATGGTTTGATATTAATAACTTATCCCTAAATGAAAATAAAACAAAATTTATGGTGTTTGGTGGTGACAGGGTTAATTGTGAAATAAAATTGAATTTAAATGGAGTTGAAATTGAAAGAGTATATCAAACAAAATCCCTGGGAGTGATTATAGATCATAAATTTGGTTGGAAGCCACATAGAGAATACATCAAACGGAAATTATCTAAATCCATTGCTATTCTTTACAAAACAAAGGATCTGTTGAATAAGGTTTGTATAAATTGTATTGCTCGCTTATAATGCCATATATGTCATATTGTGTTGAAGTTTAGGGAAATGTATATAAAACAAATGTAGACCCTATAATTGAACTCCAGAAAAGAGCTATTAGAATAATACATAAAGCTTCTTACCGTGAAACTACAAATCTATTATTCATACCTTTGGATATTGTGCATGTAAAGACATTAGAAATACTTTTCCGAGTTTGGAATAAAAGCCATGCTGTTAGTATTCGAAAAAAATTTAAATTAAGAGAAGGACATTATAATTTAAGAGGGTTGTGTATTTTTGAAACATGTAAAGTCAGAACCAATGTAAAATATAGATGTGTCTCAGTTTTGGGAGTCAAATTATGGAACAGGCTTAGTGATGAGTTGAAATGTTGTAGCTCTCTGTTGAGTTTCAAAAAAGCCTTAAAATGTAAAATAATTAAGGATTACAATTTAGAGTAAATTTTATTTTTTTTCTTTCCTTTGTAATGCTGATATTCTGGGTTATCTTGTGGATTGTATAGGATAGGCAAAAATAAGCTTTGTGGCTTCAGCCTATTTCTTTTTCGGTCAATAATTATGTGAACATTGTGTGAAATGGATACAGTGTTGGTTCATATTCACACAGATTGTAACATTTTGTTCTTTTTAATGTATGACCAAAATAAACTATGTATTCATTCATTTATTCAAACTATGGCCCCTGTTTCTGGACGCCCACAACATTGGGAACATGTTTCCTGCATCTAGTGTGTCCAATCCCTTAATGTGAAGTGCGAGGGGATGGCGTGAGGAATGGGTGGGGTAGAATGGGGGGGTGGGGGTCTTGATTGGTTTTCTAGGGAATGTTTACAGGCCTGTAATGCTGCTGCAAGTTAGAATTCCATTGTTTTGTGTTTTGAATATACAGGGACAATTAAATAGCCTCAACTTTTGAGGGCACCGGCTCTGTAAATAGAGGTAAATCTCTTACAAAAGAGGTAAAAGAGGTATCAGCAAATGGGTAGTTCAGCAGATGGGTCATACTTTTCAAATTGCAGGCAGAAACTGGGCAAATCCAGTAAAATACGACCTCACAAAGTATCGTGCCTTCTGATTAACTGACGGCTGCATAGTGTTTTGAAACAATCTATTCATATCGACAGGGCAAAAAAACTTAAGTGTTATTTCACAACCTCTGAGATTTGTTACTGAGTACTCACACAGCTTAATCAATAAATTAACAGAGCTGAATTGCAGAAAAGCTCAGCACTTGGATGATTTAAATACTGATACACACTTTTAACAGGACAGGAAACAAGGAATATGATGACATTAATGAGCTGGAGGAGTTAGCAGCACCATGCAAGTCCAGAGATGCAAGAATTTAAAAGAGCAGGAACATCAATGGGCATTTGGCTACCAAATTGAATGAAGAAAACATGGAGGCAACCTCGCTGGTCTTGTTAATGTCATTTGCCAGTAAGCATGCTGAGATTGAAGATATCTATTGCAGCACGGGATAGTGCCAAACTCTATTTTGTTCCTCTAAATACATTGGGTCTAATGTCCCTTGAAGGTCCCGCTGGTCCAATTATAGTTTACTGAAACCAGGCATAATAATTCACATTGAAAAATTGTTGGAGGAACTCAGCGGGTCAGGCAGCATCACAGGAAGGCATAAACAAGAGATGTTTCAGATTGGGACCCTTCTTCCGACTAATTGGTGAACAAGATATTACAAACTGATTTCAAGGCAAATAGAAATCTTCAACCATTATTTGGAACCATGGTAACCATGACACATGTAGACATAGTAGAACTGCAGATGCTGATTTACAAAAGCAGGTGATGTTTTGAGTTGGGAAAGTTCTTCAGACTAATTGGTGAATTAGCCTCAAGCTGTCATGGTTACACTGTTTCCAAATAATTATTGAAGATTTTTTGTTTGCCTTGCAGTCAGCAAAATCTTAAATTCAATGATAGGCTGGTGAATTTGAGGACAGCTATTGGAACAAACTCTTGAAGATCAACACAAGCAATTAGATTGTAAAGATATGCCTTGTTCCAGTAATAGAGCTGTAAAGATTAGGGTGGGTGAGGGGAGAAGGAATAATATCTTTCAAATATTCTAAATACCAACAACAACATTTGTTTAGGAGGATATAAAAATCCTTTTAGTTGTTTTTCAAAACAACCAGGTTGTCTAAAAGAGCATTTAGGGTCATGCTTCAGGTAATGTGTCCAAATAGACTTGATGGAATTAACTCACTAGCTGTTGAAAACACCTGACCTTCAATATCAAAAAACAAGTAAGCCATGGGCCCACACATGTGGACTGTCACAAGTCCTAGCCATTCTGAAAAGTTGAAAGTTACTTGAGTCTGCCACAATTTTCTGTCACAACATAGAAACATAGAAAATAGGTGCAGGAGGAGGCCATTCGGCCCTTCGAGCCAGCACAGCCATTCATTGTGATCATGGTTGATCGTCCCCTATCAATAACCCGTGCCTGCCTTCTCCCCATATCCCTTGACGCCACTAGCCACCTAGAGATCTATTTAACTCTCTCTTAAATCGATCCAGTGATTTGGCCTCCACTGCCCTCTGTGGCAGGGTATTCCATAAATTCACAACTCCCAGGGTGAAAATCACAACTATCTGGGTGAAAAAGGATTATGCATGATTTTTCACGAAGATTTAGGGAGAAGAATTAGTCCCTGAAGTGTTTAGGTTGATGTGGTCACTTGCCGAAAGTCCTCCACTGATTATTTCCCTTCCCTTGTGGTATTAATGGGCTCTTTATCATGCCATGCTGTATTTCAAGGGAATGTCACTTATTGCAGCCATGTCTGAAGACAACAGATATCTGAAAGCAGCACAATGCCCTTCAGTGACTACATGAAACACATGCAGCACAAGAGCAGCAGCAAGAAGAAATTGACCTGTTACTCATTTGCAAGTGGTTGATGGTGCATCTAAACATTGCTAGAAGGGGTTTTTTCCTATTGTCAATGTGTTGAGCCCCACATATTTCTGAGATAATGATATTTGATGTGCTGGGCTCCAAAACTGCATTGTTCATGTCAATTGATGCTGCATTTAGAATAATGATCCGGTTTCAGTGTGGAAAATGTCCATAACAGGTGTAGCTCATTAAATGGATCTCGTTTAATCTGCATTATTTCACTGGTTGTTCAGTGTGCGCATATTCTATCACAAATATGACATCCATTTTAACGATGCATTTTAACTATCACAGACTATGAAAATAGTGCACCAGTAGTAAAACAGTGAAATAGATGCTCTTAATTAAGTCACATCCATTCTGTGGTTTATTAGCAGCATGACACAAATATGTAACTGTGCTGCAGCACATCAAATGCAGCTTAATGAAAAAAAGTGTGCAGAAGCAATTTAAGCAAGGAAAATACCTCAGGCCTGCTCATCCAATTTTCCAACACCATTGTGCGAGTTCTATACCTGCACAACTGAATGTTAAACTTACCCTCAAGTCCCTGTTAATATCTTTGGCATACATCCAGTTGAACTATTAAGGGTAAGCTTCCACAACAGCTTTGCTCAGTTTCCTATTTCAGGTAAACAATTCTTCACCCATCGGGTCCTGAGGATATTTCAGATTGTAACTCGGTGTATCTATTTCTGTAAGCTAATTCCTCTACACTGAAGCTAGCTGCTAACATTAGAGCTCCATGCTGGGTAAATATTGTGGGCAAGCTGTTGATATACCATTCCTTAGCTTCTCTCGCTTCTGCTTCTTACAATGAACAATAAACAATTTAATTGTAGATTTAGTTTCCCCGAGTTTTATGAGAAAGGAATAGCCTCCAAGATGCTATGGAATTTTGCATCACATTTTATCTCATATCATCCTTCTTTCATCATGCTACTAGGATCCAAATCACTGCCCTCTCTACATCCCAACCTCTTTGCAGGTAGATTCCTTTCATTTCCGTCTTATGCTATTTGGAAAATGCTTCCCTTTTTTTCCATGTTGTTGGGAGCCGGAGACATGATGTCAAGTATCCCGGCAGGCTTTGGAAGGTTACGGATAGCTCGAGAGAGACGGAGATAAATGCTGGGATTATGAAAACAGAGAAACACAGTGAAAATGATCATGTAATTGAGAGGTAGATAATTATTGATACTGAGAGCATAACTGATAACTTCACAGCTATGTAGTGTAGCCAAGAGAAGATAATGTGTCTGGGAAGGTCCTTTTTGCAAAGGGACTGTATGATGAGAATGAAAATGTGAACATACACCTTAATTAAGAACTCTATGGCCTGATAAGGAACAAATCAGTTTTGTTTATTTAGCAGTTTCATGAGTGACAATTTGAAATAACTGTCTTGGGTTAGAACAAGACATTAGAAGATTGAAGGAAATATGGCAAAAAGGGCAGTTTGACAACCCAGAAAAAAACAATCCAAAAAAAGAGGGAGCCAAGTTCAAAGCCCAGAGAAGATTACTTCCCACCAACTGAGTGAATCTGGCCAATTCATTTATGCAGGTAATATCTGAGTCTAGTGTAAGAAGTCGTAAGCTGGAATAGTGAAGGAAATGAGAAGTTCTTAGAAGTCAATGGTTTGCATGCATGCTTAAGTAATTTGAACAATAATTCAATAACAATAACAAAGTCTCGGCCCAAAAAGTCGCCTATTCCTTCGCTCCATAGATGCTGCCTCACCTGCTGAGTTTCTCCAGTATTTTTGTCTACCTTTGAATAGCGATGTTACAAAACAGCGCTGCAGTTCCGCCACTGGTCGTGTGCTCGACTTTGGCGCCTTTGAAGGGGGGGCGGCGGGGGGGGGGGATTAAAATGCAGCTTTCTCCTGCCTATCGGAGGCAAATTTCTGTTCCCAATTTTTTTATTTATTTAATCGCGAGACAATTTAATAATTACATTAAAATAAAAAGCGACTTCTAACGCCCTCAATGCCTACAACGTGACGGATCACATGAAGGGGACAAAACATAATGTAAGTCGTCTATCTTACATATAAACTTGTTTCTCGGGATGGCTTTAACCTAATTTTCCTTTGCGAAAATGTGATTTGGGCTTCATACGAACCGGCAGTGTTTTTCCTGCCGATATGAGCTTCAAATTTACTGCAAATGCAATGTTCCAATTGATGGCGTTCCAGAAGCAAGATGATTAAAATGCCCATTTTTTTTGGGAGATAAGCTGCCTAAATTGTCTATATTTTGTGTTATTCTCTCTCTCCATGATCATTATTTTTAAATTAAATATTCACAACAGTTTGAGTCACATGTATTGTGCAAAAAAACAATAATTTGATTATATTTTGGGTGGCTGTTTCGAGATTAATTTATGGGAATTAAACATTAAATTCCCCCCATCTGGGATATAAATTCATGACAGTGAGATTTAAAAATCATGTTATATTGTGAATTCTTGTGTGAATGGGATTTGTTTGTTATTTGGATACTTAGGCTATTTAAAAAAAATATATCCTTTTCTTAAGAAATGGAATCTACGGGACATTGTTAATGGGAAAGTAGTGGGCAGAAAGGCGTGTCATGTGTGGTTTGAAGAGCAAAATCATATAGTTTACAATGCCAAAATCAAAAAGTTGAGGAAAGACTAGGTGTACAGAGTTGTTTATTGGTTACAATCTGAGGAGTATGATGATGCTACTGATTACAATATGCCAATGTACCAGCTAGCAACTGATCCTCCATAAAGACTTGGTTTAATGCTTGAAATTGTAGTTTATTTACCTATCTGTTACGGATTTACAGCATATAATACAATAATATTAAAGTTCTGATCTTGAGAATATCACATTTTTTTAATTTTCAAGGCAGTCTGGGTGTTTATTACTATTTCCGTCACAACAGTCAATTTTGTAATTAGCTACAATTATGTAATTAACTAATCATATGCTTTAATTTCAGATCATCCAAGTAAGATGTTTTATATTTGTTTCAGAATTCTTTAATCTATAAAAACTGACATTTTCATTCAGCTCTTTTAATTTTTAAGAAAGTTATGGGCTTTTGACTGATCTCGATCACAACTTTTGTGTTAAGTCAAAGGAAAAGCAATAGGAAACAAGATGCTCATTTCCGAGTATAAAAATGACCATAGCTTTTTTAATACTGAAGATATAAACGTGAATTAGATGTCAAATTTAACTTCTTTTTATGCTTTATCTGATTAGATAAATTGCAGACTTGATTTTTTAATCTCAAAATTTTGTAACATTGCTACTTTGAATAATAATAAAGATCAGGCTACATTAAACCTTAGTTTAAAGTATTTTGTTTGGCATGTCAATTGATACCCAAGGTAGGCAATAGGGTCAACAGGAGTATCCACCATCAAGCTTCTGAGAATTTCCCCTACAATCTTTTCCCATGTGGCTAGACATGTCAAAATGTTTCTGCCTGATGTTATTTCTTCTCTTTCTCTATTCAACTGAGAAAACATATTCCATTCCAATCCTCTTTCACTGACTATTTCCAAAGCACTTGTGAACCTTTCCCCATTCAGAGAGGGTGTGTGGGAATTCAAGTTACTAGATATCTCTTCTTTTAATGTGACTGAAAATCCAAGCATAACCCTCCCCCACCATGCTCTCCATGATATACAACATTTACATCACCTGCCATTCCCCATTCTAACCCTATTCCATCTGAGTTATTCAAATAAATGTAGCATGTTTGGAACTCGACACAGAAAGCTTGGTTGCATAATGGCTCAGTCGGAGCATTAATATCCTTGTGACCAAACAACCACTTAATTGTTACAACAACCCCCTGATTAATGCAAAAAATAGAAAAGCCATTCTAGCCTACAGCATATAACCAGTAGATCCAAAAATGCAGCAGTTCCAAAATCCTAACAAACTAAACAACAACTGAAAGTAAAACAAGCAAGTGCAAATGACTTGGATAGAATAAAATTGTTCACTGTAGGCACAATACATTATCTCCTTTTTAGTGCTTATCTTTAACTAAATGCAACCAAATCATGCCAGGATCTAATGCTCCCAAAGTCACTCAGATGATTCATACAACTTTGCAGATTTGCTTATGACCTGTTCCACATGTGCATGAACAACAGAAACTTTTGTCTAAAATGCAAAACTTTTCATACATGCTGCAGGTGTTCCATAAGTAAAACTCTATGGAATCATGCATGAATGTGCATGATAACTGCCGCTTACAAAATTAAATTTCTAACTTTGGAAAGATATTTTTAATATGCTGGCAAGAGTGAGGAAACAATGATCATCAGTGGGGAGCAGACAGATGGCTTGTGCAAGACAATATGGTTGAATGAATTGACTTTGTTACTGCTGGAGATGTTCAGACCCTTAACTGAATATTGATTGCTGAACCTTTAGACTGATTCAAGCATCAAGAAAATTCTGGAATGGTAGAGGTGCAGACATATTTACCATAGGTATTCCAGAGCTTGGGCAAAGGTGACCCAAGTGATGATTAGGACAAATGGACAGGAAATGTATAAGAGGCCAAAGGAGGAGTTTGCAGAGAGTTGCAGAACTTGAGTTTCACGACCTAATTCACGACCTCTGCTGAGTTTGCCCTAGGCTCATACTCGCAGCATGGTCATCACAAGGTCATAGGAGGTCGTAGGTAGGTCGTAGGAGGTCGTGATGCTAGTCGTAGGTACTCGCGGCATCAAGTAGGTCAGGGCGTTTTTCTAGCCTGATGAAAAATGTCCACGAGTAAAAAAGGTTGTGAATTAGGTCGTGAAAGTGGAACAGTAATGCTCTATGGGAAGGGAAAAGAGTATAAAGTTTTTGAACAGTAGAATGTGAAACTTAATCGGATGTGGAAGATAGACACAATGTTCTGGAGTAATTCAGCGGATCAGGCAGCATCTCTGGAGAAAAAGGATGCATGACATTTTGGGTCAGAACCCTTCTTCTTATATAAAACTTCGGAAGTCTGAAGAAGGGTTCCGACCCGAATCATCAAGCATCTTTTTTCTCCAGAGATGCTGCCTGATCCGCTGAGTTACTCCAGCAAAGTTTCTATCTTGAATTGAATACATTTTATTTGCCAAGTATGTGTACTTGGCCAAGTATGTATACATTCAGAAAGTATTCAGATCCCTGCATTTTTTCCACATTTTGTTATGTTACAGCCTTATTCTAAAATGGATTAAATTCTTTTTTTTTTTATCTACACACAATACCCCATAAAAAAAAGCAAAAACTGGTGTTTAGAAATGTTTGCAAAGTAATGAAAAAGAAATAACTGAAATATCACATTTACATAGGTATTCAGACCCTTTACTAAGTACTTTGTTGAGGCACCTTTGGCAGTGATTACAGCCTCAAGTCTTCTTGGGTATGACACTACGAGCTTGGCACCTGTATTTGGGTAATTCTTCTCTGCAGATCCTCTCAAGCTCTGTCAGGTTGGATATGGAGTGTTGATGCACAGCTGTTTTCAGGTCCCTCTAGAGATGTTCGATCGGGTTCAAGTCCGGGCTCTGGTTGGGCCACTCAAGGACATTCACAGACTTGTCACAAAGCCACTCCTGCATTGTCTTGGCTGTGTGCTTAGGGTCGTTGTCCTGTTGGAAGGTGAACCTCTGCCCCAGTCTGAGGCATAGAATGCTCTGGAGCAGGTTTTCATCAAGAATCTCTCTGTACTTTGCTCCATTCATCTTTCCCTTGATCTGGACGAGTCTCCCAGTTCCTGCCGCTGAAAAACATCCCCACAGCATGATTCTGCCACCACCATGCTTCACCGTAGGTATGGTATTGGCCAGGTGATGAGCTGTGCCTGGTTTTCTCCAGACGTGACGCTTGGCATTCAGGCCAAAGAGTTCAATCTTGGTTTAATCGGAACAGAGAATCTTGTTTCTCATGCCTTTTGGCAAACAGGCTGTCATGTGCCATTTACTGAGGAGTGGCTTCCTTCTGGCCACTCTACCATAAAGGCCTGATTGGTGGAGTGCTGCAGATATAATTGCCCTTCTGGAAGTTTCCCCATCTCCACGGAGGAACTCTGTAGCTCAGTCAGAGTGACCATCGGGTTCTTGGTCCTTTCTCCCCCGATTGCTTAGATTGGCTGGGCAGCCAGCTCTATGAAGAGTCCTGATGGTTCCAAAGTTCTTCCATTTAAGAATGACGGAGGCCACTGTGCTTTTCGGGGCCTGCAATGCTGCAGAAATTGTTTTATACCTTTCCCAGATCTGTGTCTCGACACAATCCTGTCTTGGAGGTTTTCAGACAATTCCTTCATTTTCATGGCTTGGTTTTTGCTCTGACATGCACTGTCAACTGTGGGACCTTGTATAGACAGGTGTGTATCTTTTCAAATCATGTCCTATCAATTTATCCACTGGTGGACTCCAATTAAGTTGTAGAAACATCTCAAGGATAATCAATGGAAACAGGATGAACCTAAGCTCAATTTTGAGTGTCATGCCAAAGGGTCTGAATACTTATGTAGATGTGATATTTCAGTGAGTTATTTTAAATTACTTTGAAACATTTTCTCAACACCTGTTTTTACTTCTTCTTTCTAGGGTATTGTGCATAGATTGATGATAACATTAAAATATGGCTGTATTGAAACAAAATGTGGAAAAAGTGAAGGGGTCTGAATACTTTCTGAATGCGCTGTACAAGGAATTTGCCTTGGTGCTTTGCTCGCAAGTAACAACGATATACAGTAGACAATTAAAAATAAAGCATTATAATTTAAATGTGAAGAATGAATTAAAACACCAGAACAAAAAGAGGCTACAGTTTTTAACTGTTGAGTTGATCCTGAAAAAGCTGTTTTTATGTCTGGCTGTGGCTGCTTTGATGGTCTGCAGTCAACTTCCAGAGGGAAGTGCTTCAAACTGTTTGTTCTCAGGGCGAGAGGGGTCAGAGATGATCTTACCCGCTCATTTCCTGGCCCTTGCATTTTGTCGATGGGGGGGATGGTTGCAGCCAACAACCTTCTCAGCTGATCGAACGATGCGCTTCAGTCTTCGGATGTCGTGCTTGGTGGCTAAACCAAACCAGACCAGGATGGAGAAGGTGAGGACAGATTCTATGGCAGTATAAAACTGGTTATCTTCAGAATAAACCAGCATCTGCAGTCCCTTTTTACACTTAAATCAGATGTGTTTGGAAACAGATAGCTTACGATATTAATAGCAAAGTGTTAGCAGAACTCTGGCAGACTTGATGAGGATTAGCCTACAGTCATCAATGCATGGATGTGTTAGGGCAAGGGTTCCCAACCTGGGGTAAATTTGACCCAAAGGGGTAAATTCTACCTACCCAAGGTAGGTAAATTTGTTGATTCTTGATTGTGCATATTTTTTTCTCATTGACTGACTGTGTTTGGTTCGGGTATACTTGTATCTGTTCATCATTAGTTATTCATAAATAAGTGAAATAACATTGTTATGTGTTAGTAAGGTTGCCAGGGGTAAACGGGACGAAAAAGGTTTGGAACCTGTGTGTTTGGGGCATTCTCTGGAACAATACCATAGCTGGCCATGGTAAAACATTCATGTTTCAATTTACATTTTGAATATATTAATGTGCGTTGAATTCTGTTAATCTTTAAAGAAAAGTCCTGTGTTTTAAGTTGCTTTAGCACAGTGCAACTGTATTAGCGATTAAGGTCTTCTTCACACTGTGGAATGATATGAACAGTGATTGATAATTGAATTCCTTCAAGAATTCATCTCATTCTTGTGTTTCTTCAATGGTGAAAATGGAAGAATGGAAAACTAATGACCAAGAAGATAAGTGCTTGCAAGCGAAACACATTAGGGACGTTTTCCGCATTGGTATAAGATGACAGTATATTTCAGCAAAATGCACACCAATTGCCATTGATTTTAAGTCTATTAACTTTAAAAATGACAGGAAATGCACACTATCCTGGTGTCCTTTCCTGTCATGTGCCAAAAGCGGTCCATTCCTTCAGCATTTTGTGCATGGGTTATTCTGCAAAATTTCTGGGTGGTAATCAGGTCAACAATTACGAGGAGTGTAGCCAAGCCAAGCTCTATTGGACTGCTATATTAGTGCTCATTTCATGCTTGTCATGTCTGGAAAAAATGGCCAGTACACAGTCTGATGTTTGTCATAGATTAGATTTTAGACATTATTTCCTATCATAAACCGTAATACTATGAAGCTTGAGTACAGCAAATGAATAGACAAACATGTAATGGAAAAGATCAGTTGAATGAAAATTGTACTATTAACTTTGAGTGAGATGACAATGTTATCCTTAATTCATCAGTTACAGAAGAGGAGTGCAAGGAAATAGATTGGGATATCAGGAATACATCCACAGCATATGAAAGGTCAGTTCAACAGTCTGATAACAGTGGGTATGAAGCTGTTCCTGAATCCAATGGGACATAAAGCAATTTTTGATCGAAGGAAGAGAGGAGAGCAGGGAAACACTGGGGTTTGAGTGGAACTTGAATACAGGGCCAGCCTTAAGCCGATTGGACTGATTTCTCCCAATTGGGCCCGTGCCAAAGGGGGGGCGGCGTTAATTTTCCGTATTTTGTACGGAAATACAAATTCGCTATGTTAAATAAAGATTTTTAAAAATGGCCCGAAACGATGCCTATTTCCTTCTCTCCATAAATGCTACTTCACCCACTGAGTTAACCATATAACAATTACAGCACAGACACAGGCCATCTCGGCCCTACAAGTCCGTGCCGAACAACTTTTTTCCCTTAGTCCCACCTGCCTGCACTCGTACCATAACCCTCCATTCTCTTCTCATCCATATGCCTATCCAATTTATTTTTAAATGATACCAATGAACCTGCCTCCACCACTTCCACTGGAAGCTCATTCCACACTGCTACCACTCTCTGAGTAAAGAAGTTCCCCCTCATGTTACCCCTAAACTTCTGCCCCTTAATTCTGAAGTCATGTCCTCTTGTTTGAATCTTCCCTATTCTCAAAGGGAAAAGCTAATCCACACAATTCTGTCTATCCCTCTCATCATTTTAAAGACCTCTATCAAGTCCCCACTTAACCTGCTGCGCTCCAGAGAATAAAGAGCTAACTTATTCAACCTTTCTCTGTAACTTAGTTGTTGAAACCCAGGCAACATTCTAGTAAATCTCCTCTGTACTCTCTCTATTTTGTTGACATCCTTCCTATAATTGGGCGACCAAAATTGTACACCATACTCCAGATTTGGTCTCACCAATGCCTTGTACAATTTTAACATTACATCCCAGCTTCTATACTCAATCCTCTGATTTATAAAGGCTAGCATACCAAAAGCTTTCTTTACCACCCTATCTATATGAGATTCCACCTTCAAGGAACTATGCACGGTTATTCCTAGATCCCTCTGTTCATCTGTATTCTTCAATTCTCTACCATTTACCATGTACGTCCTATTTTGATTTGTCCTGCCAAAGTGTAGCACCTCACATTTATCAGCATTAAACTCCATCTGCCATCTTTCAGCCCATTCTTCCAAATGGCCTAAATCACTCTGTAGACTTTGGAAATCCTCTTCATTATCCACAACACCCCCTATCTTGGTATCATCTGCATACTTACTAATCCAATTTACCACACCTTCATCCAGATCATTGATGTACATGACAAACCACAAAGGACCCAACACCGATCCCTGAGGCACCCCCACTAGTTACCTGCCTCCAACCCAACAAACAACCATCCACCATTACCCTCTGGCTTCTCCCATTGAGCCACTGTTGAATCCATCTTGCTACTCCTGCATTTATACCCAACAGTTGAACCTTCTTAACCAACCTTCCATGAGGAACCTTGTCAAAGGCCTTACTAAAGTCCATATAGACAACATCCACTGCTTTACCCTCGTCAATTTCCCTAGTAACCTCTTCAAAAAATTCAAGAAGATTAGTCAAACATGACCTTCCAGGCACAAATCCATGCTGACTGTTCCTGACTGTTCCTGTTTATCCAGATGCTTATATATATTTATCTCTAAGTATCTTTTCTATTGATTTGCCCACCACTGAAGTCAAAATAACAGACCTATAATTGCTAGGTTTACTCTTAGAACCCTTTTCAAACAATGGAACAACATGCGCAGTAGGCCAATCACATAATTCAATATCCTTCTCCTTGGTGAATACCGACGAAAATAAATTGTTTAATATCTCCCCCATCTCTTTTGGCTCTGCAGATAGCTGTCCAGTCTGCTCTCCAATGGACCAATTTTATCCCTCGTTATCCTGTTGCTATTAATATAGCTGTAGAAACCCTTTGGATTTACTTTCACCTTACTTGCCAAAGCAACCTCATGTCTTCTTGTATCTTTTCTAATTTATTTCTTAAGATTCTTTTTACATTCCTTATACTCCTCAAGCACCTCATTTACTTCATGCTGCCTATAATTATTGTAGATCTCCCTCTTTTTCCGAACAGGATGTCCAATTTCCCTTGAAAACCAGGGCTCTTTCAACTTTTTACTGTTTCCTTTCAACCGAACAGGAATATAAAGATTCTGTACTCTTAAAATTTCCCCTTTAAATGTCTTCCATTTCTCTTCTACATCCTTTCCATAAAACAAAAATGTTCCAGTTCACTCCTTTTAAATCATTTCACATCTCATCAAAGTTAGCCTTTCTCCAATCAAAAATCTCAACCCCAGGTCCAGTTCTGACCCTCTCCATAATTATATTGAAACTAATGGTATTGTGATCACTGGGCCCGAAGTGCTCCTCAACACATACCTCCGTCTCATTTCCTAACAGGAGGTCCAACACTGCCCCTCCTCTAGTAGGTACCTCTATGTATTGCTGCAAAAACTATCCTGCACACATTTTATAAACTCCAAACCACCCATTTACCGAATGTGTTTCCCAGTCTATGTGTGGAAAGTTGAAATCTCCCACAATCACTACTTTGTGCTTACTACTAATATCTGCTATCTCCTTACATATTTGCTCTTCCAATTCTCGATCCCCATTTGGCGGTCTATAATACACCCCTATAAGTGTTGCTACCCCTTTCCCACTTCTCAGTTCCACCCAAATAGCCTCCCTATATGAGCCCTCCAATCTATCCTGCCAAAGCACTGCTGTAATATGTTCCCTGACTAGTAATGCAACACCTCCACCTCTTGCCCCTCCAATTCTTTCACACCTGAAGCAACAAAATCCTGGAATATTTAGTTTCCAATCACAGCCCTCCTGCAACCATGTTTCACTGATCGCCACAACATCATACTTCCAGGTGTCTATCCAGACTCTAAGCTCATCCACCTTTCTTACAATGCTCCTAGCATTAAAATATGCACATTTAAGAAACCCCCCACCTCTTATTCTCTGTTTATTTCCTTTTTTTTCTTTCTCCTCTTGTGCCTCAGTGCTTCCCTTTTCTGCTTCCTGCCTCCCATTCTGGCTACTAGCTTTCTCTATTTGAGTCCCTAGCCCCAACCATTCTAGTTTAAAGTCTCCCCAGTAGCCTTTGCAAATTTCCCCGCCAGGATATTGGTCCCCCTTGGGTTCAAGTGCAACCCATCCTTTCTGTACACAGGTCCCACCTTCCCCAAAAGAAGTCCCAATGATCCAGAAACTTGAATCCCTGCCCTCTGCACCAGTCTTTCAGCCACGTATTTATCCTTCACCTCGCTCCATTCCTACTCTCACTGTCGCGTGGCACAGACAGTAATCCTGAGATTGTTACCTTTTTGGTCCTTTTCCTTAACTCCCAACTCCCTAAATCCTCCCTTCAGGACCTCTTCCCTTTTTTTTTTACCTATGTCATTGGTACCTATATGTACCACAACCTCGGGCTCCTCTCCCTCTGATTTCAGGATATCTTGGACGCGTTTAGACACCTGGAGTTAGTCTGTCGGGAGGCAGACCACCATCCTGGTCCCCCGACTGCGTCCACAGAATCGCCTATCCAACCCCCTAACAATAGAGTTCCTCCTGGATTTTTGTCTACCTTCGATTTTCCAGCATCTGCAGTTCCTTCTTCGGCGTTAATCGGTGGCAGCTGCATCTGCGGTTCCTTTCTGTTGGGGGGGGGGGGGGGGGGGGGGGGGGGGGGGGGGGGGGGGGAGGGGGGGTTGGAGTCCTGGCCCGTGGAGGCACCTGATAAGTGATATAGTATTTAAGAAGGAACTGCAGATGCTGGAAAATTGAAAAAGTAGACTGTGGAAGCTGGTAGAAGGAGAGTGGTGCATTTGACAGCTGCCATACGTGTTCGAACAATTAGCTGCTGTAATGGGCTTGCCTTGGCATACATTTCTTATATTTGTTATGTTATTAGAGATATTAGCACAAGGCCCAATTATAAATTAAAAAAATCCTCAGTGGTTTTGTCTCTCTGTGATACATGGAACCATGTCCATATGTGGTGCAGTGAAATACTGGAGATTTTAAAATTAGTTAAAATATGTCACCTGCCCTGTTTCAGCCTATTTGACCGAGTTAAAAATTAATAACACTCACGAGGCCGAAAGGTGCCATAGCCAAGCGTTGTCCATTCCTTCTCTCCGGCAATGCTGCCTGCTCCATTGAGTTACTCCAGCTTTTTGTGTCTATCTGTAGCCTAGCGTTATTCGGCCGAGTGACCTTTGGACCCTTCCTTGTATGTTGTTTCCACGTTTATAATAAATGTTTTCGGTGAACATTACCTCTGCTGTTGGACACCCTGCCTCAGACTTGATGCGTTGTGTATTACTGGCACTGCAGTTACTTCGTCAAACGGTCACTGGAAACTATGTTTAGTAATGCTGGTGAAAATAAGTGATAGGTTCCCTCTGCGGGTGCTGCCTTGCCGGCTGAGTTCCTCCAGCACATTCTGTGTTTATTGTTTGGCTCTGAAGTTGAAGGTGGACCCCCCTGTGTCTACCGTCAACTCCCTGGCTGTGGTGGCTCAGCGGGACGGGCAGGGGCTCTGGGGAGAGGGTTGCGTTTCTGGTCGAGACCCTTCTTCAGACAATCACAAGTACTCTCACCAATGAGAGTTCAGTTCAGTCTGAAGAAGGGTCTTCTCTCCAGAGTGGCTGCGCTGAGCTACTCCAGGTTTGTCTATATTCAATTTCAAATAGATAAAATAGAATTTTAGATAAAATTTCTCATGGGTGGCATATAAATTCACGACAGTGAGATTTAAAAATCATGTTATATTCTTGTGTGAATGGGATTAGTTTGTTATTTGGATATTTAGGCTATTTAAAAAATATATCCTTTTCTTAAGAAATAGAATCTACAGGACATTCTTAATGTGAGTGGGCAGAAAGGCATGTCATGCGTGGTTAGAAGAGCAAAAACTTGTAGTTTACAATGCCAAAATTGAAAAGTTGAGGAAAAACAAGGTGTACAGAGTTGTTTATTGGTTACAATCTGAGGAGTATGATGATGCTACTGATTTTGGTATGCCAATGTATCAGCGAGCAACTGATCTTCTCCATAAAGACCTGGTCTATTGCTAGAAATTGTAATTTATTTACCTATCTGTTACAGACACAGCATATAATACAATAATATTAAAGTTCTGATCTTGAGAATATCACATTTTTTGAATTTTCAAGGCAGTATGGGTGTTTATTACTATTTCCGTCACGACGGTCAATTTTGTAATTAGCTACAATTAGGTAATTAACTAATTATATGCTTTAATTTCAGGTCATCCAAGTAAGATGTTTTATATTTGTTTCAGAATTCTTCAATCTATAATAGCTGAAAATTTAATTCAGTTCTCTTAATTTTTAAGTTATGGGCGTTTGACTCTCTTCGATCACAGCTTTTGTGCTAAGTCACTGGAAAAGCAATAGGGAACACTTTTTTAATACTGAAAATATAAAAGTGACTTAGGTGTCAAATTAAACTTCTTGTTATGATTTATCTGATGGGATAAATTGTAGACTTGATTGTTAAAATCTCAAAATGTTGTAACATTGCTAGAAAATGCACCTGCATCTTGGAGGCCGAAGGTTAGGTTATTAGCGAAGAAAGATAGACTTTGTTATCCCTCAGTACAGCAATATCAAGAACGATGATTCTGTACTGAGGTATAGCCAAGTCTATCCCTCATTGCTAGCAGCTGATGGGAAAGCAGCTGTAAAGTGGAAAGTGGTTGTAAAAGGACAGCGCTGCTGGGGGTGGAGAGTTCCTTTCACAGCGTGTGGGTAATCTGGCCAGGGGTAAAGTTGCGAGGAGGGCAGGAGCGTTGAGAAGGAGGGGGTCAGGGATCATGCCAGCATCCAGCTCAAGAGCTGGGTCAGCGGGCAATGGATAACAGGACTGCGGGCAGTGGAGCTTACTCCATGTGTCAGTGCGAGTAATGTCAATCGATCCCTTGTTCTCTCTGACACAGGAGTAAGCTCCACCGTTCGCTGTGATGTTATCTATCACCCGCTGACCCACTCCGCTCTATGATCTTTACTCTTGAGCTGGTCCCCTCACTGTTCAGATGGGGAGCACTGCCAGAGGTGAGCGGGCTGGCAGAAGGCGCTGAGATGGCAGTCGGTTCCACTGCCCTGTGATGGCGGCCGCTCCTAGCCACGCGAGCTGCTTCCCTCCCCGGCCACAATGCGGTGGCCCCACGCCCGGAGTGCCGCGGCAGCATTGAGTGGGTTACTGGCATGAACCCACCCCCCTCCTTCTCAACGCTCCCGCCCTCCCCGCAACTTTACCCCTGGCTAGACTCCCCACGCGCTGCAAAAGGAACTCTCCCCCCAATTGGTCCCTTGAACTAGTATAGTCATTCAATAAGATGACAACTGATTCAACTTGTCCTGGTGTGCTCCCGTTTTTCCCACCATCTTTCCACCTGCCGTCACCCTCCACCCATTCAGTAATTCAGAAGGAGATTTGGAAGCCTTGGGCAAATTGAATTGTTACTTTATTTATTTTTATTTTTCATTTTTAAGGAGCGGAGAACAATCTGCACATGCGCGGTTTAAGTCAAGTAAAGTTTATTCGTCACATACACATACAAGATGTGCAGTGACATAAAAAGTGGCAATGCTCGCGGACTTTGTGCAAAAAGACAAACAAACAAACAACCAAACAAACTACAAACAGAATGGAACAGAATCACATATTATTTTACATATTAAATATTGTGAGCGGAAGGAAAAAGGGAAAAAAACAGCACTTTTAAAAAAAGCAGTAGAGTGGTACAGTAAAAGTTAGTCCCTGGTGAGATAGGAGTTTACAGTCCTAATGGCCTCTGGGAAGAAACTCCTTCTCAACCTCTCCGTTCTCACAGCATGGCAACGGAGGCGTTTGCCTGACCGTAGCAGCTGGAACAGTTCGTTGCAGGGGTGGAAGGGGTCTCCCATGATTTTATTGGCTCTGGAGTTGCACCTCCTGATGTATAGTTCCTGCAGGGGGGGTGAGTGAAGTTCCCATAGTGCGTTCGGCCAAACGCACTACTCTCTGCAGAGCCTTCTTGTCCTGGGCAGAGCAATTCCCAAACCAGATGGTAATATTTCCGGACAAGATGCTTTCCACAGCCGCTGAGTAGAAGCACTGGAGGATCCTCGGAGACACTGAATTTCCTCAATTGCCTGAGGTGGTAAAGGCGCTGCCTTGCCTTACTCATGAGTGCTGTGGCGTGTGATGTCCATGTCATATCCTCAGAGATGTGGACTCCCAGATATTTAAAACAGCTCACCCTAACCACAGTATCCCCATTTATCCTCAATGGTGTGTACATCCTTGGATGATGTGCCCTCCTAAAGTCCACGATCAGCTCCTTAGTTTTTTTGATGTTCAAGAGGAGGCTTTTTTAAAGCCGACTGACTGTCATATTACTCATGACACATGCCGGAATATGTCTAATTTATAATTAAATATTTATATTTCTATGAAAATTGTTCCCAATTGTGCCCCGCACCTAAGGCCTGCTTGAATATGTTGAAGGCTTTATTCCTGAGGCAACGTGAATTGTTGATGGAAGCAAAAGGCAGGGTGGGGGTGTTACTGCTGGATTGCATGATTGACTTATAAGAGTCCATAGCTCTTTACAAAGAATAACAGATACTAAGCTGCAGAAGATCTTGGACTTGAGTTTTAAGTGCAAGTCTTACAGGATCGAAATTGGAGATATCTTTATATTTACAGAAAGTTCACAGATCAGAGGCTGAAGATGGTCCAAGCCAAGATTTTATGAGTAGGGATGCAAAGAAAGCCAAATAATCAAAATCCTCGAGTTCTCAGAGGGTTCCAGAACAGAAATAATTACTGGATATGGAGAGATTAGAACTTCAGCGGCATTGAATGGAAACAAGAATTAAACAAACAAAAAAATTGGGAAACAAATAGCAAAATCAATAGTGGGAAGTTAGCAGGATTGTGACTGATGGGCCTGCTGTGGATTAGGATGCTGTTAGCAGATCTTGAATGTGCTGAGTATTGTTCTTTGACCTGGAAGAATGTTTCAACTGAAATCATACCCAGCTGAAGGGGAAAAATGAATTTTACAGACAGCCCTCATAAGCAATGTATGATACAATGGATTGAAATTACTTCTTCTCTTAACTTACCCTTGTGAAAATGTTTTATTCAGCCACTTTGTATCAATAATGTGATGTCTGCATCCTACTGTATGAAATCAAAGTGACAACTGTAGCATCCTTATAATATAATGGTCCAGAATAAATTCTGGAACTAAGCTCGATCTTATTCACTTTTGTATGAAATCATCAACTGGAATTTAAAAAAAGGAAATAGAACAGTACTGGATATATATTCAATAGAAATGTCAACAGAGAAATAGGCCCTTCAGCCCACCATGTACATGCTGATTATTAAGCATCAATCTACATAAACTCATTTAGTTTTGGTGTGGTTTAGTTTAGAGATAGAGTATGGATACAGAGCTTTCTGCGCATGGCGATTATTGTCATCTATTTACACTAGTTTATGTTATCCCACTTTCTCTTCTACTTCCCACACACAAGAAACAATTTACACCGACAAACCCTGTAGGAGGAAATCGGAGCAGCCAGAGAAAACCCACATGGTCGCAGGGAGAACATGCAAACCCAACGCAAACAGCAGCTGAGGTCAGGATTGAACCCTAGTCCCTGAACCCTTGCACTGAAAGGCAGCAACTCTACCAGTTGTGCCACTGTGGCACCGTTTACCAATATTTGATCACAATTATTCAATGCTTGTTTCACTACATCTAAAATTTTGGAAAATTCTAAAATTTCCACCATTATGGATTTTGATATACTGCAATAAATTTAAAGCCTAACATGAAATCGTTTGACGGTATGTGAAATAAAACAATTATCCTATATCACAGAGAATATTTGAATTTTAATGAATTGCTTTCCAAGCTATTGACTTTATTGTTCTCTTAGGTATTGGATGGAATATTGTTTCTCACTGTCTATCTACTTGTTTACAAGTAACACAATAATTGCTTCAGCAGTATTGCCTCAGAATAGGATCTCAGATAATCTAGCTAAAAACTCCAGCAGGATTAACATCATATTCCAAAAGTGACTTGACAAAAAACTTTATTTTGCCACAAGTATTTAGTCTTCCACTTGCAAGGGAAATAGGCTATTCAATTTTAGCAGTGCAAAGGAAGCTGGATATACATTTCAAAGAAAATAATTTGCAGGGCTATTAGGACAGGAATCTTTGCAGTAGCAACTTTGCTCTTATTTAGAGTTGAACAGAGTTAAGAGACTGACTGGTCAATTCACATGCTGCAGACATTGAGACAGAAGAGACTGCAGATGTCGGATTCTTCTAACATCCCTCTTTTCCTCCCTCCCTATCACCTTCCACCTATCCCTCCCTCGTCCTTTACATTTCATTGCTCATCTTCTTTTCTTATCTCAAACCCCTTTGTCGTCCTTTCACTTCTAGCCTTTGTCACCATCTCCACCCATCTGCCAAGCACCACCCTCATCCGCATCAACTTATCACCTGCAAGGCTTTGTCCCACCCCTACCTCTCCTTTCCAGCTTTCTCACCTCTACTCCATCAGTCCAAACTTTCAACGTCATCTGTCCATTGTTTTAATGCTGCAGACATATTATACTTAAAATAATCGACAGCAATTGTCTTCATGAACCACACACGTTCAGTTAGATTATGTTTTGGAAATACAATAGTTTAAATGTATTACTTTTGTAGATTTTTGTTGACAAAAACTGTACTGGAGGAATTGACTGGGTCAGACAGTGTCTGGAGAGGGAAAGGACAGACAAGTTTTTCAAATGAGACCTTTCTTCAGAACAATGTGCTCAGATTTCACCTCAGATTCTCCTTGGGTAGTTTACAACCTACCATAAGAATTTGTTAATTTCAAGTAATGCTTCTCTAAGCCCATTTCCTCTCTTCCCCCATCTCCAAAGTGCACATTTGTTTCACCATCTCTCACCATTCCAATCACCGTCTCTTTCCCCTTCCACGTACACCTGTGCCCTACCCATCCCATTTCTTAGTTGCACCATTTCCCTTTATCCCCCTTCATTCCCTTCCTCCCACCTATATCCATCACTGTTGCTTTTCCTTTCACTCCCCCTTTTCTTTCTTTAACTCTCATCCTTGACTATGTCTTTATTTCACATCTAGCCTTTGTCATCGATCTCCACCCAGCTGCCTATCACCCATCACCCCACATGCACCTGCATCAATCGATCAAGTGCAAAGCTTTGCCCCACCACCCCCTCCCATTTCCAGCTTTCTTCCCCCTATGCCATCAATCAGAAGGAGGTTCTTGACCCGAAACATCTGTCCATTTTCAGCATGGATGCCGCCTGACCTGCTGAGTTCCTCCAGCACTTTGTTTTTTCCTCTGGATTCCAGCATATGCAGCCTCTTACGTCTCTGATAATAGACGCAATGATAATATTTTATATCAGGTAACCTTTACACACACATGCAAAGAATCTTGTTTCTATATAAATGCTTCATTCTTCATACCTTTACATCTTTCTACTCTGTCACACCTACAAACTATTTGAGACACATCCTCAACTGCCTTGCTCCATATGTAGATGAACACCTAATATCAGAACAGGTTGGATCCACCCAGGAAAGTCCACAACAAACCAGCTCCTCAACCCAAGGCAACATATTGAAGATGACTTCGAACAAAGGCAAATCACGGGAGCAGTGTTTGTTGATTTGTTAGCAGCATGTGACACTATCAATCACAAATGACTCCTCTACAAGATCATTGAGATGACAAAAGATCTGCATCTAACTGAGCTAATACAAACGATGCTCCATAATTGAAGGTTCTTTGTCGAGAAAGGAGAGAAACGTAGCAGATGGCAATGACAGAAGAACGGCCTCCCTCAAGGAATTGTTCTGGCACCGATCCTGTACAACATCTACACCAATGACCAGCCAATTGACGGTAACAAAGCGTTTCATCTATGCTGATGATCTCTGAATAACAGCACAGGGTACATAGTTCCAAGATGTTGAGACAACGCTGACAGAGGCACTCACCGGTTTATTTTCATACTATGAGGAGAACCAGCAGCATGCCAACCCATTCGAAAACACAAGTCTGTGCATTCCACCTGAGGAACTAGGAGGCTAACCATCAACTACATGTCACATGATCTGGACTCCCACTAAAACATTGCCCAAACCCAGTCTACCTTCGAGTCGCACTCGACTGCTGCTTAACATTTAAGCCACATGTGGAAAAAGCTAAGGCAAAGGTGGGCACCCGCAACAACATATTGAACAAACTCACCACCACCAAATGGGGTGCCAACCCAACAAAAGTATGTACTACAGCCTTAGCACTCTGCTTCTCTGCTGCACAATATGCCTGCCCTGCTTAGGAGAGATCGACACATGCAAAGAAGATTGACTCATCCTTGAATGCCAGCTGCCATCGCATCACTGGTTGCCTCCGATCTACCGGCATAAACAACATCTACCTACCGGCTGGCATCGTTCCCCCAGACATCAGGAGAACTGTTACAAGTAGTACAGAGCATCTGAAACAACTGACAGGCAATAGCAATATACAATCATGTGACCCCTCCAAGGCGTTAAAATCTTGTAAGAGCTTCCTAACCAGTGTCACCCCATTGGAAACAATGCCAACTGAAGCTCACCTCCAGATGTGGAA
Source organism: Leucoraja erinaceus (assembly GCF_028641065.1). Taxonomy (NCBI): domain Eukaryota; kingdom Metazoa; phylum Chordata; class Chondrichthyes; order Rajiformes; family Rajidae; genus Leucoraja; species Leucoraja erinaceus. The sequence goes on from NC_073383.1 coordinate 59,993,071, forward strand.
CAACAGACTAGCCTCTGTCCCTATCTCCACCAAGATGGGCATACCAGCAACAGAGTGCTGACCACCAGGTGCTGATTAACCCTGGCTGAACTGGAGATTACTGGATAATCCATGTACTACTGCAAACCTTCCACTTAACACTCCAATAGCGCAACAATGTGTATGGCAGTGGTGAGCCACTATGTAGCATAAGGAATCTGAATTTAGAGTTAATTTCAAAGTGAACAAAACAAGAGCAGTCACAAGATGACAAGCTGAATGACTTAATTCACATACTAAACCAATTCAGTTTCTGACATGTTTCAAATATAGTCCTTGACTGTATAATAATAGATTATGCTTCTTTGGAATTGGCAGCATAATTGCAAGTCTTTCCCTATCTGTCAGTCGTCCAAAAATTGTACTCACAGTTTGACAAACAGTATTTTACAAAGAAAATGCTTTTAATCTGCCACTGTGCTTCTTTCATTTCCAGGGTTTGAATAAATATTATTAATTTAAAATTATATAACCAAGCAGTACAATTAGCTAAACTAAACCCATGATTAACACTAAAATGTTTATCTTTGTAAACGAGTTAATTGGTAATATATTTGTCAATGCCATCAGTGACTCTGCAGATAATCATAAATTTAAGACATAGGATAATTATTAAAGCCAGCAGAGCTTTATCATATACTTGGTGCAAGCAAAAAGTATAATTAAATACAAATTTTGATTGTAAACTGAAAATCTTTTTTTAAACTTTAAGGGCCTGTCCCACTTGGGCGACCTAATTGGCGAGTTTAGAAGAGCTTAGGAGAGTTGTCATGTTGAAGACCTCCTTCAACTATGTAGAAGACCTCCTTCGACTATGTTGAAGACCAGCTTCGACTAGCTACGACTAGCTACGACTAACTTCGGGGAAATTGAACACCGAATAGTGGAGGATGAAGACTACCTACTTCGATCTTCTACGACTTCCCTTCGACTATGATGAAGACTACCTATGACTACCTTCGACTACCCATGACTAACATGCCGACCTATTATGACCTACTACGACTAAACCAACGAGTAAAAACCTACGATTTTTTCCATGGCGACCTTTTTTTACTCGAGGGCATTTTTTAACATTTTGAAAAAAGCACCGCGGCCTAGCTGAGGCCTCGAGTACGCATAGACCACTCTCGAGCATGAAGGAGAATTTCGAAGATGTCCTCCGACTTTGTGGCGACCATGCTGCGAATATGGGTCAAAGGTAAACTCGTCAGAACTCGCGGTAAAGGTCGCCCAAGTGGGACAGGCCCTTAACAATGCCTAGAAGTTAATAACATAGGTAGAAAATGCAGGTAGTTCAGAGTAAACTATGTCAACAAAATGTTGCACTACCTTCCACAATCATATGTTAACCCCAAAGCAGCTAATGAAATAAAAATCAAATATTTCCGCATGTATTCATTGTTCGGCGATTTAACGAAATGCTTCAATCCATTATTGTTTTCCTCACTCAGAAACTTGTCATAACAGGGCAACAACATTTGTCACATTCAATAGTAACTTGCTCCAGACAATGAATAACAACACGGAGGTCTCATAAGAACTCTGCACTAATTCTGGACTTGGACCTCTTAATTTGTCAAGAAATTCTAAGGTTGTTTTTAATTAGACACTGTCAAGATTTAAAAAAATCTAAAAATTAGAAATGCAAAGTGGAGGTGCTGCAAAGTTATTTAACCTGCATACATGCAGAGTGTATGAATGCTTCATTAATATATCTCACAAAAAAATAAACAATTTGCAGGATAAATGAGACCAGAATACTCAAATGCTTTATGTTAGATTTTGTTGCAAAGAGCATGAAAACATCATCACAAAAAACAATAGTTTTATATATTAACTAGACCAAGTGCAGATCCGTTGGGTCTGCTCCCCCAATGGTGTGATCCCCCAACCCAATATTCCACCATGCACCCGTCTCCTCCAACGGAACTGAAGCCGTCCACAATTGTAAGATTCCAGCACTCCCCTGCCTCCCTTAGCAGTGGATTTAAAAAAAATTCCAATTGCACCCCCTGCCTGCTGCAGCAGTGAAACGTTCAGAGTGTTCCTGTCTTGCAACTTTGTTTCGAAGTGTGTTGGAAGCTGATAGGAAGGAGCAGCCGTCAACGAATCAAAAGGCAGAAAGGCGTCCGGACGGCAGCCGGTCAGATGGCACGAGAGTTTTATATATTAATAGATGTTGAATATAAGTAATATAAGATAATATATGTAATAAGAATAAGTATTATATTGAAATTAATTTGCAAAACATTTAATGATCAAAGTATCCAAAACTGCAACCCCATGACATTTATTTATGTTATGTGTTGTATTTGTTATTGAATGTATCTAAATTATCTAGATATCTAATGGGCCTGTCCCACTTAGACGACTTTTTAGGCGACTGCAGGAGACTATGCAGTCGCCACATGTTCGCGGGTGGTTGCCGGTGAGTCGCCTTCAGGGTTGTGAGGAGTTCCCGCATTCTGGGAACTAGCTGCGGCCTCATTATAGTCGCCGCAAATTTTTCAACATGTTGAAAAATTAGCAGTGACCAGAATGAAGCTGCCATGGAGAGCAGCGAGAATTCTCATGCCCGTAGGTGGGTTGCCAAGAGGTCCTAGTGGGTTGCCAGGAGGTCAAAAGTTCTCGTAGGTTGTAGCCGGTGCTGACCGGTGAATTTCATTGGCTCATTGGGGAAAAAAATGTAAGCAGTAGTTTTCAGAACCAAGGATAACCGACCGGTAATGTTAATGTCCGCTGAGCTTCACAGCCATGTATTTCTGGCTTCTTAAAAGTTGTCTCCCCTCCTTCTCCCCTCTGTGTGTGTTCTCCACTGACAATCGCCGTTCCAGTTGCCAGTTTTTCAGGCGACAGCCGGCAACTTGACAGTGACCAGCAGTCGCTTGAAAAATCGCCTAAGATAGATAGATAGATAGCCTTTTATTGTCATTCAGACTTAGTCTGAACAAAATTGCAGTAGTCATACATATAATACAATACAATAAAACAACAATAAACACACATTAACATCCACCACAGTGAGTCCACCCAACATCTCCTCACTGTGATGGAGGCAAAAGTCTTAGGTCGCAGTCTCTTCCCTCCTCTTCTCCCTCTGCGCTGGGGCGATACTCCCCCCCCGGGCGATGTTAAGAACAGTCCCGCGGCTCAACACCGCGGCCTGGGGTGGTTGAAGCTGCCGCCCACCAGTCCTGCAGAAACAGCTGCTGGCCCGCGGCCGAACCCCGGACTCAGGCCACCACCGCCAGAACACCGTCCCAGCCACCCTCACGTGAGTACTGCGCCGTCTTCAGCCTCGGGCTGGGCCGCCCCGACTTGGGCGCCGAACCTCCCCCGGACCGGGCCGCCCCGACTTGGGCGCCGAACCTCCCCCGGACCGGGCCGCCCCGACTTGGGCGTCGCTTCTCCCCCCGGACCGGGCCGCCCCGACTTGGGCGTCGCTTCTCCCCCCGGACCGGGCCGCCCCGACTTGGGCGTCGCTTCTCCCCCCGGACCGGGCCGCCCCGACTTGGGCACCGAACCTCCCCCGGACCGGGCCGCCCCGACATGGGCGTCGCTTCTCCCCCGGACCGGGCCGCCCCGACATTGGGCGTCGCTTCTCCCCCCGGACCGGGCCGCCCCGACTTGGGCGTCGCTTCTCCCCCTGGACCGGGCCGCCCCGACTTGGGCGCCGAACCTCCCTCGGGCTGCCAGCGCCGCACCTTCCCGAGCTCGGCCGCTCCGACGGGAGCCTCGTTCCACCCTCGGGCTGGCCGTCCTCACGGGAGCGTCCCAGCCTCTTCCAGCCCTGAGTCGGACCACCCTCACGGGAGCGAGCTCAGAGCGAGTCCTGACGGTGCTCTGCCTCCGGAGCCTCGAGGTCGTCAGCTCCATTTAGGCCTCAGCGCAGACGGAGGCAGAGAAGGGGAATACGACAAAAAGGTCGTATTCCCCCGCAGGGAGAGACTGCAAACCCCGTTTCAACCCCCCCCCCCCCCCCCCAAAACACAAGCTAAAACCAAAAAACTAAACTAACCAAACAAATAAACAACATAAAAAACACAAAGACAACGGGACCGCCGGTAAGCCGCTGCAGCCAAAGCCGCGCCGCCACTCCGAAGATTGGGACAGGCCGATAAAGATATCCATTTCATTTCTGTTACAGAGAACTTTTGGGAAGGAATCATCTTTTTATTCCGTGTGATTTATAAATTTGGGGCATAGGACCACATAATTCCTTGTTTAATCACTTTAAGTTTGGGCAAAGTTCTTTCAAGATCACGTCTTTGGGATACTTCTAAGACAACTACTGCCACACTGAACCAGGATTCCTACGAGGGCATGTTGATTATTTACTTCACTGCTCTGCGCTATTGCCACCAACTACCTCCCACATCATCCTTTCCATCCCCCCTCCATACTTCAGGAAACCTTTTCTGAATTGGTCAAGTACCCCAACACCTTCAGCTCCTCAGCTCAATTTACTACCTAAGGCCTATCATCATCCAATTCCCAGTACCCAAGCTTCCATAAGTAATTCCTTAACATTGATCCTGGCATTCCCAATTCGACTCCTACTCTACATTGCTAAACTACTGGACCTGAACCCCATCCTCCTTCCACCTTTTCCCTTTGACACTCGTGACATTTTCAGCAGAGAGCCATTGACAAATAAGGTTGTTGATGGCTTATTGCACTGTCTTTCTGGTGCATTCATTGGGCTGTACTAAGAAATTCAGGCCATTCACCGAAAATCTACAAAGCGCTCTGATAAATCTTTATTTCCTTAATTAAATTCTTATGCAGGACTCTCTCACTGTAACATAAAAAGTGGAACAAAATATTTCAGAATATTCTGAATGGAAATTCTAATGTTAAGAATTTAACATAAACAGATTAAATAAATTTAAATAAACAGATTTAGACTTTCAACACACATTCATCTTCATGACTTTCCAGTTCAAAATATACCTCATGATTCCATTCGTAATGAAAAATGTCCTCTTATTTAAATTTAAAAAAAATTGAGTTTATAGTACTGTATTTAATCTGATTTGTATGCTTGTTCATTTTTGCAGTGAAATGAAAAGCACATTTTAGTGTTATTTCTGCATGCAACAAAATACCATTTTTGCAATTATATCAAAATACATTAAATGGCATATTGAATGCAATAATTAATACACTGGTCAATTATGATATAATGTCATTAACATTGTTTCATGCATGACTAGTCAATGTGTTAATTAATATTTTTTTTAAAAGACAATGCTGATAGACAATAGACAATAGGTGCGGGAGTAGGCCATTCGGCCCTTCAAGCCAGCACTGCCATTCAATGTGATCATGGCTGATCATCCACAATCAGTACCCCATTCCTGCCTTCTCCCCAAATCCCCTGACTCCGCTATCTTCAAAAGCCCTAGCTCTCGCTTGAAAGTATCCAGAGAATGGCCTCCACCACCCTCTGAGGCAGAGAATTCCACACTCACAACTCTCTCGAAGGGCTCAAAGGGCCAAATGGCCTCCTCCTGCACCTATTTCCTATGTTTCTATGTTTCTCTGTGTGAAAAGGTTTCCTCATCACTGCAGAAAGCGGTTGACAACAAACTGGCCATAAATGTAAACTGAAAAAAAGGTATGTTATTCTGAAGAATAAACAGATTAACCAGTATCGCATTATTAAATTTATCCAGTCGTTGAATTACAACTCAGCTGAAGAAGAAAAAGAAAACAGTGGCATTGAATCAGTCATACAGCACAGAAACATGCTTGCCCATGCTGACCAATGTGCTGCATTTACACTGATCCCATCTGCTTGCATTTGGCCCATATCCTTCTGAATGTATCCTATCCATGTACGTGTCCAAATGTATTTTAAATGTTGTGATAATACCTACCTCAACTCCTCCCTCTGGCAACTCATTCCACATAACTACCACCCTTTATGTAAAAAAAGTTGTTCTTCGGGTTCCTATTAAATCTTTCCCCTCTTACCTTAAACCTACGTCCTTCGATTCTTGATTTACCTACTCTAGGTAAAAGACTGGGCATTTACCCTGTCTATTCCCTTCAAGATCTTATACACCTCCACAAGATTATCCCTCATGCCCCTGTGCTCCAAAGAATGAAGTCCCAGGTTTCTTAACTTCCCCTTATAGCTCAAGTTCTTGACAATAGACGATAGTCAATAGGTGCAAGATTAGGCCATTTAGCCAGCACCGCCATTCAATGTGATCATGGCTGATCATCCCCAATCAGTACCCTGTAACTGCCTTCTCCCCATATCCCCTGACTCCGCTATCTTTAAGAGCTCTATCTAGCTCTCTCTTGAAAGTATCCAGAGAACCAGCCTCTACCGGCCTCTGAGGCAGAGAATTCCACAGACTTACAACTCTCTGTGAGAAAAAGTGTTTCCTCGTCTCCGTTCTAAATGGCTTACCCCTTATTCTTAAACTGTGGCCCCTGGTTCTGGGCTACCCCAACATCGGGAACATGTTTCCTGCCTCTAGCGTGTCCAAACCTTTAACAATCATATATGTTTCAATAAGATAACCTCTCATCCTTCTAAACTCCGGAGTGTATAAGCCCAGCCGCTCCATTCTCTCAGCATATGACAGTCCCGCCATCCCGGGAATTAATCTTATAAACCTACGCTGCACTCCCATAATAGCAAGAATATCCTTCCTCAAATTAGGGGACCATAACTGCACACAATACTCCAGGTGTGGTCTCACTAGGGCCCTGTACAACCGCAGAAGGATCTCTTTGCTCCTATACTCAACTCCTCTTGTCATAAAGGCCAACATGCCATTTGTTTTCTTCACTGCCTGCTGTACCTGCATGCTTACTTTCATAGACTGATGAACAAGGACCTCCAGATCCCGTTGTACTTCCCCTTTTTCCAACTTGACACCATTTAGATAGTAATCTGCCTTCCTGTTTTTGATTCCAAAGTGGATAACCTCACATGTATCCACATTAAACTTCATCTGCCATGCATCTGCCCACTCCCCCAACCTGTCCAAGTCACCCTGCATTCGCATAGCATCCATCCTGGTCTGCCAACCAGTTCTCTATCCATGTCAGCACTGTACCCCCAATACCATGTGCCCAAATTGTGCCCACTAATGTCCTATGTGGGACCTTGTCAAATGCTCTCTGAAAGTCCATGTACACTACATTCACTGGCTCTCCCTTGTCCATTTTCCCAGTTAACAGGGTGCTCAGAACTGAACACAGTACTCTAAATGCTGCCTCACTAATATCTTATACTACTGTAACATGACCTCCAAACTTCTGCATTCAATACTCTGATGACCAATGTTCCAAAAGCCTTCTTGACCACCCTATTTACCTGTGATGCCACTTTTACGAAACAATGTACTTGCACTCCGAGATACCCCTGCTCTACAACACTGCACAGAGCCCTATCATTCACTGTGCAGGTCCGGCTCTGTTTAGACTTCCGGAAATGCAACACCTCACATTTATCTATACGAAATTCCATCAACCATTCCTCTGCCCGCCTGCTGAACTGTTCAAGATCCTGTTGCGATTTTTAACAACCATCATCACTTTCTACAATACCACCCACTTTAGTGTAATTTGCAAACTTGCAAAACATGCATTGTACATTCTCATCCACATTATTTATATACAGTAGATAACAAACAGCAAAGGTCCCCGGCACTGAATGCTGAGGCACAACACTGGTCACAGGCCTCCATTCTGAAAAATCAACTTTCTACCATCATCTCTGCTTCCTTCCAAGAAGCCAATTTTCTATCCAGTCAGCTATCTCTCCTTGGATCCCATGAAATCTATCCTTCCAGAGCAGCCTACCATTTGTTACCTTGTTCAATTCCTTGCTGAAATCCATAAATACCATGTGTGCAGCTCTGTCTTCATCAACCTGTATGACCAAATCTTCAGAAAATTAAAAAATATTTGTGAGACAATTTCCCATGTACAAAATGATGTGTACTATCCCAAATCAGCCCTTGTCCATCTAAATGCATATATATCTTATCCTTCAGAATACTCTCTAGTAACTTTTGGCACAAATGTTGACACTTCCCAGGCTTTTCCTGTAGCCCTTCTTAGATGCACAGCATTTGCCACCCTCCAGTCATCTATCATCTCACCCATATTTAGTGATGATTCATAAATCTCAGCCAGGATTCCTGCAATCTCCAGCATTTCACTGTGCCCTCAGATATCTCTGATCAGGCCTGGGTGATTTGTCCACCTTCATACACATTAGGACCTTTAATGCCTCCTCGACACTAATACTGACTGCCCTCAATATACTTCCATTCCTGTCCCAAGTTACCAAGTCATGTCTGTCCCCGCAGAAAAAAACCCAGGAGAAATACTCATTGAAGACCTTGCCCTTCTATTGGGGCTCCACGCAGAGTTGACTACTTTGATTACATTGGGGCTTAATTCTCCCTCTGGTTACCTTTTTTTCTTTTAATATATGTATACTATCTCACAGCTAAATCCTGTCCCCTCTTGCCATCTTGATTAATTTTTTTAGCATGCTCCTCAGTTCCCCAAATCCTTCCAGGAATACACTTGATCCCAGCTGTCTCTACCAACCCCATGCCACCTCCTTATTCTTGATCAGAACCTCAATTTCTCTCATCATCCAAGCTTCCTCAGTTCCTTTTAGATTGAAGGGCAAAATAGGTGGGCATGCCCTGGACATTTGGCAGCAGATGTTTAAAATCATCCCACTTTCTAGATGTTCCTTTTCTTTAAAACAACCTGTTCCAATCCACTTGAGAGAGTTCCTGTCTAAGACCTTCAGAATTGCCTGCCCCAATTTAGAATTTTAACACTACCTTTATCTATAACTAATTTAAATCTGATAGAACAGTGGTTGCTTGTCCCAAGAGGCTTATCCATGAACACTTCATCCACATGCCCCTCCCAAATTCCTTAGACTAGATCAAGCGTTGCCCTCTCCCATGTAGAGCTCTCTACATATTATCTGAGGAAACTTTCCTTAACACTTTTGACAAATTCTGCTCTGTCTCAACCTTTTGACATATGACATTCCCAGTCAATATTGGGAAAGTTAAAATCCCCTACAACAACCTTATTAGTCCTGCATCTGCCTTCAATCTATGCCTAGACATGTCTAGACATGTCTAGCATATTTACTCCACTAATACCCAATTTATTTGTGCACTGCCAACCAACAAGGTGATCATTTCCCTTATTTCTCAGCTCCACCCATATAGCCTCACTGGACGAAACATCAGTCATGTCATGTCTGACTACTGTCGTGACATTCTTCTCAATCAATAAAACAACATCCTTTGCTCTTTTACCCCAACCTCTCTTGAAGCACGTGTCCCTTGGAACATTATGCAGCCAGTCCTGTCCCTCTCATAGCCAGGTTTCTGTAATGGTTACAACGTCCCCGTCACTCGTTCCTATCTCTGCCCGGTGTTCATTTGCCTAATCCATCAGGTCTTTCTTATTAAAATAAGTGCAATGCAAACCAACAGTCCTTCCCCGCTCCCTACCTTTCTCGTGCCAATTCAGTCCACTAAACATTCAATGTACCAATTAATTCTAACAAAGCCAACTTATTGTCTGCCACCTGCTTGCAGTTGATATCACAGTGAACAGACAAAAGCAAATATTTTGTACGAAGATACAAAAGTAACTTCTTTAACTGTAAAATATAAGCTTCCCAAGTGTCCCATGTTATATTGGCAGCACTCATACGTCCTCTCCTGCTATGAGCTTTGGCCCATCCCTGATGTCTAATGCATTAAATTAATTATTTCGCTCTTTAGAAATGTCCATTTAAATAGTTTTCCTTCCTAGGAATTGGGAAGGAAAAATATTTCAATGCACATTTTAAGAGCAAAATAATTCTCCAGCTGCACTGCTTTGCACCTTCAAATTATATTATAAAATCCATTACCTTCTGAGATTATTTGATTGCTAATTATTTTATGTTTATGAGACCGTCATTTCAATCGGTTGTTGCATTTTCTGCATTGTTAAGGGAGCCACATTTAAAGTACTTGTTGAGTGTTGACCATGCAATAACAATACTTCACAAACTGACTGAATATTCTAAGATTGTGAGAGATATTAATATATATATATGTATTTCAGTTTTCTGCCAACCTATTGACAACTGTTCAAAATTGACATTTTTTTAGAAACAAGGCAGGCTTGCTAGTAACTTCCCATTGAATGAATATAGAGTGTGATACTGATACCATGCCAGGGTTGATTCCTGCATATTATCAAGAGTAAAACAGCAAAATCAACTTCCCTAGTCAAGTAAAAAGGAAATACTCTGCTGTAATGTCCAACCATAACTAACATGAACATTACCCATTTAGTATTTTGGAGATTCAAAAGTGGATCAGGGATTGACATCAAATATAGTCTGGCTGGATGCTCATTACTTGACTTACTCAAAATTCCTCACCTCTACTGACAAAATCACAGCTTCAAAAGACTGCAACCCCATTATGACAACTTTTCATTTTCCACATCAATTACTTTCGTGACTCTCAGCGAGATTACCAATTTTTTTCCAAAATTGAAACCATCTGTGTAATGCAGGCCAAGACTGACCAGGAATTAAGGTGACTGAACAAATTATTTTTGTGGGATTTCCACAGTTATCCCAGAGTTGGCAGTTGGATTTGAAGCTGTATTTATTTTATCGAAAGCACAGACTCATGTGTTGAACTTTCAAGTATATGTTGCACAAGTTGCTCCTTTTCTCGGCAGAGTGCTTTAGAGTGAATAAAGGCAATTTTCTAGGCATATCGAAACGTTCTTAAATGATACTTTTCAACTTCACATTATGCATGTATTATTCTGCTGCTCATTGACATAACCAAAAGTAGCTTCTGATGCATTCTGTGTTGTTTTATCACCTTGCCCCTTGAGGGTGCTTGAATAATATCCATTCACATTGTAGGATTACACTTGGGGCCCTAAATCTCCATTATTTTTTTATTAAATACTTTCTTGTCACTTGAATATCGATGGAAAATTAAGCACATTTCCCACTCTGATGTGTCTCTATCTCATTGGCTTTCTTGGACACTTCAGGGGGAAATTAAGTATCAGTTATATTGCTGTGTGTCTCAGGTCATATGTAGGCCACGTAATGAAAAGTGAATTACAACTAAATGTGTTCATGTCTCCCATCATGATGATTATGTTGTCCCTTTATTTTGTTCCAGGTCATTCAACCACCATCGATCTTATGGACAAGAAGAAACAAACTTTTGGAGTCTTTGTTCCTTTTCCAAAGGAAGTAAACTTCCAAAGGAAGTAAAAAGGAAGTTGAAGCAGTTCCCAGAAAATATCCACATCTACGTTCTAACATCCAATGTTTCATCCATTCACTATTCAGATCCACCTTTGCACCATGAGAAAGATGTACCATTATGAGGCATTACATATGTATCTTGCATGCATTTGGCTGTCAGTCTTGAAAGCTCATATTGATCGAATGTTGATGCTGAACAAAAATGTTCATCAGCTGCATAGCTCAGTACAACTCAGGGGACTGGCATCCAAAATTGTGAGGCAGATGGGAGGCTGGATGATACAGAAGTCAACAACAGCAAATTCAATGGACAAGACAGGCAGGAGCATGGCAGCAATCAAGGAAAAACTTCAGGATTGAATGGCATTTGTTTCATTGCAAATTGCCTAACAGATAAGAGAAAATTAACTCTGGGCAAAGATGACAAGTGTTGTACATCAGGACTCCATGACACTAACTTTGTAACAGGGTGCAATTAGAACAAACAAATAATGATAGAAAATAAATGAAATCTTATCCATGTTACTTATTTTTTGAACCATCCTTATTTATCTCATGATATTAGAATGAAACACAGTATGTTGTTAAACTGGAAAGAATGAAGAGAACTCTTACAAGGATGTTGTCAGGATTTGAGGGCCTGAGCTATAGGGAGATGCTGAGCAGGCTAGGACTTTATTCCTTGGAGCACAGGAGGATGGAGAGTGATCTTATAGAGGTGTACAAGATTATAAGGGGGATATAGTTAATGCAGAGTCTTTTATTCAGAGTAGGGGAATCAAGAACCAGAGCACATAGGTTTGAGGTGAGGGAGGATTGGAATCCAAGAGCACCTTTTTCCACACAGTGTGTTGAGTATATGGAACGATCTGCCAGAGGAGGTAGATGGGCCATCTTGGTCGGCATGGACATGTTGCATTGAAGGGCCTGTTTCCATGCAACATGACTATGACATGACAATTTATTGATTCCTTTCTCTTGCTTCTTCAATCAAGGGAAGGATGAACAATACATTTGCTTTTCCATGTCTAATTATAAATATATACTTTAATTGTTTAAAGTTTTCATTGAATAGTACATAATTTTACAAATTGTTGTTGACAGATTATGAAAAGATTGAGCGACAAGTTATGTGATGTTGAATAATGCAATTTTAACTTTAAGATAACTCCACTTGTGTATTTACAACTGTAACAATGCAAAATTATGCCTTAAGTGCCTTTTTATTGACAGGAGGAGAGTACCATTAGCAAGGCCAGCATTTATTAAACTTTAATTATCCATGAACTAAGCTATTTCAGAGAGTAGAAACAATTCAACAGTTTCAATGAGTTTGAAGCCACAAAGGCCAGTGATGGCAAGGATGGTATGTTTATCTCCTTGAAGAATACTAGCAAACATTTCTTTCATGACAATCCAGTGGTTTTATGGTCATTACTGCAAATATTTTTGTTGCAAATTTATCTATCAAGTCTCCATTCCTCATCTGTCCTACATTGCTCATTGTCATAATTCTTGTATTCAGATCTGCAACCTTGAACAGTGATATGTTCGTTATATTACCTATCTCTGTATTTTCTAAAAAAAAGGTGTTTTTCATCGAACATTTGCTCACTATTACTTTGGTCTTTTACTCAATCTGGGTAATTTGTCTCTGTTTTATTTCAAGGACCAACACAACTTGTGTTCATCTGCTCAATAATTGTAATGTGTTCGGGGTCGAAGTGAATCACATGTTACAGTTTTGTTTTGAGATACAGCGTGAAAACAAGTTCTTCAGCCCACCGTTTATACCGACCATCGGTCACCCATACACTAGTTCCATGTTATCCCACTTTTGCTTCCCACACACGAGGGGCAATTTACAGAAGCCAATTAACTAATTAACTAACAAACCTGTATGTCTTTCAAGTGTGGGAGGAAACTGGAGCACGCAGAGAAAACCAACGTAGTCACAGTGACAATGTACAAACATTGCACAGGGACCACCTGTAGTCAGGATTGAACCTGGTTCACTGGTGCTCTGAGGCAACGGCTCTACTGCTGCGTCACTGTGCCACCCTATATATTATGTGTTAGGTTAAGTGGAAACTGTATCCATATCATTGCTTTATTTCAGAAAAATATAGAAACAAAGTACAGCACAGGAACAGGCCTTTCTTCCCACCATGTCTGTGCCAAACATGCTACCATACTAAACTATTCCCATGTGTCTTCAAGTGGTCTGCATCAAATGCCACTTAAAAGTTAGAACTCTTAATTATAGGGCAGTGAAATAAATAAATATTGATTTTGCTGTAGTAATGGATAGATACTTGACAAGTGAGGAAGTGAAAGATGACTGGATATGATCAGATAAACCATTGTCTTATTAAATGGTGGAGCATGAGCAGATGAGTAATATGTTCCCATGCATGTGTAGGGAAGAACTGCTGGTGCTGCTTTAAACCGACGGCAGACACAAAAAGCTGTAGTAACTCAGAGGGTCCTTCTTCAGACCCCAGTCCGATTCCTTTTGCCCAGAGATACTGCGTGACCCACTGAGTTGTTCCCATGTATATTTGTTCTCTGCAAGCTATCCCATGATCATTTGGTCTGCAGGTGGTGCATGAAGATTAGTGTTTTCATCTCAAGATGCAGAATGAACTTTGCAGACAAACCATGAACACACTGGATCTCTTCATCATTCTGCTAAAGTGACGTCTATTCACTGCGGGCAAGCCGTTCACTTTATCAGATGTCTCTCGCATTAGTGCCTAGAATTCTTGATGTCATATATGTTCTAAGACATTAGATGGCCATTTAATTATTTCATCACATTTTGCCATTGCAGTATGTAACTGACCTTCGTCTCTCTTCATGTCGTTTGAAAGTGCCTGTTAATAGGTCAGCCTGAGTTACATTTATCAATGTTGAAAAGAGTGAAGTATATGCAAGCAAGAAAAAAAGGTGGAAAAGGTTTCTAGATCTTTCATAGCTTTCAGTTTTATATCCAATTAAGTCACTTGGAATAAACACGTGGCATGTCAGAAGTTGCCCAACCAATCATTCAACACCAGTTCCCTCAAATTAAAACAATTAACCAGATAATTTTCTTTTAATGGTGTTACACAAACCACTCTTGCAAAACCATTCATTGCCCCAGATCATCTTGGAGAACTAAAATAACAGTAATTTTAAATGATAAAGAGCCAAATTTCAGAATTTTCTCCCAGATGCAGTAACTTACAACTACAACAAAAGTCACAATTATTGAGATAAACTATGCTCTTTTACCCAGTGTAAGGGAATCATGAACCAGCGGATATAAGTTGAAGATGAGAGGGGAAAAAGTTAATAGGCACCTAAAGGGTCAAATAATGAACATGACGTCGCCGGGGGGACGGGACTGGTCAGTGATTGGTCCAGACGCCCATGTCCATCACATCACTGGCCGATGGAGACGGGAGGGTGGGGGTCATTTTCCCACACAAGCCATAGGTGACTGGGCACTCTGAACCCGAGCATCAAGTTGTAAGCGGTCCATGTGAAAGGACAGCACCTACCAACAATGAAGGCACAATAAAACCAGCTGCTGCAAGCCCTTCCCAGAGGACAGGGTTTTAACTCGGCATTAAAAATCAAAAAAGAGTTACATTGATTTAAAAACAAAAATGTTACATGGATAAATAGTTCTTACATTCGGCAACATGGTTAATTAAGTGGTGGGATTATTTTCCTGTCCTAACTATGCCTTTGATTAGGCCGGTCGTTACATCCATTCCATCCCTCCCTCGCAAAGATGTGAGATTTCATTAAGAGAACACTTGGATGAATAGATGCAAGCGGCATGTAAAGGCTCGAAGCGGCATGTAAAGTTTCTATGTTTCTCTTCCATGCGCGCAATACATAAAGCCGATGAAACGAGACAACTGTCACGCCAAATTTCTATAAGATCCCCACCATCCATCTAAACTCCAGTGAATACAAGCCTAGTCTTTTCAATCTTTCCTCATATGAGTCCCGCCATCCCAGGGATCAATGCAGCATAGGTTCACGAGATTGATCCCTGGGATGGTCGGTCTGTCATATGAGGAAAGATTGAAAAGACTAGGCTTGTATTCACTGGAGTTTAGAAGGATGAGCGGATATCTTATAGAAACATATAAAATTATAAAAGGACTGGGAAAGCTAGATGCAGGAAAAATGTTCCCAATGTTGGGTGAGTCCAGAACCAGGGGCCGTAGTCTTAGAATAAAGGGGAGGTCATTTAAAACTGAGGTGAGAAAAAACTTTTTCACCCAGAGAGTTGTGAATTTATGGAATTCCCTGCCACAGAGGGCAGCGGAGGCCAAGTCACTGGATGCATTTAAGAGAGAGTTAAATAGAGCTCTAGGGGCTAGTGGAGTCAAGGGATATGGGGAGAAGGCTGGCACGAGTTATTGATAGTGATGATCAGCCATGATCACAATGAATGGCGGTGCTGGCTCGAAGGGCCGAATGGCCCCCTCCTGCACCTATTTTGTTTGTTTCTATGTTTCTAAAGATAGACACAAAATGCTGGAGTGACTCAGTGGGACAGGCAGCATCTCTGGAGAGAATGAATGGGTGACGTTTTTGGACGAGACCCTTCGGACTCTGTCTTCAGGTCTGAAGAATGGTCTATACCCAAAATGTCACCCATTCCTTCTCTCCATAGATGCTGCCTGTTCCACTGAGTTACTCCAGCTTTTTGTGTCCATCTTCGGTTAAAACAGTTTATAGATTATCTGGTGTTTTGTGTGTGGGAGCTTGTTGTGTGCGTTACGTAGGCAACCAGACGGTAATAAATAAAACGTGTTTCTTGTTGTCGGGGGAGGGCGGGGGTGTGTGTAGGAAGACATAAAATTGTTTATTGTCATGCACACTTGTCATTGGCCTGCCAGGGAATGTGTGTGTCCCCCATGTTTTAAAAGCGATTTACTATGGCTGCCAATGCCCCAAGCCGTCTGTCCCTGTGGCCGGGGTGGGGGGGTGAATCACCCAGTGTGCATGTCAGGGGGTAAATCACCCCGTGTGTGGATCAGGGTCTGGGGGTCGGGGGGGGGGAGGGTCTATCACCCTGGTGTGGGGTTGGGGTCCGATGGCGGTGCATCGAGGTCAGTGACTATGGGTGGGCGGAGGGACCAGTCTGTCCCACACCTCTGCTCCACCCGGCACTGCCGACGCACAACTCATCACAGTGCAGCCACAGGGGGGGAGACGTGGCGGAGGACAGCCGTGGCCGTGGGAGAGTGGGGGCTGTCCCGAGGGATGCGCTCCTTTGGCTGCGCTCCTTTGGCTGCTTACAACTTGGTGCTCTGGTTCGGTGCCCAGTCACCTATGGCTTGTGCGGGAAAATGACCCCACCCTCCCGTCTCCATCGGCCAGTGATGTGATGGACGCGGGGGTATGGACCAATTGCTGACAAGCCCCGTCCCCCCCCCCGGCGATGTCATGTCCATTATTTGACATTTCGGCTGAGCGGCCATTCGGTTATTGGCTTTTAGGCGACGCAGCCTTTCGGTTAGTTGTCATTTCAGCAGAGCGGCCTTTCGATGAGTTTGCATTTAGGCGCCCCACCCTTTCGGTTAGTTAGCGTTTCGGATTCATACGCTTTCGGTTGTTTGCCGTTTTGGCTTCGTTTCTGTTTGGTTATTTGGCTTCCACTTCTTTGCTTCGGCTTCACGTCCCTTGACGCCATGTCCGGGTACCAAGGAAATACTTCTGAATTTTAATCACACTTACGATGTAAGATATATCACAGTCAATAATGGACAACCAAGATTCACAAATGGAAATATGACGACAACTGGATAATCTATTTTAGCAAGTTTTCTGAGAGGGTGAATATATTCCCTCGCATGGAGAATTCCCTGATCTTCAAATAATAGCACAGAATCTTTAGTCGCCTGACTAAATAGAGGGGCATTGATTTATTGTCTCATAGGAAAAATAGCATCTCCAAATGTGCATCACTCCCTCACCACTGTCAGTGTAGATTTTGTTCTTCACTGGAATGGGAGTGTCCTTCTGTTCTTTTACTCTCGTGGCCTTAAATTTGTTGTTACTTCCCACAATTGCACTATAATTTACAACTATCATTTTATATTTGAATGTTTCCAGTTAATTTTCCAATCCTGCCTCTGTCCTCACCAAAATCAATCAATTTTCTTTATGGCTCTGATTATCCCCACTTATTATCTCAATTCTTTTTTAACCAGGCAAATCATACAACATCCCTCCTAAAGTCTACAGACCCAAAATGTAGTCTGTCCACTTCACTCCACAGATGCTGCATGACCTTTCGAGTTCTCCAGCACTTTGTTTATTGCTTGGGTACCCACTGCCTGCAGCCTTTGTTTAGAGTCTCTTATATTTCTTCTTTGCTTTCCATCTCAGTTTACTCTCTGCAAACATTAGCAGAGTATTGTCTTGACAACAGCTTATTTTCTCATCCTTGCAATATTATCCACAGTCTCTCATTCATCTTTGGGGCTCAAAGAGGCCTCTGCTTCTGCTCCTCAGCCATTATCGCAGATTGAACTCGTTATGTTTTGCAGCTTTGGCATCCTATTTGAGCCTTATGTGAATTTCCAATTCATTTAGTTTTCACCATAAACAAAATAAAATTCTAACTTGTCTCCATTCCAATGTGATATTATCTCCTGCTAACACTATCACTTATGGCTCTGCCACCATTGTGATGTTGTGTTGATTCTATGGATTTGAGTATAGGAGCAGGGAGATTCTACTGCAGTTGTACAGGGTCTTGGTGAGACCACACCTGGAGTATTGCGTACAGTTTTGGTCTCCAAATTTGAGGAAAGACATTCTTGCCATAGAAGGAGTACAGAGAAGGTTCACCAGACTGATTCCTGGGATGTCAGGACTTTCATATGAAAAAAGGCTGGATAGACTCGGCTTGTACTTGCTAGAATTTAGATGATTGAGGGGGGATCTTATAGAAACTTACAAAATTCTTAAGGGGTTGGACAGGCTAGATGCAGGAAGATTGTTCCCGATGTTGCGGAAGTCCAGGACAAGGGGTCGCAGTTTAAGGATAAAGGGGAAATCTTTGAGGACCGAGATGAGAAAAGGGATCAGGGGGTACGGAGAGAAGGCAGGGACAGGATACTGAGTTGGATCATATTGAATGGCGGTGCAGGCTCGAAGGGCCGAATGGCCTACTCCTGCACCTATTTTCTAGGTCTATGTTCTATCACTCTCTGCTCACCATAAACTCAAACTGACTTATAAACTTTGTTCATCAAATCTAACTGCTCACTGAGGAATACAAGACTGAGAGAAGGTTTGGCTATGTTTTCTGTCTGAACTTTGGATCTCAATCATTGATATTTCATTCAAGTCTGAGACAGATTTTTGGAAACAGAATCAAAAAGTAACGGGTTCAAATAGCAAAGTCAATCAAGCACAAAAGTAGCAATGTATAATCACATTCAATGACAAAGCAGATTGAAGAAGTTGAAGGTAGACACAAAATGCTGAAGTAACTCAACGGGACAAGCAGCATCTCAGGAGAGAAGGAATGAGTGACTTTTCGGGTCGAGACACTTCTTCAGATTCGTGAAGAAGTAGTATGGCTTGTCTCTGCTTCCAGCTCCCCATCTATCCAAAATGCTTCTTATTGATCAAAAGTAAATCAGTATTTTTGGTCAATGGAAAATTAATTTACAAAACCTTCAATTTTCCATCATTCCCTATTTTGGTCCAAACCCCACTCTGATTGTGTGGGTTTCCTCCCACATTCAGACGTGTGGGTTGGTTGGTTAATGGGCCGACGTAGGTTTCTCATGAGGTTAAAGACAGAATCGTTGAGGAGTTGATAATGTGGGGATATTTTTGCCTTTAAATTGCAAGCAGTGTAGAAGTCAGAGGTTTTGTTGGATTAAAAGGATGGTTGATGGCTGGCATAGACTCAGTGCCGAACGGCCTTCTTCCATGTTATATATTTCTAAACACATCTTGAGAACATCCTGCTTTTTTTTAATCTACTTTTGAATGCCCCACCAGTATTAATCTCTTGAAGTGTAAAAACTTGGCTAAGGGAGGGAGTGAGCTGACAGCTTAATGGTCCAGAGTGCAGGTGAGAATTAGAGGTGGGGATGTGAAACAAAAGGGAGGTAAAATTGTTTAGCCACAAAGTCATGGCATGAAGAGAATAGACCAGGGGGTTAAGCATGCAGCCTCGTGGTGAATCTATGTTGATGGTCAATGTGGAGGAGATATTGATACCCATCCACACTGATTGAGGTTTCCTGTTGCAAAGGGAGGCGCAGAGGCTCAGATCTTGGAGCTTGGTAATTGTTTTGGAGGGAATGAGTATTGAATGCCAAGCTGTAGTCATTGAACAGCAACAGGACATGTCAGTTCCTGTTATCCAGGTAGTCCAGAGCAGAATCGAGAGGCAGTGAGATAGCATTTGTGGTTGACCAATTGTAGTGAAAGGCAAATTGAGGACAGGCTGGTCTACAATTTAAAGTTCTATGTTAAGGCAATGCAAACGTTGATACTGTAAGACCAGGTTAAGGTGAGAGGGGAAAAATGTCATAAGAACGTGTGTGAACAGGAAAGTTTCAGAGATATATGGGCCAAATGCAGACAAATGGGACAAGCTGAGATGGGGCAACTTGGTCAGCATGAAGAAGATGGGCCATAAAGCTCATTTCTGTGCTGCACGACTATAAATCTGTGACTTGAAGTGCATTCCTAAACATGCCTGCCTGCCTGCCTTTCCACTTGGAGTCCATTTTTTTTCCCCCAAAGCATCTTTTGAGGAACAGCCTCCATCATACCCATGAGATTTTGCAGCATTTTTGTGTACAATCATACTCATTATCTAATCATACATTTGCTTTTGCTGATCATCTCATTTGCTTCCTTGCATTTCTATAAATCTTCCTGGGATCTGTTTTCAACTTAAATATTCAATTGAAAAATGTGCTTCCATAAAACAAATTGCAATATAAATTAATTGGGCTTGCAGAACAAATAAGCTCAAACACTAGTTGGGCTTTTGATTTTCATGGACTATTTCCTGATATTTTTGTATGTCCAGTTAAGCTTTACCAGCTATGTGGAAACACTAAAAGCATGATATATGAACCATGTCAATTCTTTCACAAGAAAATAGTGCTTGTCAGATCAGTATTTGACAAGCATTTCTCAGGTTGATAGGAATATGATGAAAAGTATAACAGAATGATTTAGGAAAGGCATTATTAGTATTTTATCATGTTAAGAAACTCCATTTCTTTGGTACAGAGTTCCAATAAATCAAAACCCACAACCATCTAATTACCCTTTGAACATTACACCAAACACCAGATCAATAAGATTACAGGGTCACAAATTGAAGATAGACAAAAATGCTGGAGAAACGCAGTGGGTGAGGCAGCATCTATGGAGCGAAGGAAATAGGCAATGTTTCGGGTCGAGACCCTTCTTCAGACTGATGTGAGGGTGGGGGGGGGGGGGGGGGGGGGGGTGGGAAGAAGAAAGGAAGAGGCGGAGACAGTGTGCTGAGGGAGAGCTGAGAATGGGAGGAGAAAGCAGGGACTACATGAAATTAGAGAAGTCAATGTTCATACCGCTAGGGTGTTACTTCCTTTTAATGGCATTAGAACAGCATTGTGGATCACACCAATTAATTTTGTGAAAGTCAGATATAGACCCAGATCATCAGTGGGAGGTTTACAGAAAGACAGTGTTGTGTTTTCCTGTGTAACATCATACTAAATCCACCATGTTTTTCTTAATTGACACTTTACAAATTCTTGCAGTTGCCAGCATTTAGCACACTTGATGTGGTGTCTGAGGCCATTTTTCAAATGGGACACAATGCGAAGCAGGAAACCCACTTTCTGTAACAGGGCACTGTGTGTTGTAATTGAATGACTCGGTACTGCAATGGTGGGCAGGGCCCAGGATGAGAAGAAACTGGATGACTTTGCAGCTTTTTAGTTTTGTTTTTGCTTATATGAATATCATGGAAACATGCCCTTCAGCCCACTGAGTCCATGCTGACCAATGGTGCAAATGGACCACAGAGGTCCTCCATGAGTGCATTCAGGGTTGTTCTTTGAGAATTTCATGTAAGGAATTAAGTGCATTCCATATCTATATTAGCTTTGCTTGCTCCAGCGCATGATGTCTTTACTCATTAAATATGGTGTTCGAGAGACCTCCCTGTTGCAGTACTGAGCAGTAAATTGGGTTGTGGCAAACTGGAATGTTCATCAGGCTTTGAAAGATAGGAACCACCAAGAATAGAATTCCTATGGAAAAAATATTCTCAAATGGCATACAATACAGCATTTTATTTCTAAGTCACGTGAGTGACTACGTGAAGAGCCCGCCAGCCCGCATGCGCGTCAATACGTCGACACATGGCGCGATTATCGGAGCAGTTCGAAACTGCTCCGACAGGTAAAAGAAAAATATTTTGCTTGGAAAACAGGGGCAGCGGTCCCGGAGAAGCTGGCACAGCTTGTACAGCTGTCACCTGGGATAAAAATAGCAACAGCCGGTGCGACCGTGATAGCTGAATGCTATCGATGCTCCGCGGGAGCTTGTGTTCTAAAAATAGCAACGGCCGGCGCGGCCGGGATAGCTGAATGCTATGGAGGCTCCGCGGGAGCTCATGTTCTAAAAATAGCAATGGCCGGCACGGCCCGGGATAGCTGAACGCTATGAGAGGCTCCGTCGGAGCTCACATTCTATAAATAGCAGTGACCGGAAGGGCCGGGATAGCTCAACGCTGTGAGAAGCTCCTTGGTAGCAGGCTCTGTAAGGAGAAATATGCTCCGTGCACCGGAAGGCATTAACAGGAGGCTCCAGCCAAATGCCTGTGGCAACACCTGGCTCAGAGTTGCAGTATTCCTCCCACTCTGATAAAGGGAGTATCGGAGAATTTTACAGAGGTGATTCCAATTATGGGCTGAGGATATGTAGTGCTTCTGATCAACCGGGACATATGGGGCTCCACTGGAGAAGGCAGCTGTTTGGAGCATCTGACAGGCAATGCCTTTATACATTGGAGCTCTGAAAGGGAGTCAGCCAGAGGCCTGAGGCAACACCTGGTTGAGGGTTGCATTCTATTTCCTCTGCTAAAAAACTCCATTGAGGCTCCAGAAGGGAGCAAGGATTCGGAGTCACTAGCAAGCAACCTGTCTACTAAGTAAAATAAATAAATGAATAAACAAACAAACAAATATATATATAAAGAAAAAAATAAATGGATGAATAAATAAAACTGTCAGTCAGATGCCTGTGGCAGCAACACCTGGTTCAGGATTGCGTTATAATATTTCTCGCTCAGCAGAAGGGAAGCAATACCTGGTTCAGGGTTGCATTTTGATATTTTCCACTCAATAGAGGGGAGTGTTGAAGATTCTTACATATGTGACTACAACTATGTGGATATCGATAAGGTAATCGAATCCCTGAACTTAATCATATGAAGGAGCTACCGGCTCTTTTAGCATATTTGCCATCCCTTTGGGGATAGGAGATTCACTGGAGATAGATCTGGCTGAAAGTATCCGGGAAATATGCCAGTCCAGATAACTGCCAGACTTTTGGATGTTTCCATACGTCAATTTCATCAGTTGGGATATCCCAGTGATGATATGTAGGCAATAAAATGATGTCAGCAAGTCCAAAACCGCTCTGGAGTCATTTCAGCCTTTTGCAAGTCAGTAGATGGGCTCAACTCTCAGAAGTGCAGGAGATTGCATTATCACTTCTCTGTAATACCCAGTTGGGGCTATTGCATTCGCAATATGCTATGGGCATGAGATAATTTCCAAAATGGCTCATTTTTACAGGGCCAGTAACGTGCAGGGCCAGTAACATGCAGTATTTCTTCAGAGAGGACTTATGTAGCAAGTAGAAGACTTGCATGGGAAATTTAAGGCGGCTGCGGCGGTGGAGTACCATTCTAGGTGATTAAAGCTCCAGTATTCCGGTGGGTCCACCCTGTATTTAAAGAGCAGGAAGGGCCGTTGAAGCTCCGGAAAGGAGCAGTTGGGAGTCACGAGCTGGCCTTGCAAGAACAGCTTGTTGAACCAGGTTTGCAGTAAAGGCAGGCGTGACCTGTCCAGTGAGCCCCGCTGAGGCTCTGAAGAAGCAGCTGGGCAAAGGAGCAGTCTGTCTAACCAGGCTGGGAATAAACTGGTAACATGGCCTTCACAATAAAGCTCCAGCAAGGCTAAGGTCGAAGAGGTAGTCTGTCCCATTCGGCTCAGGAATTCTGGCAGGCGTGCCTTGCACAGCAATATCGCTTTTGAGCTCCGGAAACAAGCTGTTGGCAAGCGTGGGGCTGAAGATGTGGTCAGACAGGGACTGCAATGGAACTTCGCTGAAGCTCCAACAAGCAGGTCGACCCGGGTTCAGAGACACTGGCAGGTAAGGTCTGTTTATTAACCTCGTAAAACTCTGAAATGGAGCAGTCTGTCGGGCCAGGCTTGGATTTACTGGCAGCATGGACTGTCTAGTATCTATCACTGTTTCTGGAGAAGATCAGGTTGATGCAGAGACATTGGCAGGGTGTCTTGCATAATAACCTCTGTAAGTTGCAAGTAGGAACAGCTTGGTTCAGTGTAGACCATCTTGGAACTGTCTGGCCATATGGGTCATATTGACCAGGGCCGCACTGCCTCAACATCTGTGATTGAGGTTATCAGGCTGCTCAGTAGAGTGAAGTAGTTGAAGTTTCCCTCAACACATGTTTACATTTCTGCTCAGTAAAGTGTAGTTGTCAGTTCGTTGGAAACATCATTGCCATCCTCTCTGGGATCGGTAGCTACCAGCAGGAAGCCAGTCTGGCATGTAGTATTTTTTATCTGACCTGCAGGTTCATGTTGTAAATCAAAAATGTATTTATAATAATCTATAGACTCTCAATACCAGTATTCCTGATTGAGTGGCTGGTCGAACAGATTGTGTTGCGCACACTGGCGACTCAGACGGGTGGTTTCAGTCAGAGGACTGCGAAGCAATTCCTGGTTCAGGCTTGCATTATGCTATTTCCACTCTGAGGAAGAACGCTGAGGATTTGTGCTGACTGACAGTCAATAGCTGACAGGGAACTCGTATTCCCACGTCAAGTGAATGCTGTGTTTCAGCTCTAGTCATAAGGTTCTGATTATATGTTAACAGCAAAATAAATGTATAAATAGATTATGCATCTTCCGCGGCAAGAGAAGCCAAAAATTTCCGTCCGTACGGAATAGATGGTTCCATAGGGAATCATGACATCTCACAAAGGATGAGTTGTCTGGCCACGAACAAGAGGGGGCATGTTTCTGATATTTCCCAACATTGCAGAAACGTGGAGCATGCCAAATCAGGTTACGGTTTGGCTAATTGATCATGTGTTTGATTACCCAGTTTAAGATAGATGATTGGCTTTCAGCAATTTAGCTGATTCAGAGGATTAGGGCCTCTATCGATCTTGAAGATGCATACTTTGCCATATCTCTACACAAGAGGCACAGATATATCTGGTATTTTGATGACAAAGCCAGTGGTGTGAAGTTTAGGCTCTGGGGTGTCTTCAGGACTAGGCTATTTACGAAGAATCTAAAGCGAATGCTGCTCTACTCAGAACAAAAGGGCATTGTGTCATGGAGTTTATAGACATGCAAAATGTGTAGCTGATAAGACTCAGGGGTTTATCAGTAGATGCCTCTTATGATATTAAGGATGAGGCAACATAAAATTTAAAAATGCCAAATTTGCCTACTCATTCAGAGTGTCCATGGTAAAGGTGGCTGAAAGAAGCTCCGATTTACGTGAAATCACGAGTGATGGCTAGCTCAGCCTATTTCTCGTGCAGCTAGCTCTGCACGATTGTATGGGAAGTTTGTGAAGAAGACAGGTGAGCTACTTTAAAACAGAAGTACCAGAGCTTTGTGTTTCTTTCACTTTGCGCTCAGAGAAGCGATTATGTTATAGCTCAATTTACACTGCCTGTGCTGCTTTGTCATTGTCTATGGTACCATAATTGGGACAATAAATGATTGGTTATTCTCCCATTGTTGACTAACATCATGAAGGTGTCTTTTATATGACCGCTCTAAAAGCCTAGACTCATAGTAGTGTGGAATGTATATCAGTAAATTATTATGCACATATTCATCTACTGTTTTCCTAATGAGAGCAGAATCTTTTAAGTTGTTTATGCTTTAGCAGCTGATTTCAGCACAAAGAACACACTCTTTACTCAATACTTTACAGAGTTTCTCCAGCATTTTTGTGTACCCTCTTTACTCAATATCTGGCTCGGTCTCTGGGTCATAACTGACATGAGGGTAGCTTGTTATGGGTATGATCTCATAAAGCTAAACGGGCATGCTTGGGCACGTTGGAGTTGACAGCTTACCCACCAGATCGGAGATTGGGGGTGTTATTATGTATACAGGTACACCAAGCTTGCTGGAACCTATGAGATGAAGGATACTTTCTTCATTGTTATATAATAGTTTTTCAAGAGATTGTTGGTGGCTTATTAGCAGCCAATAGATTGGATATTCCCATTTGTCCATCTTCTTGCGACAGAAGGAGGTTTACAAAGTGCACTTTCAAAAGTGATAACATTTTGGTTGAATATGCCTGGATGATTGCAGATAAAATTCTGTGCAGTGTTGCATGAGTTATTGTCTAACTCAAAGCCAATTGGGACTATGGTCCGATTAAGGGCAATGGCCATGTTTGCAAGTGAGCATCATGTTCTTAATAACCCATGTCTTTCTACCATTTATGGTTTTATCTGTTTAAGTGTTTCACACACAGGTTGGGTTACTGCATGAAACCACATAGCTTTGAAGGCTTCACGTAGTCACTCACATGACTGAAATAAAATAGAAAGATTAAACAAAAACTTCTTGTTTGAAGTTTGATCTTAATTTTATGAGAATTTGAAGTGAGCGATTACGTGCCCTCCACTCCCAACCCTGATTCTCATAAAGATCATCCGGTAAATCTAGGGTCGTTAATCTTTCTATAGTTCAAGTCCTGCAACTGGTCTGTGGTTTCATACAGTTGCTCTGAAGATTGACGTGCATGTGGGCTGGTGGGCTCTTCACGTAATCCCTCACTTCAACTTCTCTTAAAATAAAGATCAAACTTCAAACGGTAAGTTTTCGTTTAATCTTTCTACTTTAGTTAACAGGAGATCAAGACAAATAATGCAGTTTGAATGCTGCCCTCAAAGCAAGACCGTTTCATCAGAAATAATTAGTAGAACTATGTTGTTCTTCATACAAATATATTTTTCACACTGAAGAATTTTGCATGTGACAACGCTATCCTTGGCTTTTGGGCGGACTTCACATTTGACAATGCATATTAGACCAAAAGAAAATTCTTCTGAAAAAGGCATGATAGCAATTTCTGATTAATCATTGTTAAAATAAATCCAGAAAAAGGACCAATATTTGAAGGGAGCTGATAATATTTGGAGAGCCAATTGGCATAAATTTATCACATGGACTACATTTTAAAATACAACTGGCTTCACATGTGATGACCAATGTGGCTGCATGTCAAAAATGATGAAGACCAACCAGATAAACACAATGATTTCAAAGCTAAATTTCCCTTCATATGGCTGAACCTTGACTCTTAGAAGTGGATATTTATGACATTGATATATTTATTTGAGGAAGAAAATTTAAAAAACAGCTGGTTGATTTGCAATTTTTTCTGGCAGGAATGAAGAATAATATCCTGTTTCCAAGCAAGTCATTTACTTTCTCAGTCTTAGACTTTTAACAGAGCAGAGCACAAACATTCCTGTTTTAGCACTTGATGTTGGCCATTATCCAGCATCACTATATTATCAAGCTTAAAGATCTAATCTTAAAGTTTCTTTGAGACAATGATAGAATGGACCAATCACATTTTTAATGAACTTTTCAGAAATGTTGCAAATTAGAAAATAATTATTGTAATATGCAAGCTTGATTAACTTCTAACCTGTTGCTTCCAGATGGTCGGTTCATGGCAGATCAATGGTAATATTGACACCAAACTTGAAGGTGTCAACATTTCACTTCTGTATCATTGAGGCTGTTTGGGACGTACCAGACTTCCTGAAGTTGATAACTAGATCCCTCCATCTTGTTGAAATTGTGAGAGAAGTTTTTGTCACAATATCAACACATTTCCACCTTCTTCCTGTATTCCATCTCGTCATTGTTCATCATCTGATCTACAGCAGTGATGTCATTAGAAAACCTGGAGATGGAGTCAGAGCCAAATTTGGCTGCACAGTCGTGAGTAAAAAGGAAGTATCATAAGTGAATGAGTACACCTTATGGGGCACCATGTCGAGAATTATTATAGAGATGGTGTTGTCACCTATCTTCACCAATTGTGGTCCATGGGTCAGAAAGTTGAGGATCCAGTGGCGGGAGAGGATGCTGATTTCTGTCCAGTTGTATCATGGCCTGGAACAGCAATTCCAATGCACAGTAAAGTAAGAGGTTGTAAAGAGTGAGAACCAACCTTGTTCATCGTAGGCACAGTCCTTCCCTCCATCAACAATATTTGCATAAGGAGGTGTAGTGGCCATTTGGCTTCTTTTGTGTGTCATTAATTATGGCATGTGCCTTTAAATTTTAGATTGCCCGTTATTATGTGGGTGGGATTTATTTGGGCGTGTTTGGTGCTAGGTTTCTTGTGCAGTAGCTTAGTTTAGTCTTGAACTTACATGGGGAAGGTTTACTCTTCGACCATGTGATGTTTAACCACGACACGAGGAGTTTTATAACGTTTAAGCGATATGCTGGAGTTTGACGAAGACTAAAGGTCATCAGAGTATAAGGTCGGATGTATACCTTATTGTTTTCCTTTAATAATAAATAAACTATTAATCAAAAACTGCGTTAAAAAGATTTATCTGTATAGAAGCTCTGAAGGTCTCACGGAGAGCTCACATGCATATTACGACATTCTCCTTAACCACGTAGCTTACTTAGCAGTTAGAGGGAGTAATCTTTTGAACAATATGAAAATCTGCCGCTACAGGCGGCATCTATTAGTAAGGATGCCCACTCACCCATTCCGTGTCCTCATCTCACTGACAAAATCGAGCACGAGGTACAGAAGCCTAAATTCCTCCACCACCATCCAATACAACTATCAGATGCTTGAACCAACCTGCACAATCCAACTATGGTGGTGTCATCTGCCAACTTGTGGATGGATTGAGAGCAGAATTTGGTCACCAAGTCATGAGTGTATAGGGAGTGTATTGAGTGGCTGAGAACATATTCTTGCGAGTCACTGATGTTGAGAATTAGCATAGAGGATGTTTTGCTGCCTAGCTTCATTGACTGTGGTCTTTGGGTCAGGAAATCGAGAATCTAGTTGCAGAGGTGGTGCTGATTCTGGGTCCAAAGGTTTGGAGGTAAATTTAGTTGGGATTATGGTGTTGAAGGTGGAGCTATAGTCAATAAATAGGGGTCTGTCAGAAATGTAAGTATCCTTCTTATCTAAATGTTCCAACAATGAGTGTAGGGCCAGGGAGATGGCATCTGCTGTGTACCTGCAGGTCAGTCAATGGTTTCAATTGTTCCAGAAACAATAATTAAGGACATAATTTGTAATCTCATAGACCAGGCTGCGTTGGCTGGAGAAACCAAGCATGTATTTTAGATGCAAAACATAAACTTCAAACACAATTCTAAAAGTGTTACTCGAACAGAGAGATCTGGGTGTATCGGTACACTCAGTGTTATCTTTTGTGACAGTTTGCACTATCTACCAAAAGTAAATGTCATTTTATGTTCCTGCCACATGACATGTTTATTAATTGTGCATCCCAACACCTTTTTGTCTGCATGAAAAGCATTGTGTACACTGATCATTGAAAATGGCAGGGCAGTCTGCTGAAGTGCCGAAAAAAAGCAGATAGTCTACATAAATAAAAGCATACCACAGCTGTTTCCACACAAGCAGTTTCCTTTCTTACTTTATTTTATCCTGCCATTGCATGAGGTGTTCATGCTGTTTCTTTCTCCCTTGTGGTTAGCCCTTTATTGAATCTCTATTATTCACCTCAATAACTCCTTAGGATATCTTTCTAACTAGCCTCTGAGTTTCTCCTGAATACCCTTTTGGAGATTGGATATTGCTTCATTTGACCTCTAGATTTGGTCTTCCTTGCTAATGGAAGCATTACTCGATTTAACCCAGCAGTATTTTCAAGACTACTTGGGTCACCTCCCAGTCTCTTGTGACCAATTTAAAAAGAGTGCCATCTGATTAGAAAGAACATAGCCTGTTCAGATTCTTCTGATCTCCTAGTGCTTGGTTAAAGGTTAATTTCATACATCTCCAGTTAACAATCTTTTATAAAGATTGTTTCATTGGGCTGTGTATTAAAACCCAGAACAAAATTCTGAAAAGGGGGCCCTTGCTTTAGATTTCCTTGCTCCATAGATGATGCTGCACCCGCTGAGTTCAGCTTTTTTGTGTAACCTTCGATTCTCCAGCAGCAGTTCCCTCTTAAACAAATTCTTGATATAGACATTGAAGATGGGGCAGTTCCTAAGTTCCACAGAATTACCATTCTGATATAAACGGATGCCCTAAGTACTGTACTAACTGAGTGACGGATCCCGGCAGACCTATTGCTCCATTTGATTGTTAGACTCGATTTGGAATTTAATAACAGATTCCGATCTCCTAGGAATTCACCTGTGTAGATTGGAAATGATGGAACTTATTCAATGGCTGTTCAGCCCCATATTACCCAGTCCTGGTACAGAAATTGAGTCCTATTTAAGTGAATCAAGCAACAGCCTACAAATAAGAAAGGGAAAAACCCAAGATTTAATGAAGAAATTTGTCTCTCTTCAAAAGGTTGATACTGATAACCTTATCAGTAGGTTAAGGATCAAATATCACTGTACCTTGGTACACGGGACAATAAACAAAACTATGGTAAATAGCACTTGCATAGATGGTCATCTTGGTCGGAATGGACAAATTGGGCCAAAGGATCTTTTTCAATACCATATGTCTCTGATTTCATGACCCTCAATGTCATATATTATTTAAAGCATGCGGTTCAATTGAGCTAATCATGGAAAGTAAACATTGGACATTTATGGGTTTTATAGTTTTTAGATAAAAAAGGAAATTAATTTGTTCTAATTGACAGTAAAGCAAAACAAAAACAATTAATCAATGTATGGTGATGTTACTCAACTTGCAATCCAAAGATGTAGCCTAAAAACTCAGAACACAAGGTTAAATCTCAGCATGGTAATTTGAGAGCTTGAAACAAGCTATAAAAATCTTTTAATTAAATACTATTCAGCAAAAGTATGTGAAGCTGATGAAAGTCCATCTGTTTCAATAATATACTTTGGAAGCTGAAATGTCATTCTTATCCAGTCTGACCTTTAGTCCCAAACTGATACTATTGTTCATTATAGGCACATTTAAACCAGAGAGTTTCTTCAAGGGCAGGAACTCAATGGGACAGGCAGCATCCATGAAGAGAAGGAATGGGTGATGTTTTGGATCAAGACCTTTCTTCAGACTATTGTTGCTTAACTGCCTTTGAAGAAACTCTCAATGCACTGTATTATATCAAACCAGTCACACACACTTTAAAAGAGCAGCAAAATACTCATAGTATATTTTGGGGTTGTCAACGATACTCACAGCTGGAAAACTAATAAAATATTTTTTCATTTCTATAACATTTTATGTAAAACAAAAAAGTAAAATCTGCTTGCAGTCAAATATCTTTGAGGCAATTTCTCAATACATTCCATAGGTTTAAATGCCACCAATTGAACTCCAGGAAATCTGTACCCAAGACAGTGACATTGTGACTCAAGTGACACGTCACTCAAGATACACCAATAGGAAAATCAAGCTAAATTGCACTGGGCAGCTGATTTTAAATAACCTGTTTTACACAAATATAGACACTAACATTTTGCCACTGTGTAGTTTGAATTCAAAAACTCTTTTGGTGAAGTAATTTTAATCCAATGGAAGCAAAATATTCCTTGACAAATTAATTGTAATGACAGCTAAAGTCTTACATTGTTGATTCCATTGGTGGTGCTTCCTGTACTCCGATAGAACTCAAAAATTACATTACATCTGCCAATTTCAATCTTCTCTCTTTCAACATATCTTTCTCTGGCTGTTCCCTTCCCTTTCTTGCCATCTCCATGTCTATCGAGGAGATAGGACCGTGACCAAATCCATTATAAGCCCACTAACTCCCACAGATACCTTGGCTACACATCTACCCACTCTGCTCTTGGAAGGACTCTGTTTCATTTTGGCAATATCTGTCCCCTGTTCTGATGATGATTGTTCTAACCTGTTATCTTTACAATGTAATTTTTATTTAAGTCCAGCTTCAACTGTCATAGTTAAAAGGGCTCCTTGAACTGCATACACTTCTGCTTTTACCCCATCGCCTCCCAGCCAGCACAAGAATAGGTTCTTCTTATTGTCACCTTTCACCAGCTTCCACGACCAATGCCCTTAATCACCTCCTTCCATAGGATTCCAACGCCCGACACATTACTCATAACATTGTCTTCACTAAATTAAGAAAATCAAATGAAAATTGGGAGACTGCTTTTCAGAACCCCTCCACACTAACAATAAGCTTCCAGTTCCCCGAAGTCTTGAAGAACTTGAAGTCTCCATTCTTCTCCTTCTTTGATCGATTCATCTTTGATTCATAGGAGCAATATAGATAGATCCTATGAGAATATTGTAAGCTGGAGCAACATAATCTCATCTCCCATCAGAGCACATTACAGCCCACAGAACCCAATTCTGAACTCTACAATTTCAGGCAATTGTCTTTTATTATCTTTCCGCACTTTCAGTTTCAATGTTCTTCCTTTTCTTTTTTTTCCTGTTTTACTTTTTAAAAAATATATAATTGTCACCGATAGTTTTGTCTGCATCCTGTTAAAGACTTTTATTCAGTTCTCTCAGCCTTCTGCTTCTTTGTAATTACAGCACACTTGTTTTTTTTTTCTCCCAATTTCAGTTCTGGTGAATGACTTGTCCCGAAACCTCGACGATAGTCTTCTCCCTCCTGTTGTTGTTTGACATGCTGGACGATATCATTATTTTCTGATTTTATTTTTGATTTCAATAACTTGCAATTTTTAACCCCAATTTGGCTATTTAGTCATTATCATTTCTCCTTAGTCTTTCCTATTAACTTTTTTTTAAACTAAAATTGAAGCCACATCACTGCATATAGCAACACCCATCTTCTACCTGGGAAAAAGTTAACTTCAAATCATTTGATTAACTTTTTTAAAGTCCCATTCCCCTGCTGTTCTTTTGATGCATTGATTTTCGTGTCTGTCATCTTCAATTCATGTTGCTTGGATGTCCAATAATTTATAGCAGGCTTTGCACATAATTCATTGTACAGGCACACACTGCAGTCCCGGCATTGTGAGATGGGATCACTCGCAGCATGTCACAATCATTGTAAACACTTGGAGGATAGAGTGGGACCAAACACACTGAAGATATGTGCCCCGATTTCCTTGTGCTTTTTCATCCCTATGTGTAGCATTTTCTAAAGTTGATCCTTGCCTATAGGGATGTGAGGTTTCTCATATCTCGGACTCACCTTCCAAGGTTCATCAATGAAGCAGCTGTGGTCACCATGAGATACACACTGGCCTGTGAGTGTGAAAATAATCTGAATGTCTTCCTCATTTTTTTCTTTCACATTACATTATTGACCATTTGCACTACATACAGCTGCATGCACCCCAAAAATGCTTGAGATCCAATTCCCAGGCCTGGCAGGCAACGGTACAAAGAATTAGCTATGATACATCTCAAAACTAATTCTGGATGAGTAATATGCTTCCACTTCAAAAATTCAGTTGGCCTTGGCAAGTAAATGTTCCCAAGGTGAAAATTAGTGTTTTACAGTGGCTTGCAAAAGTATTCAAACCCCTTGAACTTTTCCACATTTTGTCACGTTACAACCACAAACGTAAATGTATTTTATTGGGATTTTATGTGATAGAACAACACAAAGTGGCACATAATTGTGAAGTGGAAGGAAAATGATACATGGTTTTCAATTTTTTTTACAAATAAAAAACTGAAAAGTGTGCCGTGCAAAAGTATTCAGCCCCCTTTACTCTGATACCCCTAAATAAAATCCAGTGCAACCAATTTCCTTCAGAAGTCACCTAATTAGTAAATAGAGTCCACTTGTGTGTAATCTAATCTCAGTATAAATACAGCTGTTCTGTGAAGGCCTTAGAGGTTTGTTAGAGAACATTAGTGAACAAACAGCATCATGAAGCCCAAGGAACACACCAGACTGGTCAGGGATAAAGTTGTGGAGAAGTTTAAAGCAGGGTTAGGTTATAAACAAATATCCCAAGCTTTGAACATCTCACGGAGCACTGTTCAATCCATCATCCAAAAATGGAAAGAGTATGGCACAACTGCAAATCTACCAAGACATGGCCGTCTACCTAAACTGACAGGCAAATCTACCAAGATATGGCCGTCTACCTAAACTGACAAGGAGAGCATTGATCAGAGAAGCAGCCAAGAGGCCCATGGTAACTCTGGAGGAGCTGCAGAGATCCACAGCTCAGGTGGGAGAATCTGTCCACAGTCGTGCACTCCACAAATTGGGCCTTTATGGAAGAGTGGCAAGAAGAAACCCATTGTTGAAAAAAAGCCATAAGAAGTCCCGTTTGCAGTTTGCCACAAGCCATGTGGGGGACACAGCAAACATGTGGAGGAAGGTGCTCTGGTCAGATGAGACCAAAATTGAAGTTTTTGGCCTAAATGCAAATCGCTATGTGCGGCGAAAAACTAACACTGCACATCACCCTGAACACACCACCCCCGCTGTGAAACATGGTGGTGGCAGCATCATGCTGTGGGGATGCTTTTCTTCAGCAGGGACAGGGAAGCTGGTCGGAGTTGATGGGAAGATGGATGGAGCCAAATACAGGGCAATCATAGAAGAAAACCTGTTAGAGTCGGCAAAAGACTTGAGACTGGGGCAGAGGTTCACCTTCCAGCAGGACAATGACCCTAAACATACAGCCAGAGCTACAATGAAATGGTTTAGATCAAAGGATATTCATGTGTTAGAATGGCCCAGTCAAAGTCCAGACCTAAATCCAATTGAGAATCTCTGGCAAGACTTGAAAATTGCTGTTCACATACGCTCTCCATCCAATCTGACTGAGTTTGAGCTATTTTGCAAAGAAGAATGGGCAAAAAATTCAGTCTCTATATGTGCAAAGCTGGTAGAGACATACTCCAAAAGACTTGCAGCTGTAATTGCAGGGAAAGGTAGTTCTACAAAGTATTGATTCAGGGGGGCTGAATACTTTTGCACGCCACACTTTTCAGTTTTTTATTTTATTTTTTAATTTGTAAACCATGTATCATTTTCCTTCCACTTCACAATTATGCACCACTTTGTGTGCATAGTCACATAATCTATCACATAAAATGCCAATAAAATACATTTACGTTTGTGGTTGTAACGTGACAAAATGTGGAAAAGTTCAAGGGGTATGAATACTTTTGCAAGCCACTGTAACTCACTACATTTGATTGAAGCCAAATAGAATTAATGTTAGATTCCAGGCCAGTCACCCTGGCTTCCATTTGTAACCCACAACAGGCAACTGCAAGGATCTCAACAAGTGAAAAACAAAATATATCCTTACAGGATCCATAAGATGGAAAAAGCCTCAAGGAAATTGATCAGCAGGACTTGTCGCATGAAAATGAAAAAAAAAAAAACGTTGAATTTTCTGGGTCGCTGGGCCCAAAATCAAAACAGAAAATGCTGAAAACACTCAGCAGATCAGGCAGCACTTGTGGAAATATGTTTTAGGTTGGAGACGCTCAGAACTTGGAATGGGTAATTAAAGTAAAGTTATTTTAAGTTGTAGAGAAGATGGTGGAAAGGATGATATAACAACAAGAATACTTGTGATAGACTGAGATCAAGTCAAATTAATGAATTGGGTGTGTTGGAGTTTGATGGTGCTAGTCTCCCTGTGTTGTTAATAGAAATGTGTAGTAAAGGAGAGAGTAAAACAGATCCAATACCACAGACAGATGACATGGCAGAAATGGCCATTTCTGGAAGGGAGTTACCTTAAATTGGCAAATTTGATATTGCGTCCAGAAGTCTGAAGATGAGAAGTTGTTCCTCAAGTATGCATTGAAATTTGTGGTGGCAACATAGAAGACCACAGACAGATAGGTTAAGATAGAGTGTTATGGAGAATTAAAATGGTACACTAAAGACAGCACATTGTTGCTCCTGCAAACTGAACAGAGGTGCTCTGGAACATGATTACCAAATCTGCATTCAGTTTCTGCAGCATAGAAGAGACCACGTCTTTCTCTAATAGTCCCCATTAAACCATTTGACTTAGCTGCATCCTATTACAAATAAATCTTTAGTCTTATCCATCCCGCCCTGCCACCTGTGCTACAATTCAACACACTTTTTAATAAATATTTATTTTTTGTAAAGTTCTGACAAAGGATCTCTAACTTTAAACTGTTTTGTTTTCCAGAGATGCTGCCATGATGTGACGTCCACAAATGTTCTATATATTTTAGATTTTAACATCTGCTGTTCTTTATTTATTTTGATTTGCTTGGAAAAGATTTATGTAATATGGGCTAGGGAAATCCATTGAAGATCATTTGGAATCAAAAGTATGAAGGTTTCAGAAATGAGAGAAAAAAAATTTCCATGACAAAAGATCTGCCGAAGCAGCCAACATAATTAAGATGAAAGGATATGAAGACTGAAGCTTGAATCAAAGTTGAACAGGATGAAAGTGTTTGTGTGTACACACCCGGTTCATCAATGACAGGAACAGAAAGAAAGTTCAGGAGAATGAAAACCAAAGTGTTGAGTAAATTACATTTCACAAGCAAAATAACTGGAGAATGACATTGATAAAACAAACTTCCAGATTTCCTCTGAGAAAGGAGTAATGGATATACTATATAGCAAAGCTTAAATCGGCAAAACAAAACACCCCTGGCATAACTGTTTGTGTTGTACTGAACTTCCACTTATCTCATTGCCGCTTCCTGATGTACGCATCTTAACTTATCATTGCTTTAGTATCTTTCCCTGAGGAAATGTGTTTATTTTTCATTTTGTGTCACTGTGTCATAGGCATACTTTTCAAATTTGGAGACAAATCACTATTATCAAAGATTTGTTATAGGAGTCAGAGGTGATGGCAGGGAGTTAGTTTGTAATTGTTGCACCAATGGTATAAAGCAGGAATGGGTGCCTGGATCCTCACTGATTGTTGTGCATAGATTTGAGGGAAGTTAGTGTAGAAATAGCCGGGGCTATGACAGAAATATTTCAAATGTCATTAGAAACCGGAATAATCCCCGAGGATTGGGGTACTGCACATGTTGTTCCATTGTTTAAAAAGGGTTCTAAGAGTAAACCTAGCAATTATAGGCCTGTTAGTTTGACTTCCGTGGTGGGCAAATTAATGGAAAAGATACTTAGAGATATATATATATAAGCATCTGGATAAACAGGGTCTGATTAGGAACAGTCAGCATGGATTTGTGCCTGGAAGGTCATGTTTGACTAATCTTCTTGAATTTTTTGAAGAGGTTACTAGGGAAATTGACGAGGGTAAAGCAGTGGATGTTGTCTATATGGACTTTAGTAAGGCCTTTGAAAAGGTTCCTCATGGAAGGTTGGTTAAGAAGGTTCAACTGTTGGGTATAAATGCAGGAGTAGCAAGATGGATTCAACAGTGGCTGAATGGGAGAAGCCAGAGGGTAATGGTGGATGGTTGTTTGTCGGGTTGGAGGCAGGTGACTAGTGGGGTGCCTCAGGGATCGGTGTTGGGTCCTTTGTTGTTTGTCATGTACATCAATGATCTGGATGAAGGTGTGGTAAATTTGGATCAGTAAGTATGCAGATGATACCAAGATAGGGGGTGTTGTGGATAATGAAGAGGATTTCCAAAGTCTACAGAGTGATTTAGGCCATTTGGAAGAATGGGTTGAAAGATGGCAGATGGAGTTTAATGCTGATAAATGTGAGGTGCTACACCTTGGCAGGACAAATCAAAATAGGACGTACATGGTAAATGGTAGCGAATTGAAGAATACAGTTGAACAGAGGGATCTGGGAATAACCGTGCATAGTTCCTTGAAGGTGGAATCTCATATAGATAGGGTGGTAAAGAAAGCTTTTGGTATGCTAGCCTTTATAAATCAGAGAATTGAGTATAGAAGCTGGGATGTAATGTTAAAATTGTACAAGGCATTGGTGAGACCAAATCTGGAGTATGGTGTACAATTTTGGTCGCCCAATTATAGGAAGGATGGCAACAAAATAGAGAGAGTACAGAGGAGATTTACTAGAATGTTGCCTGGGTTTCAACAACTAAGTTACAGAGAAAAGTTGAATAAGTTAGGTCTTTATTGCAATAGTCCAGTCGGGAGGAGATGAAGGCATGGATGAGTCTTTCTGCAGCGGGCGGTGTGAGAGAGGTCTGAGTTTGGCGATGCTGCGGAGATGAAAGAAGGAGGTTTTATGACATGGCGGATGTGAGGCTCAAGGGAGAGGGTGGAATCAAAGATCACGCCAAGGTTGCGGGCCTGGGGAAATGGGGAGACAGTGGTGCCGTCGATGGTAAGAGTGGGGTTATTGATTTTGGTGGGTGTGGCTTTGGAGCCTATGAGGAGGAATTCTGTCTTATCGCTGTTGAGTTTGAGGAAATTATGTTGCATCCAGGTTTTTATAGGAGACAAACAGGAATTGATATGGGAGAGGGGGGATTGTGGGGGGATTTGGTGCCGAGGTAGATCTGGGTGTCATCAGCGTAACAGTGGAAGTACAGATTGAAGTGGCGGAGTATATGACCAAGGGGGAGGATGAAGATTATGAAAAGGAGGGGGGCGAGTACGGAGCCTTGGGGAATGCCTTGGAAACTGTTGGGGAACTGTTGGAAAGGTAGGAACGGAGCCAGCTGAGTGCAGAGCCTTCAATGCCGAGGTTTTTGAGTATGGTGAGCAGGATGTTATGGTTCACTGTATCGAAGGCTGCGCTCAGGTCGAGGTGGATGAGGATGTTGAGGGAACCAGTGTCAGTAGAAGTGAGGAGGTCGTTGAGGACTTTGAGGAGAGCAGTTTCTGTGCTATGGAGGGGGCGAAAGCCAGATTGGAGGGGTTCAAGTAGGTTATACGCAAGGAGTTGGGAATGAAATTGCGACGCAACGATACGCTCCAGGGTTTTTGAAAGAAGGGGGAGGTTTCTTTACATGAAGGGCATGATTCCAGTGAAGAGATAACCCAGAGGATTGATGAGAATAGGGTGCTAGACATTATCTACATGGACTTCAGCCATACCTTGGATTAAAACCAACATAAAAATATAGAATACATGGGATCCAAAGTGAGCAAGCCAATTGGATACAAAATTGACTTTGTGACAGGAGTCAAAGAGTGGTCAGA
The DNA here is from genome assembly GCF_028641065.1 of Leucoraja erinaceus. Lineage (NCBI taxonomy): Eukaryota > Metazoa > Chordata > Chondrichthyes > Rajiformes > Rajidae > Leucoraja > Leucoraja erinaceus. The sequence continues at coordinate 60,031,967 of NC_073383.1, forward strand.
AGGATTTTTTTTACATATTGGAGGCCTTTAACCAGTGGTATGCTGGGTCCCCTGTTGTTTGTCTTATATATTAACAATTTAGATGAGAAGGCAGGTGGCATTTACAAATTACATTAAAATTGAAGGAGTAGTGGGTTGATTGGTGGTGTAGACCAAGGTTATAACAGAATCTAGATCACCAGGGATGACAGATGGAATGTAACTTGGACTAGTACAAAAGTGATGCATTTTGAAAAATTAAAACAATGTAGGACAAACGTAAAGTATGCAAGGGTCCTGGCGGCGCGACTCTCGTCAGCAGCGGCCTCTGCAGCCCGTCCGCGTTTTTATTATTTTTTGTCTATGTTTCTGTGTAGTTTTTGTTATTTTTTGTTGGGGTGTGTATGTGGGGGGGGGTGGGGGTGCGGGAGGGAGGGGGTAACTTCTAAATCTCTCCCTGCACGGGAGACCCGACCTTTTCTTTGTCGGGTCTCTGTTGTCGTTGGGGCTGCAACGAGGAGCGACCTCCAACAGGAGAAGACCGGGGACTCTGGTGCCGACGATTCACCTCACCGTCGCGGAGCTGGCCGAGTCCGGAGCGGGTGGAGCGGTGGTTGAGCGCGGCTGCTGCTGCGGCCCGACCTCCGGAGATTCGGAGGCTGCAACTGCGGGTCTGGCGGACGGTGGCACCGGGAGCCCGCGGGTCCCTGGAGGGAGACCGCTTTTCAGGGCTCTCGCAACGGCGACTTCTCCCGCCCGAGTTGCGGGGTCGAAGAGCTCCTGGAGCGGGGCCTACATCACTGCCCCGCGCAGCTTGGAATGGCCGCGGGACTCTGCGAGCGCACACCGAGGGCTCTAACACCAAGACCTGGTGTGCGACCTTGCACCACCCAGCGTGGCTTTAATGGCCGCGGGGCAATCGCCATCGCCAGCCGGGGACTTTGACTTTGACTCTGACATCGGGGGGGGAGAGTGCAGTGGAGAGATAAGTTTTTTTGGCCTTCCATCACAGCGATGTGATGGATGTTTATGTAAATTATGTTGTGTCTTGGGTCTATTTGTTTGTAATGTATGGTTGCAGAAACGGCATTTCGTTTGGACCTCAAGGGGTTCAAATGACAATTAAATTGAATCTTGAATCTTGAATCTTGGAGAGTGCGATAGACAGAATGACCGAGGGACTTAAGTGCACAGATGCCTGAAAATGGTGACATAGTTATACAGGGTGGCAAAGGTGGTATATAATATGCTTGCATTTCTGGGATGGTCCATTGACCAAAAAATTGCACCTACATATTGCAGGTGTAAGACCACATTGCAATTTTTCGCACCGTGTTGTCGGAAAGATGCAATTAAATTGGAGAGAGTGCAGGAAATATTCATGAGGATATTGCCAGGACTGGATGGTTTCAGTTTTTTTGGGTGGGACTATTTTCCTTGAAGAAAGTGGACTGACTTGAAAGACATTTATAAAATTATGAGGGGCATAAGAAAGATGAACGGTCACAGTCTTTTTCAAAGGGTAGGGGAGTCAAACTATGAGGTGTAACTGAGATGATAGAGGAATGATTTAAAGGGGGTCCAAGTGACAGTTAGCGGTGGGTATGTGGAAACTGCTGCCAGAGATATAAAGTTTATAAGACATTTGGACAAGTACTTGAATGGAGAAGATTTATAGGGATTTGGGACAAACAGGCAAAAGGGACTTGTGTGGCATGTATGAGTAGAATCTAAGGGCTGTTTCCATGCAGTGTAACTACTGGACTCTACGACTAAGGTCATTATAATTCGGTATTATTGATTAAGGAACTGGCTGTGGTGAGGCGGTTTTAGAAAGAATGAACAGAAATGTGGACAGCAAAGGTAAAGCAACAAGCAAAGACCCCAAGATGCACTGCCAACCTTGAGAAGGAGCAAATCAAGATGTCATGATGAAGACACAGTGGAGAGCATCAGAACTGAATGAAGGCTCAGGTGGGAACACAATCAGCACTGATTGGAAAATGACCAGAGAGGCTGGCAAAAAAAAAAATGACATCATGAGTGAGGCAAGTCTATAACCAACATTTCATACACAGAATGCTCAAATTGTTACCTGGATTCAGCACCAAAGACCACGGAGTATGTGATTTTGTTTTAAAGCTTTCCAAGTCTGCACTAACCATCAAGTATCCATTTGGAGTAATCCCAATGCATTCCCACCAATGCTCCCACACACCACTTCCACCACCAACATAATTGTTTTATTCAATCACCATTTGTACAGTGGTGTCCTTTATTCTGGACAATTAACCTAACAAAAGAAGTCATAAGTATTTGGAGGGAAACTAGAGCATTCAGAGGAAACCCACATAGTTAGAAAGAAAACGTGCAAACTCCACATCAGGAAAACCAGAGGTTAGTGTTGAATCTTGGTCACTGGAGTTGTGTGGCAGCATTTCTACTCAGTGCCTCACTGTGTTGCCCAGGAATGGAGTCGACAATCTAAAGTTGCAGCACCGAGGAAATTGAGAAAAATGTTGATGCAAACAAAATGTGAACAAAAACAGATGGGGGGGGGGGGGGGGGGGGGGGGGGGGGGGGGGGGGGGAGGGGAGTAGTTTCAAGACAACATTAACTATGATACCCATCATTCAAGTTATCATCCAGAGTTCAGCTCAGGGAATTTAAGATTGAGAACACTAAGAACAAAAGAACAATCAAGCAAAGTTAAGGCTAGGCAATGAAAGATCGCACTTTGAACAGCAAGTTGGATAAGATACTAGAAACATAGAAACATAGAAAATAGGTGCAGGAGGAGGCCATTCGACCCTTAGAGCCAGCACCGCCATTCATTGAGATCATAGCTGATCATCCCCTATCAATAACCCGTACCAGCCTTCTCCCCATATCCCTCGACTACACTAGCCCTTAGAGCTGTATTTAACTCTTTTCAATCCATCCAGTGACTTGGCCTCCACTGCCCCCTGTGGCAGGGAATTCCATAAATTCACAACTCTCTGGGTGAAAACGTTTTTTTCTCACCTCAGTCTTAAATGACCTCCCCTTTATTTTAAGACTGTGGCCCCTGGTTCTGGACTCACCCAACATTGGGAACATTTTTCCTGCATCTAACTTGTTCAGTCCTTTTATAATTTTATATGCTTCTATAAGATTTCCCCTCATCCTTCTAAACTCCAGTGAATACAAGCCTAGTCTTTTCAATATTTCCTCATATGACAGTCCCGCCATCCCAGGGATCAATCTGGTGAACCTACGCTGCACTGCCTCAATCACAATGATGTCCTTCCTCAAATTCGGAGGACCAAAACTGTACACAATACTCTAGATGTGGTCTCACCAGAGCCCTATAAAACTGCAGAAGAACCTCTTTACTCCTATACTGAAATCCTCTTGTTATGAAGGCCAACATTCCATTAGCTTTCTTCACTGCCTGCTGTACCTGTAAGCCAACTTTCAGTGATTGGTGTACAAGGACCCCCAGGTCCCGCTGTACCTCGCCCTAACCTCACCTAACCCCATTGAGATAATAGTCTGCCCCTTGTTTTTGCCACCAAAGTGGATAACCTCACATTTATCTATATTATACTGCATCTGCCACCTATCTGCCCACATGTTTAAGAAGGAACTGCAGATGTTGGAAAATCAAAGGTAGACAAAAATGCTGGAGAAACCCAACGGGTGCGGTAGCATCTATGGAGCGAAGGAAATAGGCAAAGTTTCGGATCGAGACCCTTCTTCGGACTGATGCGAGGGTGGGCGGGCGGCGGGTAAAAGACAGGAAGAGGCGGAGACAGTGGGCTGAGGGAGAGCGGGGAAGGGGAGGAGAGAGTAGGGACTACTTGAAATTGGAGGTCAATGTTCATACCGCTGGGGTGTAAATTCAAGGCAGTCATTTCAATCTCAGAGGCGAGTATATTAAGGAAAACATTGCATTTGATATCAGGACAGAATATTCAGAATGACATGTGATAGGCGAATGAAAGGTTGAATGTTTTAACCGTACCTCCAAAAGACATGTTCTAATAGACGTGACAAAAAATAATTTGAAATATTAGGAAAATATTATGGGCAATATTTTAATAACGTGCTAATTTAATGAGATGCATTATCACTGTTCTGTCTTGTTAAGCCTGAAAATTGCAGCAGCATCTTTGTTGAAAAATGACCGTCTTGCTGAGCTGATAGACAGGTGGATGGATTATCACTTTGGCCTTCATTTAAAAAAATGACTTTTTATGCATTTGGCAGAGAGAGCCAAGGAGAAAACAAGGGCACAATTAGAGAAATAAATACATTTTGAGCAGATCCATATCTGAATACTCTGGAAAGAGATTGTGACAATGTAAAGAGGAGGACTATGATGATAATCACATTAATCAGGGTTGGTAAAACCAAAGACAAATTATCTTTATTATCCTTTAAACCTCACACTTTGTGGCTCAGCACCCCAGGGTTCCTGGACCGACATGTTGCTCGACTGTTGTCTGAAGAAGGGTCACGGCCAGAAACATCACCTATTCCTTCTCTCCAGTGATGCTGCCTGACCCGCTGAGTAGCATTTTGTGTCTATCTTCGATTTAAACCAGCATCTGCAGTTCTTTCCTACACAAGTTGCTTGACTGATTTAGGTCACAGCCATGGATGCACCTATACCGACAATCACTGTTGCTGGTGTCAGATCAACCTTTTTTTGAGAAAGTAATTGGAAGCCTGGCTGTGCCCTCTGGACCTGCACAGAGCAACTGGCAGGAGTATTCATAGATATCTTTAACCTCTCCTTACTCTGTTCTGAGGTCTCAAGATGACCAGTATCATCCTGGCACCAAAGCAAGGTTGCACATCTTATCAATGAACATCCAGAGGCTTTGACATCTGGATAGTAAGGACACCTATGTGAGACTTCTATTTAGCAGTCAACTATTATACACTGCAACTTGAAAAATCTATAAACTGGAGAACCAATGTTGCTGTAACTTTACTCTGCTTACAAACTGGATGAATTTCACAACCATCTGAAATAAATGTCTCAGTACTTGAAACAATTATGACTTAATGGGTGATACTTGAAGAATTTCCCTCCCTGGGCATCGCATTCTTCAAAAATAATTATGAAATATTAAATATCTCACTAAATTGGTCAAAAGACTCAAATAATATCGATGGCAGAAAAGTGTATCACATAGTATGTTCAATGGGAATTGCACACCTGCTGCTCAGAAGCATGCATTAAAATCTTCCTGTAGTCTCATTGTCTGTCAGATACAAATCTACTTCTGTTTCATTAGCACCACTAATCTATCCCAGGTGTAGCAATTTCTATTCAACTTTCTAGTATCTTCATGCACGAAGGCGTAACTCTTCCAAATATATCAACTGATCCTGACTGGAGGAATATCTAATATTTTTCATTAAGTTTTACTGATAATGCAATGCATGCAAAATGTTCAGATATCTAGATTCTCATTTTCACATGCACAAACTAGGCATAAGAGATCTTGGTAGATAGCTTGGAGGAAGAGCCAAGTCACGATTGAAAAATGTGGTTCATTAATTTTAGAGTGATGAACTGACAGACGAGGATTCTGGCCCATTGTTAACCCAGAAATTCAATTAAATCTACTACTTTACTACCTCCATACTTATAATGAGGATCAGCTTCTTTGAATAGAATTGTTTTCTGGTTGTGAGAGCTCTGGAAAGATGTTTGCACGGACCAACAAAAAGTGGTGGTAGTGAGTCTGTTCCCCAACTGTGCTTTTAAGTAAGGAATTCCTGAATTTTGGATGATGGTGATCGTATAACATTTGATGGTAATGGTTGCACTGAAGTGAAATTCCATCAAAATAAACTTGGTAAACCTCTGCAATGAATAGGTAACAAATGTAGCAGCCAGAGATTACAACATTGGCCTGGGCAGTATTAAGTATTTAGGTTTGATATTATTGGTTGCACCAATTCTTCTGTGTGTGACTTTTGTCCAAATACCAGCAATGTGTTGGTGAATAAGGTCGGAATTGTCACCATGTGAGCTTCTCATTACAAAGCACTAATCCACTTTTCCTACACACGTGGACATACTGCTCTTTTGACAAGTTCATCTTCTCAACAATGGGAGACATTGTTCCAAGGAGTCAGGGTTGGATATTTGGATAGATGTATCTTTGAAAACCAGGGAAAGTTAAAATATATATTCTGGAGAATCTCAGCAGGTCAGGCAAAATCTGTAAAGGAAAATGGACAGACTATGTGTTGGGTGAGGACCAAAGTGCAAAGAAGGGTCACGGCACAACATGCCCGTTTCCCTCCACAACTACAGCCTGAGCCACTGAGTTCCTCCAGCACCTTGTTTTAGCATGGGATTCCAACATCTGCAATTTCATGTCACAAGAAAGAATTACAATAACTTGAATTTACCTAACAATCTAGAAAACAAATGCTCACTTCCACTAGTCCAAGTAAGCCTTGACATGGTCTAGCTTCTGCTTGAAGCTAACATGTGTAAATTTATTATTAATATTCTGCACTTGTCAACATCATTGTTGAAACAGCTGATGAGATTATTCAGTGGTCAACTTAAATTTTACAGGCTTTGTAGGAATCATTTGAACATGCAAACATAATCTTCATCATTTATGATTGTAATTATTCTGCAAAGGGACATTCTTGTTGACCACATTAATTTCTAATTTACTTAAGGACTGTTGTGTCATATTTAAAAAAATACTTGTTTGAAATCAAGGACAACTAGTTTAACCTCTCTTCTAACAATTAACACAGCTCTAATTCTGGATCAAAGTTTCGAGAAGGGATGGAATACAGCACTTTTTGGGATTCTGGAGAGATTGGTTCACTCATCCCTTCCCACACAAATTACCCCCTCCCCAGGTACTTTCCCCTGCAATCCCAGGAGACGCAACACCTGTCCCAATACCTCCTCTCTCAACTCTCTCCAGGGACCCCGACAGTCCTTTCAGGTGAGGCAGAGGTTCACTTGCGCCTCCTCCCATGTCATCTACTTTATCTGTTGTTCTCAATGTGGACTCCTATATGTCGGAGGGAACAAACACAGACTCGGCAATCGTTTCGGTGAACACCTACGCTCAGTCTGCCTTAGCCGACCTTGCCAAACATTTTAACTCTCCTTCCCATATTATCCTTTCTATCATGGGCCTCTTCCACTTTCAGAGAGAGGTCACATGCAAATTGGAGGAACAACATCTCATTTTGCTTGTTCGGCTTACAACCCAGTATTGATTTTCCTAATTTGAAGTAACCCTTGCATTCCCTCCCTCTCTGCACCACCACCACCCTAGTTAGCCTGCTAGCTCCACAGTTCACATCGATATATCACTTTGATATCATCTTTTCCACAGCCTGCAAAGGACCATTGTGGGCCCCACCTTCCCATGGCATCGGTACCAGCTCTGATCTTTGTTCTGAATCTTTTCATACCTCTAGTTTGTCTCTCCCCATCTCTCCAGCTGAAGAAGGGTCTTGACCCGAAATGTCACATATTCCTTTTCTCCAGAGAAGCTGCCTGCCACCCTGAGTTACTCCAGCATTGCGTTTATCTGGAGAGACTGGTGCAGTGTGTTCCGTTTTGTTGCAAATGGGAAACATAGATCAATATTAGGCAACCAAGGGATGATAATAACGACATCTGAACTACAACTATGACTAAGTGAAATAAGTGTGCATAAAATCATTTGTAGATGCTTACTGTAATGTCTTGTCCAGGCTATACCCAATTATCTTCACACTGGCTGGATCTTCAAAAATCAATATATGCAGCCTTAAATGTTCTGATATTTGTGAAGAGTGAACATCATCAAGGAATGGCCATAAGCAAACAATTTAGGAAACTGATTAAAATACACAGATCACTCGCAAAGGTGGCATTCATTTATTTAAACGGCTATCAAATAGTTCCAGGTGTTAATAATTCTCACAATTTACAGCTTTGAACATTGATAGAGGCATAGTCCATATTATTTATTTCACTCCTTGCTTTTGCCTGGTGTCTAAATCATGAGGAGGAGACAGGTTTCTGGAATTAACTACCTTTCAAGGACCTAATGATTTAATTAAAGGTTATCCATCCAGCACCACTGCACATTTGCGTTTGTTCGACTGGTAGATGAGGGTGGAGTAGTCTTATGCAGTAGAGAATGTGTAGCCAGTGACTGGAAAGTCAATTGCCCCTAATGTGTTGGGAGTGGATGCAAAAGTGAGATAACTTAGAACTGGTGTGAACGGGTAATCAATGTTATCTCACTCAGTGAAGATTGAGGAGACACCATGATGAGACAAATGTTAGAGGCAGTGAGAGGAAATAGGGAAGGTAGGTGGTGGAAAATTGGGAAGGAATAATCATAAGAGTACAGAGGGAATGTTTGTGTGTTTTGTGTTTTATGTGTTGTGAAGATTGTGTGTTTTAAGTCCATGTAACAAAGTTTGATCTCCAGTACTCTGGGATCTCTTCAACTTTGAAAAAACAAAAATCACTCTTTAAAATTTTTTGAATGCACAAAGACGACCTGACATTAAAATAAATCATACATGAACATCTGGTACCTTTATCTGGTAGCACTGGCTTTGCTACCTCAATCTGGCATTCCAAAATACCCAAGAAGTCCCCTCAAAATGTTGCCAAATGTATGCAAGTTTTGTGAAGGTTAGCATTTTATGTTGATCCATAGGCATGACAATGCAATAATTAATTGGACCACCAGGAAGATTTCTGGACTATTGATCCAAGGACATGAATTTCCATTCTACCAAAGCAGATGGAGACTTTTAGTTCAAGTAATTAACAAAATTGATTACACAGTGCTGGAATAACTCAACGGATCAGGCAGCATCTCAGGGGAACATGGACAGGTGATGTTTCATGCCTGGACCATTCTTCAGACTCGAGACAACGTTTCAGATTGGAACCCTTCTGCAGATCTAAACCAAAATATTGCCTGACATGCATCTAAACCAAAATATTGCCTGACATGCTGCCAGACCTGCTAAGTTACTCTAGGATTGTGTCCTCTTTTGTAAACAAGTTCTTCTTTCCAAATAAATTGATTTACTGGATTGAAAGATACAGCATGGAAACATGATCCATCACCTGTTCACATTAGTTCTATGTAATTCTATTTTGACACCCACTCCCTACATACTTAAGACAAAGTCCAGCAGTCAACTAACCGAAAAAAACTCACACCTTTGGGATGCGGGAGGAAACCAGAGCACCCGTAGTAAACTTTTATGTGCCAACGGGGAGAACCTGCAAACTCAACATAGGCAGCACCTGAGGTGAAGATCAAATGCAGGTCTCTGGCATTGTGATACAGCAGCTCTACCAGCTGAGTTTGAGTTTAGATTACATTGTGCCACTGTACCACCCACAGAATTAAATCTGGAATGAAAAAAAACTTGTTTACAATCTCCATGATTATATCCGTTTGATTCACAAATACTCTTCAAGGAAGCAAGTCTGCCATCATTGCGAAATCTGTACTTTGTGCAACTACAGACTCACCTGGATGGGCAAGTGGAATAACATGAATTGGGACACAGGAAAGAGTTTTGGTTGCTCAACTGGAAGTTCACCAAGAGTAAATTGGATTAGCTGTACTCAGATGTAACAAGCTAGAATATAGTCGGGTTCAGCAACTTCATAGAGGTAAACAAGATGGAAGCAGCAATGAAGAATTAATGGTTGGAAGCTCAAACATAATAGCAAGGATGCAAATAATCTTGTTGAGTAAATGGCCAATAAGGAAGATGGAACTAATGGGCAAAGAATAAAGATTTTGGAAATGACTGAAGATAAACGATTTGTTTCATACAATGTATAATTGGAGAGAATTTCTGCTTTCAGAAGTAGATGTCAATAAAAGGATATTCAAGTTCTGAAGCAGAAAGAGATTGAGAGGTTTGATTAGGAAGAAGTATGCATTGACCATATTATAGACAATCTGAGATTGCATTTTGTGGGGAAGTATGCAGAAAAAGGTCATAGTTGGATCTCGGGTTACTGACAGAATCACTGGGGGAGGAACCATTGGAGGAAATTCTGTGGTTACTAATGAATAGATAGCAATGAAATGAGACAAGTAATTACATTGAAAATGTAACTTTTGCCATAGGCCGTTGCATGCTGAATAGAGGTAATTATGGCAATGGGCGATGTAAGTTTAGTGATAGCTGATGAGCTTCACATTAAACATTGCTTCTTGACAGTTATCTCCCCAGGGCAATATTACTCTGGATATGGACCAAAACTTTGGCATGGAAAATGATCTGAACACTTTAAGCAATATAGAGTTCAAATATATTGCATATTTTTAAATTATTAAATGTGATAACAATTTTATACAAATTCTCCATACAAAATATATGCAGTGAAGTCAGACAGTTAATATTAACATTGAAATTAAAACAGCGAATGGTGAAAATATTCAGTCAGTCAGGTAGTGATTATGGAGGGGGAAACAGAGGTAATACTTTCAGCAGAATAGCTTTCAGCAGAATAGAGAACACAAATAAATCAGGCATGTGCAAAGTTGCAGAGAAGCGTGGGGGCAGAGTGGAAGAACAAATGGAATGTGCACGAGAAGTCAAAGAGGAAGCAGGAAACAAGATTTGTGAAGAAGGTACCTCTCACATTTGTCATCTGACCTGACAAACACAGTTCTTACATTGGAATTGACTGGTTCTGATACAAACCGGAAAGGATGGTTATCTGTCATTGTTGAATTCAAAATCAAGTCTAAAGCGCTGTAGCGTGCTTAGAAGGAAGATGAGATGTTATACCTCGAGTTTATGTTGGACGATTTGAATAATGTAGGAGGCCAGAATAGAGGGCAGAATAGTAGTGGGAGTGGGATGAAAAGCCGAAGCAATGGAAAGCAATGGAAAGCAATAGCTCTTCATTGCAGTGTAATAATGAATGCCACCAATATCTGCACTGCAAATAAAACTGCAGTCCGATATTATCAGTGGGAGTTGCAAGATTAGGACAAATTCAAAAATCTGACCATACACAACAGTAACACGAGTACATGAGAACTAATTTGTTGATAAATCCTTTGAAATGTTACACAGTGAGTAGAATAAGTAATTACTGAATATGTGACCTTAGGAAATCTAATTTATATATCTGACATTTATTCTGTTGCTGAAAATTATTATTATCAACTCTATGGTTGGAAAATGCAGTAATAGATTTGAATCTTCATGCAAATTGGAATTAAATGTATTTTCTCCTTATGCATGCAAAATATATAATTACTTATGATTCAGTGCAATAAAACTATTCTTGGATTTTCATTCTTTATGCGACTCAATAATAACTTTACATCCGAGGAGTGTCTGTGTATTTCTGTAACTTAAATCTAATTCAAAATGCAAAGAAATGCAGTCAACCAACAAATCATACCATGCATATTCTGATGAAAAAATCTTTCATTTAACAAAACATTCTGAAAGTGTAAATTACCAGAACCATATAACCATATAACAATTACAGCACGGAAAACAGGCCATCTCGGCCCTACAAGTCCGTGCCGAACACTTATTTCCCCTAGTCCCATCTACCTGCACTCAGACCATAACCCTCCATTCCTTTCCCATCCATATACCTATCCAATTCATTTTTAAATGATAAAACCAAACCTGCCTCCACCACTGCCACTGGAAGCTCATTCCACACAGTTACCACTCTCTGAGTAAAGAAGTTCCCCCTCATGTTACCCCTAAACTTCTGTCCATTAATTCTCAAGTCATGTCCTCTTGTTTGAATCTTCCCTACTCTCAATGGGAAAAGCTTATCCACGTCAACTCTGTCTATCCCTCTCATCATTTTAAAGACCTTTATCAAGTCCACCCTTAACCTTCTGCTCTCCAAAGAATAAAGCCCTAACTTGTTCAACCTTTCTCTGTAAATTAGTTGCTGAAACCCAGGCAACATTCTAGTAAATCCTCCTCTGTACTCTCACTATTTTGTTGACATCCTTCCTATAATTAGGCGACCAAAATTGTACACCATACTCCAGAATTGGCCTCACCAATGCCTTGAACAATTTTAGTCTTTTTTTGCAATGTTTGTATGATTTTTTATAGAGATTCAGGATGCAGTTTTGAAAGATTGCATTTGGTTTATATATCTATATTGGCTAACTAACCAGACAGCATGAGCACAATTAAGTGAAATCATACAAAGTGATTTAAGTCAGCAACTTAACTGCCAACTCGTCCTGTTTTACTCTTGTCTTCTTGAGCCAATTTTAGCAACTCTTCAGATTTTTTAACTTAATTTCTCACTTTAATCCATTTGAAAAAAAATCAGTAAAAATTAACCACAATGATGGAGCCTTTTATTTTAATTGCAATGAATTATTATTTGACATGTACTAATAGGATAATGACACAAGGCTCCATACCATTTAGAGTAAAAGTATCAGAGCATGAATATAGGACCTTTCACCCAAGTGTTGATATCCTTCTTAAGTATGTTGCTTAATCCCCTACCCTCCCTCCAGAAATTCACTTGATTCTTGTTGCTTTTTGCAAGCTTCCTTTTTTCATTACCTCTTCTCTCCTCCCACATTTCTTTCTTGATCCAAGGTTTCTTACTCCCACCTGCCTTGTCCTTCACTCTCACACCTTGAATTCTCATTATCATACTTTAAAAATCATCCTACTTTCTGGATGTCCCTTTGCCCACAAACAAACTACTCCAATCAACTTTCGCAAGTTCCTATCTAATACCAAATTTGGCCTTTCCCACATTTAGAAGTTACTTGTCAACCACCTCCGTTCTTATTCATAACTATTGTAAAATTAATAGGTAATGAATAGATGAAAACTAATATAATTCACACAAAGTATGGAGGGTGTATGGAATGAGCTGCCAGAGGAGGGTGTTGACGCATGGACCATCGCAACGTTTAAGCAGCAATTAGACAGGTACATGGCTGGGACAGGTTTAGAGGGATATAGGCCAAACGCAGGCAAGTGGGACTAGTGTAGATGGGACACGATGTTTGGTGTGGGCAAGTTGGACCAAAGGGCCCATCTTCACACAGTAGGATGCTATGACAAAACTATCACTTGACCCAAAGTGCTCATCAGCTGACTTGCCCTGCCCAATTGACTTAGAATAGTTCAAGCTTTGTCCTCTAGCTTGTAGCCCCCACCCCAACACAAGAGAATTGGATAAATACTTGCAAGGACAGTATTTAGAAATGTACAGATAAAGTAACAAGGACCATCTAGAAAGCTCATTCAAACAGAAGGCATGGAAATGGGCCTAACAGTGTCATTTTATTTGTTTACTGCATTTCTATGAATTTTTTCTTACATTTATTTTTATAGCTGGAATTATTTTCTGCCGTCAGTGGAAGAATGACAGAGAAAATTGCAAGTTAGACACAAAGAGCTGGGGTAACTCAGCGGGACAGGCAGCATCTCTGGAGAGAAGGAATGGGTGATAGAAACATAGAAACATAGAAAATAGATCCATTCGGCCCTTCGGGCCTGCACCACCATTCGATATGATCATGGCTGATCATCCAACTCAGTATCCCATCCCTTCCTTCTCTCCATACCCCCTGATCCCTTTAGCCACAAGGGCCACATCTAACTCCCTCTTAAATATAGCCAATGAACTGGCCTCAACTACCTTCTGTGGCAGAGAATTCCAGAGATTCACCACTCTCTGTGTAAAAAATTATTTTCTCATCTCAGTCTTAAAAGACTTCCCCCTTATCCTTAAACTGTGACCCCTAGTTCTGGACTTCCCCAACATCGGGAATAATCTTCCTGCATCTAGCTAGTCCAACCCCTTAAGAATTTTGTAAGTATCTCTAAAATCCCCCCTCAATCTTCTAAATTCTAGCGTGTACAAGCCGAGTCTATCCAGTCTTTCTTCATATGAAAGTCCTGCCATCCCAGGAATCAGTCTGGTGAACCTTCTCTGTACAAGAATGTCTTTCCTCAGATTCGGATACCAGAACTGTACGCAATACTCCAGGTGTGGTCTCACTAAGACCCTGTGCAACTGCAGAAGAACCTTCCTGCTCTTATACTCAAATCCTTTTGCTATGAATGCTAACATACCACCTGCTTTCTTCACTGCCTGCTGCACCTGCATTCCTACTTTCAATGACAGGTGTGCCATGACCCCCAGGTCTCGTTGCATTTCCCCTTTTCCTAATCGGCCACCATTCAGATAATAGTCTACTTTCCTGTTTTTTGCCACCAAAGTGGATAACCTCACATGTATCCACATTATACTGCATCTGCCATGCATTTGCCCACTCACCCAACCTATCCAAGTCACCTTGCAGCCTTCTAGCACCCTCCTCACTGCTCACACTGCCCCCCAGCTTCGTGTCATCCGCAAACTTGTAGATGCTGCATTCAATTCCCTCATCCAGGTCATTAATATATATTGTAAATAGCTGGGATCCCAGCACTGCGCCTTGTTGTACCCCATTAGTCACTGCCTGCCATTCTGAAAAGGATCTGTTTACTTTGCTTCCTGTCTGCCAGGCAGTTCTCTATCCACATCAATACTGAACCCCCAATACCGTGTGCTTTAAGTTTGCATATTAATCTCTTATGTGGGACCTTGATGTTTTGGGTCAAGATCCTTCTTACACAGTGAAAAATGCAAGCTTTGTCTAGGGCTTTAAAAATGTTGAAGTGGAATTGTTTTAATGTTTTTTTCAGCTAAATGCATTCAGGTTGCAAAATCTTTGAAATAAATCAATTTATCTCAACCTCCAACTCGGAAATTTTGAAATGACTGAATATATGCAACAGAAATATAGACAGCTGTGTCAGTCACAGCTGTATCTTTATTAGATTATATGTAAAGAACCCTTCTGCAAGTTGATAATGTGATATGAAATATCCCATATCCCATTATTATGCACAAATATCTTCATTTAAAATGACAGCCAAATAAATCAAAGTTGAAAATTAAAAAAATATGCAGCGGGCTTCTGTCCTGAGTGACTGTTATTTATCAAAGTTTACTAAATTGCAGTTTAAAAAGAAATGAGAGTTTAATTGATGAAACATAGCTTGCCAGCATCTATTAACAAATTAAATGAACGTCAGATATCAATCGGCTATTATGCCAATTTGTGTCTTATTCAATTCAATAAATAATTTTGTTTAAACTG
This sequence comes from Leucoraja erinaceus, assembly GCF_028641065.1. Taxonomy (NCBI): domain Eukaryota; kingdom Metazoa; phylum Chordata; class Chondrichthyes; order Rajiformes; family Rajidae; genus Leucoraja; species Leucoraja erinaceus. The sequence continues at coordinate 60,047,137 of NC_073383.1, forward strand.
AGATGTGTATATACCTGCAGCAAGTAAATGTCAATTTTAATATCTAATTGTTTAATTTGTCAATTTGGCTCATTTCATCGTCTTATAGCCCCAATCGGGAAGTTGAAGCCATCCTTTATGCTAGGAAGTGAGTGCCTAATTCAAATTGCTTTGCTAAATGCTATTTGTAAATAAAGAATTTCCTTCATATCCACAAGAACATTTATTCCTCAACCAATTTTACAGAGAGATGAGTAAAAACTGAATTCTGGAATAATTCAGCAAGTCAGGAATTATCTGTGGAAAGATAAATTAATGTTTCAAGTAGACAACTTTTCATCTGAAGTTATAGATGATTTGTTCATTTTGCTGGTTATGGGAACCTGGTGCTAATAAATCACCAGCTGTGTCTACTTGAATTATATCAACAATTACACTTCCAAGGAATTCATTGGCATTGAAGTACTCTTGAAGTTTGACTGATTGTTTCAAAGGGGTAACTTAAGGACAAGTTTTGTACTTCTTGTGAAATTAATTCTTATCTACGACATGAACAGTTGAAGCCAGTTGTGATTCCTGGGGATACAGCTTGCCACCATCATAGAGTCATTGATAGTCATAGAGTGTGGAAACACAAGATACAAGATATTTTATTATGTCATTTGAACCTAAGTTCAAACGAGATTACGTATCTGCAGTCATACAAACAAGAAAAAAAAACCCCAAGACACAATTAACACAATTTACATGAACATCCATCACAGTGAATCTCCAAACACCTCCTCACTGTGATGGAAGGCAAAGTCTTGTCTCTCCCCTGTTCCTTATTCGTCTCCCGATGTTTGAGCCCCCCAGCGGGCAACGGCAAGTCCCGTGCCGGGCGATGCAAGGCCCCACTCCGGATCTTGATGTTGGAGCCGCCAGTGAGCAATGGCAAGTCCCGCGGCTGTTTAAGGTCACACCGAGCGATGCAAGGCCCCGCTCCAGGTCGCCCTCAGCCCCGTAATTCGGGCGCGAGAAGTTACCATTGCGGGAGCTCCGAAAAGCGGTCTCCCACAAGGGACCCGCGAGCTCCCGATGTCCCGTCCACCGGGCCTGTGGCTGAAGCCTCCGAGCTCCAATGTCGGCCGGAGCAGGGCGCCACCACAGCTCTCCACACTCCAAAGCCGGCCAGCTCCACAAATGCGAATCCACAGGCTCCGCGACTGGAGCCCCCAGGTCGTTCCGGCTGGACGCCGCTCCACGGTGCTAGGCCCCAACAACAATGGAGACCCGACAGGGAAAAGGTCAGGTCCCCCGTACAGGGTAGAGATCTAAAAATTTCCCCCACTGCCCCCCACATATACAAAGTTAAAAACAATATATAAACCTCTACAAACTATACACTCAATGGGACAAAACATTTTTAAAAAGACAAACGGACTGCAGAGGCCGCTGCAACATCTGTCGCTTCGCCTGCCATTTTATGAGGTTGTGATGTTTGACTTTGTGGTGTTTAATAGCCTGATTGCTGTCGGGAAGAAGCTGTTCCTGAACCTGGATGTTACAGTTTTCAGGCTCCTGTACCTTCTTCCCGAATGCAGGTGTGCTCTGCACCTCCTCTGGGGTTGGTGGCTCCTGGGCTTCCTTGGAGCATGATGTGGGACTCCCTCCCCATCAGGAATCTCCCCCTGCTCCATATCACCCGAGTGGTCCCCATCGCCACCCTCCCGAGAATCCCCTCTGGTTCAGGCCCCGGTTCCATGCTCTGATGGAACCGGGGCCCGAACCAGAGGGCTGTAGTTTTCCACCACCACAGTACTCCCCTCCTCCCTGGAGGATTCCCGTTCTTCCTCCATCCTCCTTCCTCTTTTTTTTCGAGGGGGAGGAGCTCACAGACTCTGGGGTCTCCTAAGCAACTTTTGTCTGCAGCATCCCTTCCTCCACCTGATCACCTCTACCCTCGGTTGGAATATGAGGCTTATGGACACCCTAACGGGAAGTGACGGGATAGGTGGAATGTCCTCCACACTTTTCCTTCTCAATCTTGTCTGGCATGATAACATTTGTTTTCCCAAAGAAGAAAGCTGTGAAACATTGCAGGTTGAGTCAAAAATTACTTGTCAGCCTTAACTGACATTAAACATTGAGTTGTATGATCGTATTGATGGGCAGCTAATCACATTGCTACGAGTCTGGCATTATGAATAAGGTTGTTGGACTTTCGACATGAAAGTATATTTGGGAGATAGCTAACTATTTTTTAACAATATTTTATAATCGGCATTCTGCATAGGAGCTCTTTGTGTTAGATTTTAGTCAATTATTCACATTCATGAGTCGACATACTTGAAAATGAAACTGTACAAATAAAAAAAAGAGATCACAGTTGCTGGAATATGGAACAAAAACAGAAAGCTTGAAAAACTTAGGTCTAGATGCAGCTTGACCTGCTGAATTATTCTAGCGTTTTGTTGGTTGTATGCAATTGCATATCTGGATTGGTAGCCTTGGTCTTTGAGTGGCAAGTCAAGTACCATTATCGTCCTCCCTTATGTTTTTTTAAATTATTCTAGTCTAGTTATTATTCTTGAATTATTCAACATTTTGTGTTTGGTTCTGCCTTGGTTGTTCTGTTGTGCTGCAAGTGCATGAAACATTGCCATACAATTATAATCCACAAATGTAATTGCGTCATCAAACAACTTTAATCTAACGATGGAATCAACAAGTTAATCAAAAGTGATTTCAGCTGCAAAGAAATTGGGTAAAAATATTTAATGTATTTTAACCATTCACTCCAGGCTGAGTTGAAGTGAATGTGTGATTGCTGCAATTTTTCTGGGTGGGGATTAGTCTCCAAAAGTAGATTAACTTCACTTTCCCATCTTAAACTAAATAGAACAAAAACAATATTAATCACATAATATAGTTCTCACAGTACTGCTTCAGACCTCAGCAGTGTTGACTGCAGTACCTTTGGCTATAAGCATTGGCTGCTGTCCAAATTGAATAACTACCTCATAGTCCCAATCACTCCATTGTCAAAATGATTCATTTCATGCACTATACCCAGGTGCAGGAATCACAGTACTGCACAGATCATCTTTTTTTCTTTCTTAATTTTTATTGCAATTGTATCGTAATTGTAGAATTATGTTCTGAAAGTCATGGACTTGGTGCAAATATGTCCTCTTTGACACAAAGGCAATTTGTGTTCATTATATTTCCACACATTTTTCTTTCTGCCACGTAGCTACAGTGCAACAATTCAATAGTACACAATATCATTGCTATCTATATTACTAAAAGTCTGATCTTGACCACGTCCTGCTGTTCTGTACATTGATTTTAGACAAAATGCTGCCACTTACGGATGTGATTTTTGGCCATCTTACTCACCCTCCGCTGTGCAGGACAAGAGAATTTTTCCCATTGATTAAAAATAAAATAATTATAAGAGTTTAAAAAATGTTGCGATACTCTCTCCTGACGGCCACGCCCCTTCCATAGGAACTATAAAACCCGGAAGTGTTGAGTGCCTCAGTCAGTCTCTGCAAGATGGGGGAGGGAGAGGGTCACGTCCCTCAGTCTGAGCTGTGAATAACACTGAACACATGTCCACTAAACAGTGAGCGTGGTTTTACTGACTTTGAGTGCCCTCAATGTTGTTTGAAACTGAAAATGTGGTTGGTTTGAAATAAAGCACAGCAAATGGTTGGTGGTGGTTGGTTTGAAATAAAGCACAGCAAATGGTTAGTGGTGGTGGTTCGTTTGAAATAAAGCACAGCAAATGGTTGGTGGTGGTGGTTTGTTTGAAATAAAGCACAGCAAATAGATGTTGGTGGTGGTTGGCTTGAAATAAACATAGAAACATAGAAAATAGGTGCAGGAGTAGGCAATTCGGCCCTTCGAGCCTGCACCGCCATTCAATATGATCATGGCTGATCATCCAACTCAGTATCCTGTACCTGCTTTCTCTCCATACCCCCTGATCCCTTTAGCCACAAGGGCCACATCTAACTCCCTTAAATATAGCCAATGAACTGGCCTCAACTACATTCTGTGGCAGAGAATTCCAGAGATTCACCACTCTCTGTGTAAAAAATGCTTTTCTCATCTCAGTCCTAAAAGATTTCCCCTTTATCCTTAAACTGTGACCCCTTGTTCTGGACTTCCCCAAAATGGAGAACAATCTTCCAGCATTTAGCCTGTCCAACCCCTTACGAATTTTGTAAGTTGTTATAAGATCCCCCCTCAATCTTCTAAATTCTAGCGAGTACAAGCCGAGTCTATCCAGCCTTTCTTCATACAAAAGTCCTGACATCCCAGGAATCAGCCTGGTGAACCTTCTCTGTACTCCCTCTATGGCAAGAATGTCCTTCCTCAGATTTGAAGACCAAAACTGTACAAAATACTCCAGGTGTGGTCTCACCAATACCCTGTACAACTGCAGTAGAACCTCCCTGCTCCTATACTCAAATCCTTTTGCTATGAATGCTAACATACCATTCGCTTTCTTCACTTCCTGCTGCACCTGCATACCTACTTTCAATGACTGGTGTACCATGGCACCCAGATCTCGTTGCATCTCCCCCTTTTCCTAATCGGCCACCATTCATGTAATAGTCTACTTTCCTGTTTTTGCCACCAAAGTGGATAACTTCACATTTATCCACATTATCCTGCTTCTGCCATGCATTTGCCCACTCACCCAACCTATCCAAGTCATCTTGCAGACTCCTAGCATCCTCCCCACAGCTAACACTGCCCCCCAACTTCATGTCACCCGCAAACATGGAGATGTTGCATTAAAACCCTCGTCCAAATCATTAATATATATTGTAAATAGCTGGGGTTCCAGCACTGAGACTTGCGGTACCCCACTAGTCACTGCCTGCCATTCTGAAAAGGACCCGTTTACTCCAACTCTTTGCTTCCTGTCTGCCAGCAGCCAGTTCTCTATCCACAACAATACTGAACCCCCAATACCGTGTGTTTTAAGTTTGTATACTAATCTCTTATGTGGGATCTTGTCAAAAAGCCTTTTGAAAGTCCAATTATAACACATCCACTGGTTCCCCCTTATCCACTCTACTAGTTACATCCTCGAAAAATTCTATGAGATTCTTCAGACATGATTTACCTTGCATAAATCCATGCTGACTTTGTCCAATGATTTCACCACTTTCCAAATGTGCTGCTATCCCATCTTTAATAACTGACTCTAGCAGTTTCCCCACTACCGATGTTAGACTAACTGGTCTGTAATTCCCCATTTTCTCTCTCCCTCCCTTTTTAAAATGTGGGGTTACATTAGCAACCCTCCAATCCGCAGGAACTACTCCAGAATCTAATGAGTTTTGAAAAATTATCACTAATGCATCCACTATTTCTAGGGCTACTTACTTAAGCACTCTGGGATGCAGCCTATCTGGCCATGGGGATTTTTTGGCCTTATATCAGATTTATAAAGCACAGCAAATGGTTGTTGGTGGTGGTTGGTTTGAAATAAAGCACAGCAAATGGCTAGTGGTGGTGGTTCGTTTGAAATAAAGCACAGCAAATGGTTGGTGGTGGTGGTTTGTTTGAAATAAAGCACAGCAAATAGATGTTGGTGGTGGTTGGCTTGAAATAAACATAGAAACATAGAAAATAGGTGCAGGAATAGGCAATTCGGCCCTTCGAGCCTGCACCGCCATTCAATATGATCATGGCTGATCATCCAACTCAGTATCCTGTACCTGCTTTCTCTCCATACCCCCTGATCCCTTTAGCCACAAGGGCCACATGTAACTCCCTCTTAAATATAGCCAATGAACTGGCCTCAACTACATTCTGTGGCAGAGAATTCCAGAGATTCACCACTCTCAGTGTAAAAAATGCTTTTCTCATCTCAGTCCTAAAAGATTTCCCCTTTATCCTTAAACTGTGACCCCTTGTTCTGGACTTCCCCAAAATGGAGAACAATCTTCCTGCATCTAGCCTGTCCAACCCCTTACGAATTTTGTAAGTTTTTATAAGATCCCCCCTCAATCTTCTAAATTCTAGCGAGTACAAGCCGAGTCTATCCAACCTTTCTTCATATAAAAGTCCTGACATCCCAGGAATCAGCCTGGTGAACCTTCTCTGTACTCCCTCTATGGCAAGAATGTCCTTCCTCAGATTTGGAGACCAAAACTGTACAAAATACTCCAGGTGTGGTCTCACCAATACCCTGTACAACTGCAGTAGAACCTCCCTGCTCCTATACTCAAATCCTTTTGCTATGAATGCTAACATACCATTCGCTTTCTTCACTTCCTGCTGCACCTGCATACCTACTTTCAATGACTGGTGTACCATGGCACCCAGATCTCGTTGCATCTCCCCTTTTCCTAATCGGCCACCATTCATGTAATAGTCTACTTTCCTGTTTTTGCCACCAAAGTGGATAACCTCACATTTATCCACATTATACTGCATCTGCCATGCAGTTACCCACTTACCCAGCCTATCCAAGTCATCTTGCAGACTCCTAGCATCCTCCCCACAGCTAACACTGCCCCCCAACTTCATGTCATCCGCAAACATGGAGATGTTGCATTAAAACCCTCGTCCAAATCATTAATATATATTGTAAATAGCTGGGGTTCCAGCACTGAGACTTGCGGTACCCCACTAGTCACTGCCTGCCATTCTGAAAAGGACCCGTTTACTCCTACTCTTTGCTTCCTGTCTGCCAGCAGCCAGTTCTCTATCCACAACAATACTGAACCCCCAATACCGTGTGCTTTAAGTTTGTATACTAATCTCTTATGTGGGATCTTGTCAAAAAGCCTTCTGAAAGTCCAATTATAACACATCCACTGGTTCCCCCTTATCCACTCTACTAGTTACATCCTCGAAAAATTCTATGAGATTCTTCAGACATGATTTACCTTTCATAAATCCATGCTGACTTTGTCCAATGATTTCACCACTTTCCAAATGTGCTGCTATCCCATCTTTAATAACTGACTCCAGCAGTTTCCCCACTACCGATGTTAGACTAACTGGTCTGTAATTCCCCGTTTTCTCTCTCCCTCCCTTTTTAAAATGTGGGGTTACATTAGCAACCCTCCAATCCGCAGGAACTACTCCAGAATCTAATGAGTTTTGAAAAATTATCACTAATGCATCCACTATTTCTGGGGCTACTTACTTAAGCACTCTGGGATGCAGCCTATCTGGCCCTGGGGATTTTTTGGCCATATCAGATTTATAAAGCACAGCAAATGGTTGTTGGTGGTGGTTGGTTTGAAATAAAACACAGCAAATGGCTGTTGTTGGTGGTTGGTTTGAAATAAAGCACAGCAAATGGCTGTTGGTGGTGGTTGGTTTGAAATAAAACACAGCAAATGGCTGTTGGTGGTGGTTGTTTTGAAATAAAGCACAGCAAATGGCTGTTGGTGGTGACTGGTTTGAAATAAAGCACAGCAAATGGCGGTTGGTGGTGACTGGTTTGAAATAAAGCACAGCAAATGGCGGTTGGTCGTGGCTGGTTTGAAATAAAACACAGCAAATGGCTGTTGGTGGTGGTTGGTTTGAAATAAAAAATGATTAAAAGTCTAAACTTGACAACTTCCTGTTTGCATTGTATATTGATTTTAGATAAAACTCTACCACTTACCGCTGTGATTTTTACTCAGGCACCCTCTGCTCATCAGGTCAGAGGATTCTTCCCATCAATGAAAAACAAAAGTGTTATTTGTGTTTAAAAAATGTTCAGAAACTCTCTCCTGTCAATCATGCCATGAAGGCCATGCCCCTTCCGGTGGGAGGGGGTACGGATTACAAAACCTGGAAGTGTGGGTGCAGCTCAGTCTCTGCAAGATGAGGGAGGGAGAGGTCACGAGTGCCGGAGCTGTGAATCAATAGAACACCATGAATGTCTACTGAACTGTGAGTGTGGTGTTTGTGTTGTGTTTATGTGGTGTTTTGTGCGGTTTTATGGTGGTTTCACCCTGCTTGAAATGGTATGACACTGCATTTGAATATGGTGGCCTTGCACCCTGCATGAAATGGTATGAAACTGCACTTGAATTTGATGGCCTTGCACCTTGCTTGAAGTGGTCTGAAACTGCACATGAATTCAGTGGCCTTGCACCCTGCTTGAAGTGGTAGGAAACTGCACTTGAATTTGGTGGCCTTGCATCCTACTTGAAGTGGTAGGAAACTGCAACTGAATTCGGTGGCCTTGCACCCTGCTTGAAGTGGTATGAAACTGCACTTGAATTTGGTGGCCTTGCACCCTGCTTGAAGTGGTAAGAAACTGTACTTGAATGTTGTGGCCTTGCACCCTGCATGAAAGACAAGCAATGGAATAATTGATCTAGAGTTGAATCCCAACATTTAGATCCAAGTCATCAAGTCAAGTCATTTGAAGAAATCTGGAATCAAAGTTTATCTTTATGTGATAATCATTATTGTGATACGTGGTAATCATTATTATTAAGTGATAATACATTACTGTATTGCAGTAAAAACATATCCATGTTCTTTCGAGATGCTGCCTAACCCATTGAGTTACTCCAGCACTTTGTATCATTTTTTTTGTAAAACAGCATCTCCTGTTCCTTGTTACTACATCATGATTGTCATTCAAGGAAGGAAATCTGCTAGTCTAACCCAATCTGACCTTTGTGTGGCTCCTGAATTTCATGGGTATTTCGATTTGTATGATAATAAATACACTTTTGTAGTGGCACCAAATGTGGTGAATAAACAGTTGCTTATTTCAGACATAATAGGTTTGAAATACATACTCATTTGGTCCTCTAACATATTGTCATCGCTGCTGCAGCTGAGCGAGGGTGTTGCCTCGAGCTCAGCTACCTGTTGACTGGGTTGATCTCAAAGTGAGGTATGCTTATGTACCAGGACACTCCCCTTAACCCCATGATGTCACGTGACAGCCCTCGTAACCACTGATGAGGGTTCGACCGCAAGTGGTCTGACTAACAGCTGGCTTTAAACATTTATAGTGCAGGCGGCAGCGTAGTTAATTTGCCACGTGCAACTCTTTCCATAAATTCAATTAAGTCAATGGACCACCAGTTTCCGGAACCTAACTAATCTCATTGCTCAGTTACCCCTATTTAAATTCAAGTCCCCCACAACCCCTCACTTAACAAGGATTAGTAGTGTGTGAGTGATAACTGGTGTGTTCAACCATGCCAGCAGGTGTGATTTTGAGAATATCGCTGATCACATCCTAAATAACCATTTGAGTAAAACTTTCATTAGAAGTGCAGCATAAATTTCTTTGTCCCTCCAGAATTAAGTTCTCTGCAAAATTACCTCAGCAGATTGTAGCTGTGTGGTTCTGCCAGACAACATTACTCAGGTGGAAGACACCGAGACAGACGCCACAGGCATTCTGGTGAAATCCACTTGGAGGAAAGCAGGAACAGCTGCACAACTAAATTTATTCCCTAATGATTTTAATATAAACTCAAGGAATTGTGATGTATTAAAAATGGTTTTAAAGGCTATTCCTGGGGGGTATTTTTTTTTTTGCAAAGCAGCTCTTTAATTAGGGTAATATACATTTGAAGATAGCGGTGATTCAAATGAAAATGGTCACTTTTGTCCTTGTAATTAGGAGTACCAAGCTGAGGAACAAAATTAAGTTCACATTGGATTGGTGCAAAAGAAAGCAAACTGATTTTTTATTTAATTTTCGGGATACAGCATGGAAACGTGTTCTTCAGTCCACACCAACCCATTTGCACTAGTTCTATGTTATTCAATGTTTTCATCCACTCTCTGCACAACACAGACAATTTACAGAGGCCAATTTACCTATAAACCTGTACATCTTTGGGATGTGGGAGGAGACATGAGCATCCAGGGGAAACCCACATGGTCACAAGGAGAATGTACGCACAGACAGCACCCAAGGTCAGGATCATACCTGGGTCTCTGGCACTGCGAGGCCACAGTCTACCAGCTGCCCCACTATGCTCCCTGATAAATATAGGCAAGTTTAAGTTTTAGGTGCACCTGTAGTCGTAAAAGCATAAGCGTTTTCAGTTAAAACTACAAAAGGCTGAAGGAACTCGGTGGCGATGGAATGGATAGGTGACATTTCAGATCAGGACTTTCTTCAGACTGTAATCTTTTTCCGTAGTTCACAACAGACAGCCAACCATGTCATCTCTGGGTGCCCGCTCTATCACCCACCAAATGAAGCTCAGGGCCTGGCAGACATTGACACAGAGACAACAACCTGGCTGCTCAACACCCGGCTTGAAATCTAACTATTCCTTTGGTTTATATTTCATTCGCAAGTAGAAGAAGATGTTAAAGTTCCAATGAATGCGTCCACCTTGCTGACGCAAAGCCCTCCATTTTGATTCTCTCTCTGTGCTATCTTGGAAAACATAATTGCCACAGTGTTTTAGACTGGATCATGTGACTCCAGGAAACAGCAGCAGTGATAATCAAAAGCTCAAGTTTCTAAATGTAAATATCACCAACAATTTGATCAAACTATATGTACAATACAGCCAACTTCCCATACAGCACTCCATGGTAAGCTGACTCTTCTTGTGGTGGCTCTCAATTGCTCTCAACCATCCAATTATAGTCTAAACAATGTTTTTAGTTTTAATTTAATCATCCCATGTATACTACACACAATGCTACATTACTTCTTTGCTATTTTGAACTTAAATTTGGGGCTTTGTTTGAGAGCCTTTCTAAAAAAAAAAGTTGAAACATTCCTCAATTTTTCAAAGTAGAAATTAAGAATTGCAGATGCTGGTTTATAACAAAGATAGACAAAGTGCTGAAGTAACTCAGCTGGTTAGGCAGCACCTCTGGAGGAAAAGGATAGGTGATGTTTTGGGTCAGGACCCTTCTTCAAACCCAAAAGACTGAAGGGTCCCAAACTGAAATGCCACCTGTCCTCATTGATGCTGTCAGACCCACTGAGTTACTCTAACATGTTGTGTCTACCTCAATTTTTCAAAACTACGCAGATGAATCCTTAAATATACTCGTATTTGATATATACTGATCAGCACGTATTTACATATGGTAAATAGTACATTATAGCATTGCACGAAAAAAAATTGTGACTATCCCAAGCACCAGTAGGAAGTTAAGCCTCATGGAGCACATGCATTTTTTTTTAAATCATAATGATGAACACCTTCAATTTTTGACATACTTGATCACGATAAGTAAGATCCAAAATTGATACCAGAAAGCTAAATTCACATATGGCTCAAAGACTCACATAAACATTCATATATGGCTTAAGCAAGATGGCGCTCAACCCAGGAGACAATGTCTGTGCTAGCCACAGAAACAGATCTGCAATTACATATTACAATCGCAACACTCACCAACTTAGAGAAGCATCACAGCTTGGTTTCGGAACAACTCCATCCAAGACAGCGAATTGGGGAGGCAGGACAAACCATCACACAAACCAACCTCCCTTCCATTGACTCCATTAATGCTTCACTCTGCCTTGGCAAGGCCAGCAACATAATCAAGGACGACCTGACCACTCCCTCTTCTCCCCTTTCCCATCGGGAAAAGGTATAGAAATGTGAAAATGCACACCTCCAGATTTAGGGACAGTTTGGTCCCAGCTGTTATCAGGCAACTGAACCATCCTACCACAACCAGAGAGCAGTCCTGAACTATAATCTACCTCATTGGGGACCCACAAACTATCTTTAATCGGAATTTACCTTGCACTAAACGTTATTGCCTTATCATGTATCTGTGCATTGTGAATGGCTCGATTGTAATCATGTATTGTTTTTCCGCTGCCTGGTTAGCATGCAACAAAAGCTTTTCACTATATCTCTATACATGTGACAATAAATTAAACCTAAACTAAATGATGATTTTCCCTCAAAAGACACTTTGACTGGTCCTTGGATAGGAAAGGTTTATGGACCAAATGCAAGCATGTGGCACCCTGGCATTGATCAATTGGGCTGAAGGACCTGTTTGTGTGCGGTTTGACTTTGCCTCTAAATACAGACTCCTTTGATGTGGTACTTTATTTGAATTATATATTAAATCACACACTATATCACAATTTCCCAATGCCTAATAGCAAAAACTTAAATATTCAGAATGTACCTGGTGAAGTAATAAGTAAAACTTGCCAATTCTCTCAGAAGATTAAATTAAAATCTATTCCTGTACAGTACATTCCAAGTTTTACTGAGTTATAGTCTTGTTTATTTTTTTAACCATTAACCTTTGCCAATATAAATTCATCACGCTTCAATTATGAGAAAGTAATGTTGACCTAATATTTACCTTACGAGTTGCTACTTACTTTAAACAGCTCTAGGTCTAAAATTCTTTGATGGTGCATTATTGACTTTAAACTAAAATGTGATTATAGTTATACAAAATGTCATGATACCAGTGCAACATATTTCTTTACTCTTCTTCAGCACTCTCTCTGTATCGTGGATGATCTGTTTCCACTACAGTTTTGCGGGTTTTGAGGTGGCGTAAGATCCTGGCATCTTCTGGCAATAGGGTAACGGGGGTGATGTTGTGGGCTTGTAAATAGTTTATTAGACAATGTTTAAGTGGAAATCCAATGCTTTCCTAATGCATAACCTCAAGGTTCTCAGTACGATACCGAATTTTCCTGCTTTAATCTGTAGGTTTCCGCAGCAGTGCTAGTATGAGGACGATGACTCTTAACACACCATAATTTCTGATGTCAAATTTAAAGTTAACAGTATTGCAGATCAAAGCATTTGATTTTCAAACACCGTTTTGGGGATAACTGCCATTTAAAAAACAATGGATATTAAGCAAAAAACAAAAAAGTAAATAATTCTACCTCTGATCTCCAATGTTACCTTCCTTTTCTCTTGCAGGGTGCTGCTTACCTCAATGAAATAAATACAAATTTATACTTAAAAATAATTTAAAATTATGCATATGTTTTCAATGCTTTGTTTTTGCTTTATATTATTCAGCTATTCCTGAATTTGAATGAATACTTTTTAAAATGTTCATTTAAGTGCTAATTTTGCTCAATGTATTTTATTTCCAGATTGTGCTAGGATTGTGCTGAGCAGATCCCCCCCGATGCGGAAGCCTGATTGCTCCAACGCGGAGGGCTTGTCCGCCGGCTACGGGAGCCAATATCGTCCCGTCAACGGAAGGCCCTTGACCGCGGGAGAACAAAGAAGGAAAGAGATTTAACTTTTTTTTCGTCTTCCGTTACTGTGAGGAATGTGGAGAAGTCACTATGGTGGATGTTTATGTTAAAATGTATTTTGTGTGTTTTGTTGCTTTTTATTGATATGACTATGTTAAAACAAAAATCCTCATATGTTGCAAAACATACTTGGCTAATAAAGTATGATTATTATTATTATGATTATGATTGTTTGAAGGTAGAGAAACATAAATATTCAGTGAAAAACAGAGAAAAAAGATTGGACCTGATTTATTCCGCACACAGTAAGCAAATAATTACAGGACAATATTCCAATCTGGGTTATTACTCTGTTGCAATTTCTCTCCGATGATTATCTGGTACCACTTCCATTTGTTTTCTTTCAAATTATCATGGCCCAATTTTGTTTTGATTACCCATGTGACAAGCTTTCTACATTTAGCTCAATTTATTTAAGGTTTCATTAGAGTAAAGTCTTTAACAAATATTATGCAAACTCTAGCATTGTTTAAATGTGGAAACCAGGAACTGCGTTCGCTAGTTTCATCTTTCACCCCACCAGTCTCCGCATCCTCCTCTGACATTTCTGTCACCTCCAACATGATCCCACCACCAGTCACATCTTCCCATCTCCACCTCTTTCCTCCTCCTGCACAGACTGCAGCCTCTGCAACTTTTTGGTTCACTCACCCTTTCCCATCTAAACGGGATCGATCAAAGTCAGCATGGATTTATGAAGGGGAAATCATGCTTGACTAATCTGAGTTTTTGAGGAATGTAACAAGTATAATGGATAAGGGAGAGCCAGTGGATGTGGTGTATCTGGACTTTCAAAAAGCCTTTGACAAAGTGCCACACTTGAGATTGGGGTGTAAAATTAGAGCACATGGTATAGAGGGTAGAGTATTGACATGGATAGAGAACTGTTTGGCAGACAGGAAGCAAAGAGTAGGAATTAACGGGTCCTTTTCAGAATGGCAGGCAATTACAGGAGGGGTACCACAAGGCTCGGTGCTGGAACCCCAGTTGTTTACAATATATATTAATGGTTTAGACGAGGGAATTAAATGTGACTTCACTAAGTTTGCGGCCGTCACAAAGCTGTGAGTAAGCTGCGAGGAGGGTGCTATGAAGCTGCAAGGTGACTTGGATAGGTTGGGTGAGTGGGTGGATGCATGGCAGCTGCAGTATAATGTGGATAAATGTAAGGTTATCCACGTTGGTGGCAAGAACCAGAAGGCAGATTATTATCTGTATGTTGTCAGATTAGGAAAAGGGGAGGTGCAACAAGACTTGGGTGTGCTTGTACATCAGTTACTGAAATTAAGCATGCAGGTACAGCAGGTAATGAAGAAAGCCAATAGCATGTTGGCCTTCATTGTGAGAGGATTTGAGTTTAGGAGCTTAGCATGTTTAGGAGCTTAGCATTGTACTGGTGAGATCGCAGCTGGAATATTGTGTGCAATTTTGGTCTCCTCATTCGAGGAAGAACATTATTGCTATTAAGGGAGTGCAGCGTAGGTTTACCAGGTTAATTCCCGGGATAGGGGGACTGATGTATGATGAAAGAATGGGTCAACTGTGCTTGTATTCGCTGGAATTTAGGATGAGAGGGAATCTTATAGATAGAAACATAAAATTCTCAGAGGATTGGATAGGGTAGATACAGGAAAAATGTTCCCGATGTTGGGAGTGTTCAGAACCAGCGGTCACAGTTTGCGACTAAGGGGTATTGCCATTTAGGACTGAGATGAGGAAAAACATTTTCATCCAGAGAGTTGTGAATGTGGAATTCTCTGCCACAGAAGGCAGTGGAGGCCAATTCACTGGATGTTTTCATGAGAGAGTCATGTTTAGCTCTAAGGGCTAAAGTATTCAAGGGATATGGAGAAAAAGACGGAACGGGGTACTGATTTTGGAAGGTCACCCATGATCATATTGAATGGTGGTGCTAGCTTGAAGGGCTGAATGGCCTGCTCCTGCACCTATTTTCTAGGTTTCTATGTTTCTGTGTTAACCACCTCATCCCCAGGTATTTTCCCCAATAACTGGAGGAGGTATAACACTTGCCCCTCACCTCCTCTTTAGCCTCCATCCAGAAGCCCCAGCAGTCCCAGTTGAGGGCCTCATGTGCACCTCCTCTACCCTCATCTACTACATCTGGTGTTCCCTGTGTAGCCTCCTATACAACAGCAAGATCAAGTGTACACTAAGTGACCTTTGCCGAACACTTGCTCATGGTCTGCAAGGCCCACTGGATCTCCCAGTTTCTAACCTTTTTAACTGGCCTTCCCTTACTGGCCTTTCTGTCCTGGGCCTCCTCCGTTACCAGAGTGAGGCCACACACAAATTGGAGGAACAGCACATCACTTTCTGCTTGGATAGCTTACAAATCAACTGTATGAACAGTAAATTCTCCAATGTTATATAACCCCAAACAACTCTCCCTCCCCTTTGCCCAACATGTGCTTGCACCCATTTGTCCAGCCCCACTGCTCCTACATTCCTTCCTCTGGCTTCACAATTTGCAACTCTTCAATCTGTCTGTCTCTCATCTCCTGCTTTAATCTCACCTATATTCTAACCCCCCCCCCCTCCCCCCCCCCCCCCCCCCTTCCACACACACATCTTGTATGGTCCACCTGTTACCTGCCATGCTTCGTCCTACCTCTCCTCCCCCGGCTTTCCTTAAACCTCTTGAAATAATAATAATAATAATACATTTTATTTATGGCGCCTTTCAAGAGTCTCAAGGACACCTTACAAAAATTTAACTGGTGGAGGAAAAACATGTAGGGGAATTAAATAAATAGTAGAGACATGACTAGTACACAAAGTAAATACAGAATTCAATACAAAACACAGTATGAGGCAATTAATGCACAGATGAAAATGGACAGCACGTGGGGCTAAGGATAGGCAGAGGTGAAGAGATGGGTCTTGAGGCGGGACTGGAAGATGGTGAGGGACACGGAATTGCGGATCAGTTGGGGGAGGGAGTTCCAGAGCCTGGGAGCTGCCCTGGAGAAGGCTCTGTCCCCAAAACTGTGGAGGTTGGACTTGTAGGTGGAGAGGAGATCAGCTGATGTGGATCTGAGGGACCATGAGGGTTGGTAGGGGGAGAGGAGGTCAGTGAGATATGGGTGGGCCAGATGATGGAGGGCTTTGTAGGTGAGGATCAGGATTTTGTAGTTGATCCGGTGGGAGATGGGAAGCCAGTGAAGTTGTTTGAGGACTGGAGTGATGTGATGCCAGGATTTGGTAAGGGTGATGAGTCGGGCGGCTGCGTTCTGGACCAGTTGGAGTCGGTTGATGTAGGTGGAGCTGATGCCAAGGAGAAGTGAGTTGCAATAGCGGGCGGTGTGAGAGAGGGTCTGAGTATGGTGATGTTGCGGAGATGAAAGAAGGAGGTTTTAATGACATGGCGGATGTGAGGCTCAAGGGAGAGGGTGGAATCAAAGATCACGCCAAGGTTGCGGGCCTGGGGAGATGGGGAGACAGCGGTGCCGTCGATGGTGAGAGTGGGGTTATTGATTTTGTTGAGTGTGCCTTTGGAGCCTATGTGGAGGAATTCTATCTTATCGTTGTTGAGTTTGAAGAAATTATGTTGCATCCAGGTTTTTATAGCTGACAGGGGGAGGTTGTGGGGGGATTTGGTGCCAAGGTAGATCTGGGTGTCATCAGTGTAACAGTGGAAGTCCAGATTGAAGTGGAGGAGTATCTGACCAAGGGGGAGGATGTAGATGATGAAGAGGAGGGGGCCGAGTATGGAGCCTTGGGGAACGCCTTGAGTGACTGTGGCTGTAGCAGAGGTGTGGTTGTGGAGAGAGATGAAGTGGGATCTGTTGGAAAGGTAGAAATGGAGCTAGCTGCGCGCAGAGCCTTCAATGCCGAGGTCTTTGAGTCTGGTGAGCAGGATGTTATAGTTCACTGTATCTAAGGCTGCACTCAGGTCCAGGAGGATGAGGATGTTGAGGGAAGCAGAGGTGAGGAGGTCGTTGAGGACTTTGAGGAGAGCAGTGTCTGTGCTATGTAGGGGGCGAAAGCCAGATTGGAGGGGTTCAAGTAGGTTATACGCAAGGAGGTGGGAATTAAGTTGCGACGCAACGATACGCTCCAGGGTTTTTGAAAGAAAGGGGAGGTTTGAGATTGGGCGGTAGTTAATGAGAGAGGAGGGATCAAGACCAGGTTTCTTTAAGATTGGTGTAACAGTAGCAGTTTTGAAAGTGGAGGGGACAATTCCATGGGACAATGAGGAGTTGAAGAGATTAGTGAGGTAGGGGCAGAGAACGGGGAGGCAGGACTTCAACAGGGGAGTGGGGAGAGGGTCGAGGGAGCAGGTAGTGGGTTTGGAAGAGCTGATGAGTTTGGAGATTTCAATATTCTCTGGAGATGTTGCCTGGCCTGTTGAGTTACTCCAGTACTGTGTATTTGTTTGTAAATTGCATTTGCAATTCCTCTTGCCCAGCAGTCATAGTATGATTCTATGAGCGATACAGTGTGGAAACAGACCCTTCGGCCCAACTCACCCACACCGGCAAACAATGTCCCAGCTACACTAGCTCCACTTGCCTGCACTTGGGCCATATCCCTCCAAACCTGTCCTATCCATGTACCTGTCTAACTATTTCTTAAATGATCGGATAGTCCCAGCCTCAACTACCTTCTCTGGCAGCTTGTTCCATACACCCACCTTCCTTTGTGTGAAAAAGTTACCCCTCCGATTCCTATTAAATCTTTTCCCCTTCACCTTGAACCCATGTCCTCTGGTCCTCGATTCCCCTACTCTGGGCAAAAGACTGTGTACCTACCCATTGTATTCCTCTCATGATCTTATGCACCTCTATAAGATCAACCCTTATCTTCCTGCACTCCATGCAATAGAGACCCAGCCTACTCAATCTCTCCCTATAGCTCACATTGTCTAGTCCTGGCAACATCCTCATAAATCTTTTCTGAACCTTTTCAAGCTTGACAATATCTTTCCCATAAGATGGTGCCCAAAACTGAACACAATATTCTAAATGTGGTCTCACCAATGTCATATACAACTGCAACATGACCTCCCAACTTCTACACTCAATACTCTGACTGATGAAGGCCAAAGTGCCAAAAGCCTTTTTGACTACCTTATCAACCTGCGACTCGACCTTCAAGAAGCCATGCACCTGTACTCCTAGATCCCTCTGCTTGACAACACTACCCAGAGGCTTACCATTTACTGTGTAGGTCCTGCCCTTGTTTGACATCCCAAAATGCAACACCTCACATTTCTCCGTTTGGTTCAATTGGTTTTTCCCTTTTTTTGTCTATTCCCCAGTTCTCAACATTTGTCCTTCCTCTATTTTATGCTTCCTTGCTATCTCCTGCATTCTCATTTCCTACTTTTCATTTGCTCACTGGCATATTTTATTGATTTTCATGTCATTCTGTCTGAAGAAGGGTCTCGACCCGAATTAGCACCCATTTCTTCCATACAGAGATGCCGCCTGTCCTGCTGAGATAGTCCAGCATTTTCTGTCTATCTTCAGTGCAAACCAGCATCTGCAGTTCCTTCCAACACATACCTCATCTGCTGGAGAGTGGTCGTAACCTATCAACCTCATCGGAGAGAGTAGTGCGTTCGGCCGAACACACTATGGGAACTTCACTCGCCCCCCTGCAGGAACTATACATCAGGAGGTGCAACTCCAGAGCCAATAAAATCATGGGAGACCCCTTCCACCCATGCAACGGACTGTTCCAGCTGCTATGGTCAGGCAAACACCTCCGTTGCCATGCTGTGAGAACAGAGAGGTTGAGAAGGAGTTTCTTCCCAGAGGCCATTCGGACTGTAAACCACTATCTCACCAGGGACTAACTTTACTGAACCTTTTGCCTTCCGCCCACAATATTTAATATGTAAAAGAATATGTGATTCTGTTTGTAGTTTGTTTGGTTGTTTGTTTGTTTGTTTGTCTTTTTGCACAAAGTCCGCGAGCATTACACTTTTCATTTGACTGCACATCTCGTATGTGTATGTGACGAATAAACTTGACTTGACCTTTGAACTAACGGACTTCAATGTTACATCTTGCACTAAATGTTGTATCCTTTATCTGCGTACTGTGGACTGCTTGACTGCATTCAGGTATCATATTTTCTTTGACTGGACAGCACACAAACATAAGCTTTTCCCTGTAGCTCAGTACATGTGACATTAATAAACTAAACTAAAAATAAATGATTAGCTCTTCCATGCACCAGTTGGGGTGAATTCCGATGACATTATTCTTAAATGCAGTGGGTTAAAATGGTTGACTCCATTTCAGTTCGACCAAAATCCTTTCAAAACAGAAAATGTCTGTCATTGAAGGTGGACATTTGTGTGATTTGTTATGTGTTCTATAATATAGATGACCTTATGTAGCTGACCCCACATCATGTACCAGTTGAAAATCCATGACTGGTGTGCAGCAATGCCAGTTACTCAATGCATTTTTAACAGTTGACATTTTTATTGAACTCCAGCTGTTCTAATCATAAATGATTTATTAAGAGGGGCAATGTTTCCTTTATAAAATAATACACTATTCATAGCAGATTACGTGTACACAGTCCTTACCATTTCATCAAATGATGAAAGAGTTTGCACTTTTCTTTCACTCCAAATAAAACAAGATTATCACAAGGGTTTAACGAATGGTGCATAGCAAGTACGTACAGGAAAATCTTAGTTGCATTAATTGGTCCTGGCTTTTTTATGCAATGCATGATCCAAAAAGTTACCAGAACGTATAAACAAGGAAAAAGACAGAGAAAGCATTGCATTAAATATCACGTTGTACTGACCACAGTCCTGAAAAACTTTAAAGAACATGTATTTTCTGAATAAAATTCATTAATATTTTGATTTTTTGAACATGATGCAGAACTCAAATTTTATGAAAATTATAGATGTCATGAACCATTTTCTCTTCGATAATCTACTTTTTCTGAATCTATTTTGTATTCCAAAGCCAGAGCTTAAATAGACTCTTTAAGATGGATAGGAAAACAGCACTGCAGCATAAATGTTAATTTGAAATGATGTGTTGCATGTGCATTTTTAATTTAGATCTATTTGCATCATCTGCAGTTAATTCACATGCAGACTACTCTTTATATCTTCTCCAAAACATGATGAATGGGCCGTAATCAACATGCAAATCCTGCCAGGATATTCAATACTAAAAAACCACAGCTGATCTCGCAAATGTGATTTTGTAAAACTCAGCATCTCAGATTTGTCACAGTCAGTGCCCCCCCCCCCCCCCCCCCCCCCCCCCCCGTTTGAATCTACTCATGGCCATTGTGCATGTCTGTACATTGTACATGTTAAACAAACCATAACCTTTACACTGCAAAAACACAAAATAGATTCTCAAAATTTGTCAAGCAAATCTAGCTGGTTTCAGTGCTATCACTGTAGGCATATTTACAACATTTGTACACTATTAGATACAAGCTTCAGGGTCAGACTCAATAAGAGTTAAGAACAAAAAGGGCAAATGGAGGAGTAACTCAATATGCCAAGTCTGCATCAATGGAGAACATGGATAGGTGATGTTTCTTCAAAATGCTCATCCCGACCTGAAATATCAACTATCCGTGTTCTCTAGAGATACAATATAGAACAGTGTTGCAGCTTTACAGGGCTTTAGTTAAACCACATTTAGAGAATTCCATGCACATGAATGTGCTCATCAGTCCAAAATGTTTGTGCCGAACATGATGACTTACCTTATCTTCCGGGACATGATCCCCATTCCTCTACTCCCTGCACTTCCACATGGCTATCCAGAAGCCTCAAATGTCCTCAGACCGCCAATCAGAATACCTCCATTCCACCACACTCCCATTTTCTCTGAATAAGCCATTTCCAAATCCATACGACCAACTTGTTGTGAATCCCACACATCTTTATCTTCTGGATCATCCTACCATGAGGAACCTTATCAAAAGTCTTACTACATGTAAACAACATCCACTTCCCTACCTTCATCAATCCACTTCATCACCTCCTTAAAAACTCAATGAAGTTAGTGAGGCATGTCCTGCTCTGTACAAAGCCATGCTGGCTATCCCTAATTAACTCTTTCTCTTCCAAATGGGAGTAAATCTTATTTTAAATAATTATCTCCAATAGTTTCCCTCCCACTGACGTGAGGCTCACTGGCCTGCAGTTCCTGTAAATGAGCCAGTCACTCGCACGACATGGTACAACATTATTTATTAAAGTTAACTCACAGTACACTTCAGCATGTTGTTAAGGCAAGCATAGCAGTTATTCGATTAACAGCATAAGCTGAATTCCGATAATATAAACAGCATGGTAGGCGGAGCTTCTACTAATAAAGCACTGCAATCGGTTAGTGAAGTAACTAATCTACATTTTTCCTTATAGAAATGAAATAAAGCACAACTAAATGCGAGCCAATAAGCAGAAACACATTAATACTTGATAGCTAAATAATATGGTACCCGAAGTGCTAATAGCGAATACAGGGATGTATGGATGGTTACACAACATCTCCATATCTAAGGGGAGGCCTACAGACATGTCCGGCGCGTGTGTGGTATAAATCCGTATCTCCTCCTTTCAACGGGGCAGTGACCGGGGAAGTAACCATGGAGACCTGCAGAGTGGAGGCGCAGCATGCTGTGGAGAGGCCATAGGGGGCACGGTCAACAGTTGCTCCACAGTGACTGGGCACGAAGGAGCAGGCGGCCAGCAGTGGAAGGGTACATCAAACCTGTGACCTCCGGATAAGGAACTGCATAATGTGGTTCCTTCACAGGCAGGAGATGTTGATGGGTGTGTTTGTAAAGGCCTCTGTCCACGTTTACCAGGTAAGAGCACGGTTCTTTGGCAGGGATGTGAATGTGAACCAAACAGCCATGGCCCTTGTCGGTCTGAAGGTGAACAACTTTCCCACTGGAGAGAGGTTTAAGTGGTTTGCTGGACTTGTCGATAGATCATTTCTGTGCATCGCGTTTCAGCTGGAGCTGTTTCCGGACAATGGGAGGGGAGCAGACCTGTGGCTGCAGCAGCTGCTGGGGCACGGGAAGGGCAGCACGGGTTTGACGAGACATCAGGAGACCCCAGTATTGGGTCACGAGTGATGATCCTTAAGTTGAGCAGGTCCAGGTATACGTCGGATTTAGCAAGGTGTGAACGCTCCATTAATTGTTTGGCATTCCGGACAGCCCGTTCTGCGAGTCAGTTGGACCGTGGAAATTCAGGGCTGCTGGTGACATGTCGAAAATCCCATCGTTGAGCGAAGTTTTTGAAGCACTGGCTGGTGAAATGATTGCCGTTATCAGATAGGCACGGTGCAGGGGAACCGTGCACGGAGAAGTGGCGTGACAACTTTTGGATGACTGCGTCAGATGTGACAGTTTGGAGCAGGTCAATTTCGAACCAGCCCGAATACGAGTCGACGAGAACCAGATAGTGTTTTCTACTCCATTCGAACATGTCGGTAGTAACCGTGGACCACGGCAGAGGAGGAAAGCTGATGCGAGAGCAAAGGTTGTTTCTGTTGGTGCGGTGCTAGGCTGTTGCAGATAGCGCAGACTTCGACTTTAACGCGTATATACTTGGTCATACCAGTCCAGTAAAACATGCTCTGCGCTTGTTGTAGGGTTGCTTCCACACCGGGGTGGTCCCTGTGTACGGCATCAAAGCATCAAAGCTGGAATAACTGCTTTGTAACCTTTGATTATAACCCCGTCCCATAGTACCAGTTCGTCACAAATTAGGTAGTATGGGCGAATCGCCAATGGGGTATTGTCTTGATTATCCGGCCAGCCATGCAGGAATACTGAGGACAGTAATTGTAGAGTCTCATCAGCATCCGCGTGCTCTGCTTGGCTGCTTAGGCATTCAGTGGCAAAATATGACATCTTCATTACCGAGAATTGGTCCTGTTCAGAGGGCTGTTGTTTGCAGGTTTTGCGTGGGGCTCTTGATAGCATGTCAGCTATGTGCATGTCCTTGCCCTTTTTGTAGACTTTATCTTTGAGCGGCTGAACCTTCTCTCGAGACACCCTTTTATTTTGAGCATACATATAAAAAGCCTTGGGATTTTCCTTAATCCACTTCATCAATGACATTTCATGTCCCTTTATGGGCCTTCTAATCACCCACTCGAGTTTGTTGCTACTCGTTTTATATTACTCATAAGCCCCATCTGATGCCACCTTTTTAAATCTGACTGTTTTTTTTCTCTTTTTTCACGAACAAGTTCACAACCTCCTTGGTCATCCATGGTTCTCTTACCTTGCTGTCCTTAACCCTCCTCTTTACTGGATGTTGATCCTGCACTGTCATCAGCTGCCCTTTAAAATACTCACACATGTCATCTGTGGACTTACCCAATAACATCTCCTCCCAATCTACGTTCCTTGGGCCCTATCGAATGACATTGCAATCTGCTCTGCTGCCTGATCCATCGAGTTACTCTAACACTGTGTGTCCTTTTGTGTAAATCAGCATCTGCAGTTCTTAACCAGAGTTGAGTGCAAAACTTGTTTGACCATCTTTGTAAATGAATAGGGACTGGATCAGAGAAGGAAATATAGAATCAAGGTAGGAAGAGTAATGGAGACGCAAGACTGCAGATGCTGAAAGTTGAATAACCTTCCGGGAGGAACTCAATTGATCAAGCAGTACCTATGCAGGGAAAAGGACAGGCAACATTTCAGGTATGGATCTTCTTCAGTTGGATAAAATACTGTAACATTAGACAATAGGTGCAGGAGTAGGCCATTCGGCTCTTCCAGCCAGCACCGCCATTCAATGTGATCATGGCTGATCATCCACAATCAGTACCCCGTTCCTGCCTTCTCCCCATATCCCCTGACTCCGCTACCTTTAAGAGCTATCCTCTCTTGAAAGTATCCAGAGAACTGGTCTCCACCGCCCTCTGAGGCAGAGAATTCCACAGATTCACAACTTTCTGTGTGAAAAAGTGTTTCCTCATCTCCGTTCTAAATTCCTTACCCCTTATTCTTAAACTGTGGCCCCTGGTTCACGCCCTCAACATCGGGAACACGTTTCCTGCCTCTTGCATGTTCAAACCCTTAATAATCTTATATGTTTCAATAAGATACCCTCTCATCCTTCTAAATTACAGAGTATACAAGCCCGGCCGCTCCATTCTATCAACATATGACAATCCCGCAATCCTGGGAATTAACCTTGTGAACCTACGCTGCACTCCCTCAATAGCAAGAATGTCCTTCCTCAAATTTGGAGACCAAAACTGCACACAATACTCCAGGTGTAGTCCCACTAGGGCCCTGTACAACTGCAGAAGGACCTCTTTGCTCCTATACTCAACTCCTCTTGTTATGAAGGCAACATGTAATTCGCTTTCTTCACTGCCTGCTGTACCGGCATGCTTACTTTCAGATATGCCTGATGGGGCAAGACCAGGCTGAAACAATGAGTCTGTGTAGAACATCTTGCTTATGGATCTTGGTCAAAAGGTAGAAGAAGGCTCTGAGGAATGAGAGACTACAAGCCTGGAATCTGCAGAGGAAAGATCTCTCAGGAAATACTCTCTCAGATATAACATCTGATGTTCTGTTGTAGCATCTTGGTCCAGAGGGGAGTTTGAGGAAGCACAGGAGGAAGGAAGCTAACGTTAGACTTCTGTGCAATGGATATCAGTTCATCAGACCAGAATACTGCC
Source organism: Leucoraja erinaceus (assembly GCF_028641065.1). NCBI lineage: Eukaryota > Metazoa > Chordata > Chondrichthyes > Rajiformes > Rajidae > Leucoraja > Leucoraja erinaceus. The sequence goes on from NC_073383.1 coordinate 60,072,013, forward strand.
ACTGTTTTTAGCAGGTTTGATGATGCAACATTGGTTGGTTCTGAGGCAATCGGATTTTGGAAGTCTAAAAGTGATTAGGTTAGAATGAGCAAGGGGAGTAGAGGGGAAAAAAAAGAGATAATTAATATTGAATTGATCAAGTCCAGAAGAGACTGGAGGGCAGGGTTCAAGTGAATCGGGAATTCTGAAGGCGGGTGCAGTGGTTGGCAATTTGGTGAAGATACCTGGCTAACAAAATAAGCATGGAGTCTGAGGGCAGAAAAAAAATCAACCATGTCAGGTGTAGATTTCATTAAGGTGAGGGACATAAGAGGATGGCCTCTGCCGAGGACTAATCATTCAGGATCAGAGAGCCAGATAAATATTCATTCTCATGCCACTAATGTCATCTAACATGAATTTTAATCTGGGAAGACTGCTCCCTCTATGAAAAGCAACAGTACTGATTATATTTGCAGCTGAATCATCTAATATTTGATTCTTCTTACATTGTTGTTTCTGATTGAAAAATGTGTATCAAATAACTTAATATCTTTAATGTCAAGAGACTCTCATTTTTATGTCTAAATCTGGTAAACCATTATGAGCGTAAGAATATTACAAAATATATTTACTATCTTGAAATAATAAGTAGAACATTTGAGAATGATGTACACGTCTATTGAGATCCAATGAAATGAAGATACAAATTGTCATCAGCTGGAAGAAAATATTCGAAGGATTTACTCAACAAAAAAAAATCACAGATGAACTGCCCAGATACCAAGCAAGTCGTATTATTATGTTTGGCGCCTTGAATATTACATATGCCTCCGGCACCTGAATTACATTCTTACAATTGTCTATTTTTCACTTCTCAGTTTGAGATTACCATTGATACCAGTTTTAATCATAGGACACTAAAGTTCAAGGATCCAGCTGTCCCCTTGGGCAGCATGCCTTTGCTTACTTACATCTAAATAAAGATCATTTTGATGTCAGTGTTATAGTTTAGCTTCCCTTATTTCAATCATGTTCATAGCAACATGTACACACATCCTCTTCTAGTGATGTATAGGTTAGCAATGGGATAACTTCAGAAGAAATTAAACATTAATGGAAATTAATATAGCAGTAGAGTAAGAGCATGTCATCCTTAAAGAACCAAGAGCATACAATTAAAATCCTTAGCCCATATATCATGGATGGCATTATAGTTCTGTGATGGCATCGGAGAAGTAAACATCGGTGCTACGAGTTCCATGAGAATCTCTATCGGTGGGAGGATCGTGAAATGAATATCAATAAAAGCAGCCGATTATGTAGAGTTAGCAGACCCTGATGCTTATCAGCATGGAATATCAATTTGAGAGTACTTAGGGAATCTGGGTTCCATTTGATGCTTTTCTGAGTACACAATCAAAATCATTGAACAGCACAGAGAACCTCCCAATCAATGCTATTTGAATGCACGGTACCTACAGCATGGAAATAGACTATTTGGCCCAGCTTATCCATGCCGACCAAGGTGCCCCATCTACACTATCCCACCTGCCTGCGTTTGGGCCATATTCATCTAAACCTTCCCCCACTATGTACCAGTGTGAGTATTTTAAACGAATGAATGAATAAAGACTTTGTCACATGTGACAAGATACAGTGAAATCCTTTGTCTTGCATACCCAAGGTATGTGAAGAGTCTCCAAATTAAGGGTGCCAACAAAGTTACAAAGTATCCCGTGTCGGGTCCTCTTTTGTTCTCCCCCCACCCCTCATGGCGTTGTTACTGTTTCTGCCTCAACTACCGCATTTGACTGCTTAAAGCCCTGTCCCATGGTACGAGTTTATTCCAAGAGCTCTCCCGAGTTTAAAAAAAAATCAAACTTGTGGTAAGCACCGAGAATGAACGTCGAAGCTCAGGGACGTCTCTTAGCGCTAACGGCAGGTACTCAGGAAGACTCGCTAACGGCAGGTAAGCACGGGTAGACTAGTGAAGATTTTTCAACATGATGAAAAATGTCCACGAGAGCCCCGATTGCCGACGAGTGGCCAGTACCATAAATCTCCGAGTTCGAATCAGGGCAAACTCCGGAGAACTCTTGGAATGAACTCTTACCGTGGGACAGGACTTTTACTCCATATACCCAGCATCCTCTGTAAAAAGATTACCTCCTCAAATTCCTATTAAATCTTTTCCCTCTCATCTAAACTTATGTCCTCTGGTTGTGTTTTTGTTACTCAGGGTAAAAGACTGTGCATTGACCCTACGTATTCCCCTCATGGTCTTGTACACCTCTATAAGATTACCTCTCATCATCAGACACTCCACGGAATACAGTCCTACCTTACCCAACCTCTCCCTAACGCTCAGTCCCTCAGCTCCTGCCAAACTTTTCCAGCTCAACATCTTTTCTATGGCAAGGTCACAAAAACTGAACACAATACTCCAACTGTGGCCTCACCAGCACTTTGTACAGCAGTAACATAACATCCCTACTTCTATACAATACACTGACTGATGTAGGAAAATGTGCCAAAAGCCTTCTTAACTATCCTATTGATCTGTAACGTCATTTTCAAGTAACTATGTTTCTGCACTCCTAGATCCCTCTGTTCTACAACATCCCCACCGTCCCTGCCATTGACTATGAAGGTCCTGCCCTGGTTGCACTTGCCAAAATGCAACACCTCAAATGTATGAAACTCCATTAACCATTCCTCTGCGCACTTGCCCAACTGAACAAAGTCCTCCTTTAACCTTTGATAATCATCTTAGCTTTTTACTAAAGCATACATTTTAATGCCATCTGCAATCCTGCCTTGTACGTTCTTATCCAAGTTGTTGATATAACCCACAAACAGCAATGGACACAGCATCAATCCACGAGACATACCACTAGTCACAGGGCTACTATGCGGAATGTTGTCAAACTGACAAATCTTGCCGAAATCCATATGGACATTGTCTACAGTGCTGCCCTTATCAACCTTTTTGCTACATCTTCAAAACATTTAGATTAATCAGACGCAATTTCTCACATACAAAAGCATGCTGACTCCCTGAGTATACTCCATTGATGAGTCCTTTCAGACTCTTCACGTCACTGTTATGCACATTGAATTAAGGAGAGCTGCAGTATTTGATGTTAAAATAAACACGTAGACTTGGCACTGCATTTAAAACTTTATGATACAGACACTGTTCCAAAATTTAACGCTCCAAGCAATTGAAGATAGAAAATTCAGATGTTGACCTTATGCTGCATTTAGATCTTATATAAAAAAAGCCAAGTGTCATCAGAGATGGTTACACAATGAGTGAGTGAGTGAGTGAGTGTTATTATTTTATGATATAAAGCATGGCAGGAGAATAAGGAAAGGGGATCTTACCTAAACCTCAGCAAGAAATAACCTTGAAATTTGCTACAGTGCAGCTTCCCTTTCAGAGATGCAAGTTAGCTTTAAATAGTGCATGCTGGCATTGCTGGTGCTAGTGATATTGGACTTCTGCTGATGTGTACAGGCACAAATACATTATGACAATATGCTATAATTTGTTAATTTTCAGCCAGCACAAAGGTGACCCGTTGTGCGCCTCCAAAACAACAAGGGGAGGTTATTCCCTCCTGTAATTTCCACATTCATTTGCAGCAGATATTGAGAAGCTCCCAATATATCATGTCTCTCACTGATGTGCGTGTTACAGGCCCATATGTGGAATAACACAAGTGCAATAAGAGCCTAGTGGTGCTGAATCATTTGTCTTCTGCCGTTGAAGGAGGCTTAATTAAAGATCAGATGGATCCTTCTCAATGGCCAGCTAATTAAGTCTGTAATCATTTCTTACTCAAATGTGGAAGCAGCAGTTTTTTGGCCATCCACCGGCTCACTTATGTTGACACCAGACAGCAGCACAACACTGTCTTAAAGTATGATTCAGATTTCCAGATAAAATGCACATTGCACTTCAAAAGACCAGTGGCTTTCGTACCTGTGTAGATGCCAAGTGTTTGGTGGTTGATGTGCATATCAAACAACTTGATCGTTGCTTTTGGACAACTCATCTCTCAGACATGATCCAAGATCTCAGCAGAGTTTAGGTATTGGCTGCTTTTCCAAATCAACCCTATGTTATTCCCTTCCATTAAAGTCATCTCTAAATGTCAAATTGAGAAAATGTTCCCATTACATGTACAGCCAAGCACCATTTTTTATAAAATGGTTATTTCAGGATCACAATAATGAATTAGAAATAATATTACAGAAGAACTGACATATTTTATTTTCCTTTCAATTTGCTGTATTTTTCTATACTATTTTCCTTTTTTCTTTCTCCTCCGTTCCAATCATCAAACCCTAGTATGCTTTTTAAACTAAATTGCATTTCTCATTCTGCTCACTGATTATACTGATTGAGAAGCAGGATACAACTGACGTGTTTAAGAAAATATTTGCATTATTTAAAGAAAAATCAAATTTATTTGTAAGTTGTCTGGCAGATATAAACAGTTCAAACCCAATTTTTTTTTGCAGCATAATGGATCAATAAATAAAGTTGTAAATCTATAGCAGTCTTGGTTTGTTGTGCATTCTTATCCTGAACATGTTCAATCTTGATCACATTAATTTTGAAAATGGCATGGGACTTCACTGATTTTTATACAAAAAAATCTCATATCTCATGTCCAAATGTTTGAAATAAACTAATGAATATACAATTAAGCCTCGAGAATCATGAACATCAACATGAACAAAAAGGCAAATATGATTGTTGTATGTACCTCAAGCCAGCTGGAGTGAGGAATAGGGAGGGGAGTTATTTCGAAGGAACAATAATGTTAATATTTAAAAGATAAACATAATTGGACAAGCAAATAGTTGCATATATTTGTCAATTTACAAAAGAGATGCACGTGATACTCAAAGACCACCAGGGGCGCCGGGGAGATGGCTGCCCTGCCGGCAGTCGGTTCGTATTTTCTTTCTTTTTGTTATTTTTTAGTGCATTAAAAGTTTGTTTTAATGTTCTTCAGTTTCTTTTATGTGGGGTGATGGGAGAGGGGATTGGGGGAAACTTTTTTTCAGGTTCTTACTTTCCCGGAGATGTGATCAATTTTCAGATCACATTCTCCGGGCTCTGCGGCCTAACATCGATGGAGCTGGAAGCCTCCTCGGACTGTCGTGAGCCCCATCGTGGGGCGAAGACTTAACATTGGAGCTGATCTCTTGCCTGGGATTGGCCCCACCTCGACAACTGCGGAATCAACACCAAGGGCTCACAGTCTCGGGTGAGGCCGAGTCGGGAGCTCCAACGACGCAGAAGGTTCGACCAGCCCCGACGCGAGGTTCGATCGGCCAGGGCGGGGGAGACTGACCTGGCCAATGAAATTCCTAATATGTTGCAAAACATACTTGGTGAATAAAGTGTGATTCTGATTCTGATTCTGAAATGCAATCTACTCAAATCCTTTTGCCCTGTATGCTCCATCCTCATTCCAAGGACCAAACCTTGAGACCATTCATTTAGCTTCTCTGCCTCACTTCCAATATCCTACCAGACCAAATTTCTCTAAAGTCTCTCCTCTGCTTGAGACTGAACTTGTACATTTCCCCTTTCTTTTCCTACTCCTTCTCAAACCCTCTCCAAATTCACTTTGTCTACGAGGTCCTAAAATCTGCTTCCTTAATTTCATTGCCACTAAATTGCCAAGCTCCCAGTTTGCCTTATATTGTTAAAACCTTGCACTTCTCTGATGGTCTCGTCCTCTCATTTCAGTCTGCCACCGTCCTCCCTCTCCACATAAACAAACTTTGATCCCTCAATACCAGAAAATCAGGTTTCTTCCTCAAAGGCCTTGAAGACCCTGCCACCTCTTAATTCTAAACTCATCTTTCCCAGATCTTGATTGATCCCTGGGATGGTGGGACTGTCATATGAGGAAAGATTGAAACGACAAGGCTTGTATTCACTGGAGTTTAGAAGGATGATGGGGATCTTATAGAAACAGAACAAATTATAAAAGGACTGGACAAGCTAGATGCAGGAAAAATGTTCCCAATGTTGGGCGAGTCCAGAACCAGGAGCCACAGTATTATAATAAAGGGGAGGCCATTTAAGACTGAGGTGAGAAAACACTTTTTCACCCAGAGAGTTGTGAATTAGTGGAATTCCCTGCCACATAGGGCAGTGGAGGCCAAATCACTGGATGGATTTAAGAGAGAGTTAGATAGAGCTCTAGGGGCTGGTGGAATCAAGGGATATGGGGAGAAGGCAGGCACGGGTTATTGATTGGGGACGATCAGCCTTGATCACAATGAATGGTGGTGCTGGCTCGAAGGGCCAAATGACCTCCTCCTGCACCTTTTTCCTATGTTTCTATATTTCTGTTAACTTGAAACTTGAATCTTGAAAAGCAGGAAATGCTGGAAACATTGGGCATGCCAGGCAGCATATGCAGAAAGAGAAACAAAATTAATGCTTCTGGTTGAAAACAAAGACCTGACCAGAACCATTAAACTCTGTTTTTCAGCCCATCGGTCAAGTATTTCCAACAGTTCTTTTGTTTGAACTTTATCTCATTGTATGCTATATATTCATGTTAATTTACAATGGAATTGGACTCCAAACCAACTCTCTACATACAATGCAGTTCACCATGAAATAACAACACATTTTATTCCTTCTACCTAACAATACTGACCCTTTCTATATTCCTATAAACTAGATGTTACATCATTCAACATTTGCACAGTGGATACCAGTGGATATATAATAAAAATATCAGTAGATATTTTTAAGGCAGAGATAGAGAGATAGATAGATAGATAGATAGACAGATAGACAGATAGAGAGATAGACAGATAGAGAGATAGAGAGACAGACAGACAGACAGACAGACAGACAGACAGACAGACAGACAGACAGACAGAGATAAAGTTCGAGAAAGGATAAGAGAGTAAGGTCAGGGCCAATAGTGATCAGTGTGAGATGAATACAGAAGTTAAAGTGTTGTATATGAATGCGCAAAGTATAAGAAATAAAGTGGATGAGCTTGAGGCTCAGTTAGAAATTGGCAAGTATGATGTATTGAGAATTACAGCGACATGGCTGCAAGAGGACCAGGGGTGGGAACTGAACATTCAAGGGTATACGTTCTATCGAAAAGACAGACAGGTGGGCAGAAGGGGTGGGGTAGCTCTGTGAGGAATGAAATTCAGGCCCTTGCAAGGGGTGACATAGAATCAGTAGATGGGTAGAACAGATGAATTGCAAGGGTAAAAAGACCCTAATGGGAGTTATATACAGGCCCCCAAACAGTAGCTTGGATATAGGGTGCAAGTTGAATCAAGAGTTAAAATTGCCATGCTAAAGGCAATGCTACAGTTGTTATGGGAGATTTCAACATGCAGGTTGACTGGAAAAATCAGGTTGGTGCTGGACCCCCAGAAAGTGTGTTTGAGGACTGCATCCGTGATGGATTCTTAGAGCAGCTTGTACTGGAGCCTGCCAGGGAGAAGGCAATTCTGGATTTAGTATTATGTAATGAACCTGGTTTGATAAGGGAACTTGAGGTAAAGGAGCCATTGGAGATACAAGAGAGGTACAAGATACATTTATTTGTCATATGCACCAATTGGTACCGTGAAATGTGTGGTCACCATACAGCCATACGAATAAAAAAGAACACAACAAACGATAGATTCCAACATAAAACATCCCCACACAGAAGAATCAAAGTTTCCCACTGTGAAAGAAGGCAGCAAAGTTCAGTCATCTTCCTCTGATGTTCTTTGATGTTCACCCGTGGTCGGTGCCTCCTGAGCACTCCGCAGTCGCCGCTACGGGTGGCCCGATGTTCAGGCCCGCTCGCCGGATCATGAAACTCCGATGTCGGAACGGAAGAAGACCTCAGTGGCTTGGAGCTCCGAATCGGCCATTTCCGACCGGAGTCCACGACTCCTGAAGTCCACAGGCCGCATTGGGCAGAGATTCATGTTGTCAGCCCTCGGCAAAGGGATCCCAGGACTCCGCGATGTTGAAGTCAACACCACCCACGCTGGAAGCTTTACAAACTGCAGCTTTGCGATGTTGAAGCAGCAAGCCCAAAGCTCCGGAGCTTCAAACGGCAATCCAGGTAGGCATTGCCCGCTCCACGATGAATCCGGCACTGCGCCACTGCTGCTGAAGCTCCGGTCTGGTCCCCGGTCCCCGGCAGGAAAGGACGCTCCAATCCAGTTGGTAGGTTGCGAGTAGGGGGGGGGGCGAGGCCGCGACTCGGAGAATAGTCGCATCCTTGCCAGGTAGTGACTGGGAAACGGTTTCCCCCTTACCCTACCCCCCTCCCCCACATAGAAAAACTTAAGAAACCTCCAGAACATATTGTTAAGCCAAACTAAAATTAAAAAAAGATAGAAAAAACGGACAGACTGTAGGTAGAGGCTGCCATCAATGTGCAGTGCAGGTAGGAGGTAGTGACCATAATATGATTTTTAATCTATAATTTGAGAAGTGAAATTTGGAAGTGTCAGCATTACAATTGAACAAAGGGGACTATGGAGCCATGAGGGAGGAGCTGGCCAAAGTTTATTGGAATGATTCCCTAGTAGGGATGATAGGAGAACAACAATGGCAGGTATTTCTGGGAATAATTCAGAAGGTGCAGGATCAGTTCATTCAAAAGAGGAAAAGAGAATCCAAGGGGAATAAGGGGCTACCGTGGCTGACAAGGGAAGTCAGGGACAGTATAAAAATAAAAGAGAAGAAATATAACATAGCAAAGATGAGTGGGAAGCCGGAGAATTGTGAAACTTTTAAAGAGCAACAGAAGGTAACTAAAAAGGCAATACGGGGAGAAAAGATGTGGTACAAAGGTAAGCTAGCCAAGAATATAAAGGAGGATAGTAAAAGCTTCTTTAGGTATGTGAAGAGGAAAAAATTAGCTAAGACCAAAGTTGGACCCTTGAAGACTAAAACAGATGAATTTATTATTGGGAACAAGGAAATGGCAGACAAGTTGAATTGGTACTTTGGATCTGTCTTCACTAAGGAAGACACAAATAATCTCCCTGATGGACTAATGGTCAGAGGATCTAGGGTGACGCAGGAACTGAAGGAAATTCACATTAGTCAGGAAATGGCGTTGGGTAGACTGATGGGACTGATAAATTCCGAGGGCCTGATGGTTGGCATCCCTGGGTACTCAAGGAAGTGGCTAGAAATTGTGGATGCATTGGTGATCATTTCCCAATGTTGAAAAGATTCAGGATCAGTTCCTGTGGTTGGAGGGTAGCTAATGTTATCCCACTTTTTAAGAAAGGTGGGAGAGAGAAAACAGGGAATAATAGACTAGTTAGCCTGACATTGGTGGTGAGGAACATGCTGGAGTCAATTATAAAAGATGAAATAGCGGCACATTTTGATAGAAGTAACAGGATCGGTCCGAGTCAGCATGGATTTACAAAAGGGAAACGATGCTTGACTAATCTGCTGGAATCTTTTGAGGATGTAACTAGGAAAATGGACAATGGAGAGCCAGTGGATGTAGCATTTGATAAGATCTGGGCTTGTATACTCGGGAATTTAGAAGGATGAGAGGGGTCTTATTGAAACATAACATTATTAGGGGTTTGGACACGCTAGAGGCAGGAAACATGTTCCTTATGTTGGGGGAGTCCAGAACCAGGGACCACAGTTTAGTAATAAGGGGTAAGCCATTTATAACGGGGTTGAGGAAAAACATTTTTCACACAGAGAGTTGTGAATCTGTGGTTGCCTCAGAAAGCAGTGGAGACCAATTCTCTGGATGCTTTCAAGAGAGAGTTAGATAGAGCTCTTAAAGTCAGGGGATATGGGGAGAAGGCAGGAACGGGGTATTGATTGTGGATGATCAGCCATGATTACAGTGAATGGTGGTGCTGGCTCGAAGGGCCGAATGGCCTACTTCTGCACCTATTGTCTATTCTAGATTAGTACTGATGTCAGAGGTTTTGGGGAGAAGGCAGGAGAATGGGGTTAGGAAGGAGAGGCTGATGGGCCAAATAGCATAATTCTACACCTATTCCTTATGACCTTATGACTCCACCTGCCATGTCCTTACACTTTCATGAGAACTGTCTGAAGCCCCTCTGCACAGAACCTTACTGGTCACAGCCTCTCAACCCATACACAACTATTTATTCCAACTCTCCTTGTGTTAATCAAGTCTTAATCCATACAATGGCACAAACTTTATTTTGTAGTCTCGTGTTGCACTTTATCAAAGGCTTCCGAAAAGCAAAACACAACTGAACAACCCTTCTCTCCAGCAAGATACAACCTCAAACAATTAACTTTTACATAATGATTATCTATGTATTGATCCATATTAACTTTGCCCATTCACACTCCTACATTTGAATTACCTTTATTTGTTTATCTATTAATTGTTTCCATTAATTTATTTATCTATTTACTTATTTACGCATTCATTTTTGTTAACTTGTATTTCAAGTTTATTTTCTCACACTTGCTGGAATTTCATTGATTAAGGAGGATGACAAAAGGACACAAATGTTCATATCCAAGATTATTATTTTTGTATTAACCCTGTGAATTTAGCAGTTAGTGGACAAATGTTCCAAGGTTCACTGAATGGAGGAAATAGTCTATTTCTGTTTCTACAGAATGCACTGAAAGAATATTTCCATATTTAAATGTCTCTCAGGCATGCAAGTATGGCTATTATAACAAATATAGTCAAATATTTTCAATGATTAAATGTCCAGATACATTATGCATTCTTTTGCTTTAATGCCTTTTAAAGCAGCTTTCCGTGTACAATTTTTGTCAATATCACTGTTGCAATTGACTATCACTACTGAAATGATTATTAATACATAACTTAAATTCTCCCATGAGCATTAATTGAATACAGATTATAATAAATTATTCAATTAGTTTAGTTTAAATATATATTAAACAAATGTTTTTACTTATTAGATTTATCATTCATATCACAAAGATATTTAATAACTGACAAAAATACACGTTAAATATTTTCAGTCAGATTACAATGAATTTTGATGAAATGTTTTGTTCAAACAGGAAGTGAAAAGAGAGGGAAGCAGGGATTATTTTTTTTCTCCCTTCTAAAATAGATGTGCGACAACCCAGGCAGAGACTGGTTCTCTGGTTATCTGAGTAACTCACTTCCAGCATTTGAATGGATGCACAGAGCCAATTGGAAATTTAAGAAAATTATACAATGATGAGGTAATCATGGTGGTATCAAAGCATTTCACTGTACAAGTAGCATTGAATCATTGAATTTCAGTGAATTTTGGAGAGTTTCACGTGCCAAAACATATTACACTTTTTTAATTCATACTTGTCCATAATGGTCTTTGAAAGCATTTGCATTTGATTAATTTCAAAACCTCAAAATACACTTTATACTGTCAAACTTGTCCAAACCTCCAGCCATCAACTTCGATCAAGCCACCTCCTAACAAGTTTAATAATGTCAATTCAATTAAGTTTAAACCTAAAGCATAACTATTGTTTGTTATTTGAAAGTATACTAAATCTCAATTATATTCATGTTATTACTGAAGACAAAAGTTTGTAATGTATGCATTGAGTGGGCCTGCAGTTAATTAAAAGCACAATAAAAATTAAAAGAATATTCACACCACAACAAAGGAACCAAATCAAACCAATCATTATTAGACAGATGGGTGCTAAATACTCAAGATTAATGACGACGAGAAAATAGTTGCGATTGAGACTTCAATTTGAAACTTCATATTTTCTTCGTGAAATTACACGCAGCTTTCATTCTAACTAAACCATTAGCAAATATGGAACTGGAAATATATTTCGATGAACTCCTCCGATTTGCATTTTTAAACACAGGACTACAGAAACAAAATTGAAATAACATTTACACGTTTAAGTGTCATTGAAGTTTGTAGCAATCTTAGTCAAATATAAAGGTTCACTTACATTGATCAAGTGACTCGTCTGAATCATCTGGACAATCTGGTTCACCATCACAGAGCCAGTTCAGTGAGATGCAAGTCACATGGTCATGGCAAAGAAATTCAGCTGGTCCACATGTTTTGTGGTCTGCAATCAAAGTGGCAGAAGACAGCAATTAAAAACAAAGGTAAGCCAAGTATGTTTGTGAAGTTATGGGCTCTGAAAAATACAAAATTCTTCCCTGCTTATTGTTTTTGAAAATATATCTACAGAGCATACGATTATCCAGTCCAAATTTAGCCAAGAATGCTAAATCTTTACAAAATATGATCTGTTCCCATACTTTGATCATTTAGTATTTTAACACAGGCATTACGCCAATCAACAATTTGAAATTCATCCTTCGGTTTGTCTGCTTCTCTTTACTCCTCGTACAAGCTCCACTTCCCTGATTGGACTTCCCCTACAATAGTATCTCAAGGAGTATACTTGTCAAGGGGAATGGGCATTTTCTGCCAACTCCCTTTCTTGGTGGTCACCCAGTGGATAGACATAACTGAAGATGCAGAAAACCCATTTGCTTCATTGTAATATATACATTAAAATGCAGAATATCAAGCTCTAGAAATTGTATCATACAATGCACATTAACTTGCACTACATGACACAATTCATATTGAAAAAGCGTGGAAGTGAAATACAGGAATTTAATATACAAGGGATTATCCATCCAAGACTGCTGTACAAGTGACACATGAAAATGACTGGACTCGGGCACTGGTATTCAATGGCAAGTAATCAGTGCTCTGAGATGAGTCTAATTTTTATTTCCTGTGCAATAGACAATAGGCAATAGACAATAGATGCTGGAGTAGGCCATTCGATCCTTCGAGCCAGCACCGCCATCCAATGTGATCATGGCTGATCATCCACAATCAGTACCCCGTTACTGCCTTCTCCCCATATCCCTTGACTCTGCTATCTTTAAGAGCTCTATCTAACTATTTCTTGAAAGCATCCAGAAAACCGGCCTCCACTGCCCACTGAGGCAGAGAATTCCACAGACTCAACTCTCGGTGTGAAAGAGTATTTCCTCATCTCTGTTCCAAATCACTTACCCCTTATCTTTAAACTGTGGCCCCTGGTTCTGGACTCCCCCAAAATCGGGAACTTGTTTCTTGCCTCTAGTGTGTCCAACCCTTAATAATCTTACATGTTTCAATAAGATCCCTTCACATCCTTCTAAATTCCAGAGTATACAATCCCAACCGCTCCATTCTATCAACATATGACAGTCCCGCCATCCTGGGAATTAACCTTGTGAACCTACGCTGCACTCTCTCAATAGCAAGAATGTCCTTCCTCAAATTTGGAGACCAAAACTGCACACAATACTCCAGTTATAGTCCCACTAGGGCCCTGTGCAACTGCAGAATTACCATTTTTGCTCCTGTACTCAACTCCTCTTGTTAAGAAGGCCAACATGCCCTTCGCTTTCCTCACTGCCTGCTGTACGTTCATGCTTACTTTCAGTGACTGATGAACAACGACCCCCAGATCCCATAGTACTTCCCTTTTTCCAAACTTGACCCTATTAAGATAATAATCTGCCTTCCTGTTTTTACCACCAAAGTGGATAACCTCACATTTATTCACATTAAACTACATCTGCCATGCATTTTCCCACTCACCCAACCTGTCCAAGTCACCTGCATCCTCATAGCATCCACCTCACAGTTCACACTGCCACCCAGCTTTGTGTCACCAGCAAATTTGCTAATGCTACGTGTAATCCCTTCATCTAAATCATTAATATATATTGAAAATAGCTGCGGTCCCAGCACCGAGCCTTGCGGTACCCTACTAGTCACTGCCTGCCATTCTGAAAGGGACCTGTTAATCCCTACTCTTTGTTTCCTCCGCCAACCAATTTCCTATCCATGTCAGCACCCTACCCCCAACACTTTGTGCCCTCATTTTGCCCACTAATCTCCTATGTAGGACCTTTTCAAATGCTTTCTGAAAGTCCAGGTACAGTACATCCACTTGCTCTCCCTTGGCAATTTTCCCAGTTACATCCTCAAAAAATTCCAGAAGATTAGTCAAGCATGATTTCTCCTTTGTAAATCCATGCAGACTTGGCCCGATCCTGCAACTGCTATCCAAATGTGCTGCTATTTCATCATTTATAATTGACTCCAGCATCTTCCCCACTACCAATGTCAGGCTAACTGGTCTATAATTCCCTGTTTTCTCTCTCTTTAGTTGTTGTCTCATCAGGCCCTTGTGTAATAGTACAATATCTTTACCTTTACACTCAAATCCACTGGTAATAAAATAAATTATTTGGCTTTCTAATTGGTATGCAATGATTTGTTGCAGGACACAGGTTTCACTGACCAATAAAATTGATACTTTTCAATCTTTCAACATTTATGTTCTATATTTTTCAAATGAAGCCAAAGACTCCTCATTTTTTCACATTATATTCCATTGCCATATCTTCGCTCATTTACTGATATTCCCTTAGGCACTCTCCTCGTCACATTACCACCCAATTGATGGGAATTCTGCAAACTCCTTATCAAGATCATTGAATAGGATAGTAAACAGCTCGGAACCCAGAACAATCCTTACATCGTTTCTCTATTCACAATCCCCCAACCATTTCTTGATCTACACAAATGCATTACCCCCCATTGTGTGTGTATTCATACATGGTTAAACATGTTCCAATGCAGACAATATGGAGAATACTGAAGGGATGCAGATTTACAATGCTTTATGCATCTTTATTTCACTCATGCATCATACACATCAAACATTACACTGCTTTCATCTTCCCATACAACAGATTTATTTATTCACATTAGTTGAAGCTTTAAGCAATTTACATGTTTTCCGAATATATATGATTTTCTAAAATAATTTGTGTCATAGCTGTTTAATTCACAACTTGATTTAAGATACGCGTCACTACTTGAACCAATTCAAAGAATCCAACAATGTTATTCAAAAATTTCCACCAGAAAACCTTCTGGAGAACAATCATGGCCACATGACTCTATACATGTTCTTCTATGCATCAGGCTTCCTTGTCTTTAAATTTGCTTCCACCTTTTCTTTGAAGGATTATAATCCACATGATGAAACAGTGCTGGAGTAACTCAATGGGTCATGCAGCATCTGTGGAGGGAATGGATAAGTAAGGTATTGAGTCAGAACCCTTCTTCACACTCTCGGGAACATTTCCAGTTGGGCCCATCCTTCGGGATCCACTAGTGTCTTTGATTTTCTCAGGATAAACCATATATGAATGCATTTCTTTTTAAGGATTGTTGGTACAATTATCATGATTCTATTGACATTGATCTTGTCCAACATAAACTCAATAATTATTCCTGATAATAAACATTTCTTACGCAAAGATTTCAATACTAGACAAAGTCCACCATTTTCTACAGCTTCCTTTGTTTGAATTTTAGAACCAGGTCTTGATGCAACCAGTCTGTCTGGTCTTCAATGTACACTTGCAGAAGTTTTATAGAGTATTCATCAAAATGCCACATCTCTTCAAATTATGAGATTTCTTTGTGACTCTTTCAATGTAGACCGCTTCAACGGAGCTGTGGCGGAGGCAGCAGCAGCAGAGACCCGACTCGGCCCCGAAGCTGTGGTGGAGGCAGCGGCAGCGGAGGCAGCGGTAGAGGAGACCCGACGGCCTTGGAGCTGTGGCGGCTGCAGCGACCACCCGCGGAGTTTGAACCGTCGCCTCGGCGCAGAGGGAGAACAAAGAGGGAAGAGACAGAGACTTTAAGATTTTGCCTTCCACCACAGTAAGGAGGTGTTTGGTGAACTCACTGTGGTGGATGTTAAATTTGTGTTGATTGTGTGTTTTTGTCATTTTTTAAATTATATGTATGACTGCAGGGAAACAAAATTTCGTTCAAACCGAAAGGTCTGAATGACAATAAACAAATCTAATCTAATCTAATCTAAGTAATGGGCACTGAACTGATCCGACAAATTCAACTATGAAATTGAAGCTGTTGAGTCCTTCCATTACCACCATAGTTCTTAGTTTTCCCTTCTTGAAGTCAATCAGCTCCATATTCTTACTGATGTTGAGAATACATTCATTGTTCAGGTATTATTCAATCAGATTGTTGCTCTCCTGCGTGTAACGCTTTTGCACCTGTTTTCCAACATTATGCACCTTAAGATGTGATACATGCTTCAATGTCCTTAAATAATTTTCATGTAGTTTCCCCAATAGTATATCTAAATTTTATTTTGAAGCATCCATCTGAAAATACTTTCCATTCTTGCTTCATTTCTTCACATAACTGTTGATTTTAATACCATAAACTCCAACATTGGTAATTGTAGATAATTAGATAATTAGTAACACCCGATAGTCTGCAATCCATTTGTTTGGAAATCCAAATGGTTCTGCGTCAGGCAGACTGTGATTCTCTTTAACGCTCCCCAATGTCATTTCCCACACATTAAGGTCCCAGTTCCACCAGTCTCTTGAAATTTAGCTAGCTCTGCTTTCACTCTCTCCCCAGAAAGTCATCAAATTCTTCTCCATTTTTCCTTAATTCATTAGTTACTGTTTCCCACATTCCCTTGGAACAGTGCCCAATTTCCCTCACTCCTTTTAAATGTTATTGTATCAGTTAGGTAAACTGTAGTCATATAATAAATTATGAATTGAAAGTGTGTTAGAGTATTAATTGTAATAACTTCCAACAGGAATATGAATTAAATATATGCCAATCAAGCGCCAAAGTCTCCAGTATACTTTATTGTGCCTCATTAAACATTTCTGCTCCAAAGTTTTCAATACTTATCCTGAATGTTTCATATTCAACGGTCTTTTTATTAATTATATTTGGAAGAACTGATTCAATTATCCTTACCTATAACTTTGTAGCAGGGCTCATGTCAATACACTGACCATTTAACTATTCCTGTATGTAAAATATGTTCAACTTTCACTACTACTGTGGCTTAATTATTACTGGAGCAAAATACTCCATTGTTCCCAAGATTGTGTAGAGTTTCTTTCCTTGGTGTTATGCTGTGAAAAAATGTAATATTCTGCGATGAAAGCTCACCTCTGGGCATTCAGGGGTGAGAATGATTTACTGCCTTGATTTAAAATTTCATGCTAAGGAAATGTTCCTTTTTGGATGAAGCATTTTGCAGTTTAAAAATGACGAACATATGGTTGATGGTTTCACTTACATCTATAACAGCAACATCAACATAACTGCATTGTAGATTCTGTTTTGTAACTTTGCTGCTGCTCTATGACTATAAACTAATGTCATATTTGTACCATGTATTTGACAAATTATTCAGCATTCTTTGATGACATTTCCATTGCTATCACAATCTAGCAAACAATATTCACGTGAGATGCTATTGTTTAATGATGCAAAATGAATTTGCTCATTAATGGAACCACAAACAATTTTACCATGGTGCACAAGATTAAAAAGCATAAACCCTTAGTATTGAGCCAAATCTCAGTGTGATAATAGACTTTCTTGTATTTCAAATTCCAAGCTTGTAACAAATCAGAATACCTTACAAACTATTGTTATGGCAGAGGATGCCATTCAGGCTATTGCGCCTATGCTTGCTCCCATCATAGTCACGACAGTGTCATTTACATCCCCTCTGCAGCCCTGCCTCTTATTCCTTCACATGACCTTTGATTCTCTTTCATCTGTTGCCATTTCCTTGCACTAACTTTGCTGTAACTAATTATTCTAGCAGATACAGCAGGAAACTAGAACATTCAGTCAAAATCCATTTGGTCAAAAGGAGAATAGACAACACCACATATACACAGAGGGATTAAAGCACTAATTATAATTATTTAGGATTGAAAAGTATAATCTTGCATATTTTGTGCATCAATGGGGCATCCTTTGCTTTCTATTGCACACAAAACAAATTAGCTTACTTGCTAGTAGACAAAAATGCTGGAGGAACTCAGCGGGTGAGTCAGCATCTATGTAGAGAAGGAATAGGCGAGGTTTCTGGTCGCGACCCTTCTTCAGCCTGTTCCTTCTCTCCATAGATGCTGCCTCACCCGCTGAGTTCCTCCAACATTTGTGTCTACCTTTGATTTTTCCAGCTTTTTGCAGTTCTTTCTTAAACAGCTTACTTGCTGTATGTATTACAGTTAGAAAAATAGCTTTCTTATGCTCTCTTAAAGCATTATATTGTGCAGGTGTATTTTGACTTTTGTCATCAATTTTTCCTACATTATTTATCCTACAAAACATCTTCACGTGCTTTATATGTGAACTGAATGACTCATAAACCCATCATTTATGCTGTTGCTTCCAAAGTAACAAGCTTGAATTTGAGCATCATATACATCTTCTTCTGCTGATGCAGGTCCAGTCAAAAGTGCTGATTTCAGCCTTTAATCTCGAAATTATCCTCAATTTAGCAAAGTTTGTTTACTTCATTGTTCACAACTTCCAACTGAAAGATGCTATATATAATGCAATTACATACGAGTCGCTTGCTATTGGAAAGCAAAACATCAATTTAGTTTGAAGTTCCCGTGACCTGTATGAAATGTTATTACCTTTATCCTGTTTCTGTACACTGGACGGCTTGGTTGTAATCATGTATAGACTTTCTGCTAAATGATACCAACGAACCTGCCTCCACCACTTCCACTGGGAGCTCATTCCACACCGCTACCACTCTCTGAGTAAAGAAGTTCCCCCTCATGTTACCCCTAAACTTCTGTCTCTTAATTCTGAGGTCATGTCCTCTTGTTTGAATCTTCCCTATTCTCAAAGGGAAAAGCTTGTCCACGTCAACTCTGTCTATCCCTCTCATCATTTTAAAGATCTCTATCAAGTCCCCCCTTAACCTTCTGCACTCCAGAGAATAAAGACCTAACTTATTCAACCTATTTCTGTAACTTAGTTGTTGAAACCCAGGCAACATTCTAGTAAATCTCCTCTGTACTCTCTCTATTTTGTTGACATCCTTCCTATAATTGGGCAACCAAAATTGTACACCATACTCCAGATTTGGTCTCACCAATGCCTTGTACAATTTTAACATTACATCCCAGCTTCTATACTCAATTCTCTGATTTATAAAGGCTAGCATACCAAAAGCTTTCTTTACCACCCTATCTATATGAGATTCCGCCTTCAAGGAACTATGCACGGTTATTCCCAGATCCCTCTGTTCAACTGTATTCTTCAATTCTCTACCATTTACCATGTACGTCCTATTTTGATTTGTCCTGCCAAGGTGTAGGACCTCACATTTATCAGCATTAAACTCCATCTGCCATCTTTCAGCCCATTATTCCAAATGTCCTAAATCACTCTGTTGACTTTGGAAATCCTCTTCATTATCCACAACACCCCCTATCTTGGTATCATCTGCATACTTACGAATCCAATTTACCACACATTCATCCAGATCATTGATGTACATGACAAACAACAAAGGACCCAACACAGATCCCTGAGGCACCCCACTAGTCACCTGCCTCCAACCCGATAAAGAGCCATCCACCATTACCCTCTGGCTTCTCCCATTCATCCACTGTTGAATCCATCTTGCTAATCCTGCATTTATACCCTACAGTTGAACCTTCTTAACCAACCTTCCATGAGGAACCTTGTCAAAGGCCTTACTAAAGTCCATATAGACAACATCCACTGCTTTACCCTCGTCAAATTCCCTAGTAACCTCTTCAAAAAATTCAAGAAGATTAGTCAAACATGACCTTCCAGGCACAAATCCATGTTGACTGTTCCTAATCAGACCCTGTTTATCCAGATGCTTACATGTATTATCTCTAAGTATCTTTTCCATTAATTTGCCCACCACTGAAGTCAAACTAACAGATCTATAATTGCTAAGTTTACTCTTAGAACCCTTTATAAACAATGGAACAACTTGCGCAGTATGCCAATCCTCGGGGACTATTCCCGTTTCTAATGACATTTGAAATATTTCTGTCATAGCCCCGGCTATTTCTCCACTAACTTCCCCCCAATGTCCTAGGGAATATCCTGTCAGGACCTGGAGACTTGTCCACTTTTATGTAATGAAATGTTTCCCAACTAATCTCCAGAAAGACTCGACTTTCGATATCTACCTCGATCATACTTGGCCCAGCACTGCAGAGGTCGAGCTGTTGCCTAACAGCGTCGGAGACCAGGGTTCAATCCTGATGAATGATGCTGTCTGCCCGGAGTTTGTATATTCTCAGTGACCTCATGGGTTCTCTCTAGGTGCTACAATTTCCTCCCATATTCCAAAGATGTGCAAGTTTGTTTGTTAATTGGCTTCTGTAAATTGCCCCGAGTGTAGGTTGTAAAAGTGGGACCACACAGAACTCGTGTTGTTTCTCATGTGGACTCAGTTGGCTGAAGGACCCGTTTCCATGCTGTTTCGCTAAACAGACAATCTCTCAATGTTTGTGATCATTAAGAATGGGTCATGTGTGTGGAACCAGGATTGGGCCTGCAGTGTCCTCATTAGTCATTCTGCTGAGCATGTACAACAGGTCTTTCAAGCCCAATTTAACTTCCATAAACAAAACTGCACAGGATTCCAATTCCAATTCCAAAACTATAGCAAAATTTGTTCCCTTGTATATTAGTCATACAGCATGGAAACAGGCCCATTGGTCTTGTTTCTTGGTCCTCCAAAATATTCCAAATGGAATTTATACTGGAGATCGAGTAAGATGCTAATCCACACATTTCACCTGCCCATGTTGACCCAGATATATATATATCCCTCTAAACCTTTCCTATTCATAATTTGAGATCATTTCCCATTATTATTTATTTTTGTTGATGCAGGCATGCGAGAGTCTTGAGAAAAACAAACAAACACCATTAACTGCCCATCAATAATTGCAATTTAAAAAAGTGATGATCTACAGCAATCCTTCTTAACAAGGTGCTTCACAATGCTGTTGGGACTGGAATTTCGCTGATTTACCCGACAATAGCAATATATTTCCAGTGTCTATTGAAACAAAGAATAGAAGATGCTGGGTAATACACAAAACAACACAAATTGCTGGAGTAACTCAGCAGGTCAGGCAGCACCTCTGGAAAATATGGATAGAACCATCCATGTTCTCCAGAGATGCTGCCTGACCTGCTGAGTTAATCCAGCACTGTTGTTTGGTGCCACGGTGCTGTCTTCACAGATCAGTTAGCCTCTATCTGGAACAGGATGGTGCAATTGGGCTCCGACAGCTGGCTGAATCCTAAATATATTGGAAGACGTTAAAATCAGTTTGAAGTTTAGGTAAGAACTACTTTTCTGCAGAATTAGTACAGTTTTTTTTTGATTTGTTCATTCCTTTAAACACTTTTGTCATCTGTTGTGTTGTCTGTTACCCAGTTATATGTGTTTTTTATACAGTTCTTGCTTTTTCAGGAAGTTATCACTTCATGGTAAAAGAATCATGCAACAATGAAAAATATAATGCTTTCAAAGCTAAGTTACTGCACAATAACTTGTGTAATTTTTTTAGGAAGTGTCTGCAGCAAATTCTATTTTAAAGGACAAAGTTCTACACATGATTGCTCCAAAAAAGAAAAACTAATAATGGTTGTAAATTTTAGGAAAACAATTTCCGATGAGATTTGCTAAAATGGTGCACTTGTTACGCTTGGCTGAAAACTTGAGTCCCTTTCTTTTATTAGTTTTCAACTGGATAAGCAGTCCATTTACCAGAATGTCAATTGCATATACATTCTCAAACAAATGCAATGGAGAAATTTCAACATGCATCCTTCCATTCTTTTTAGAGTCTGCATTTTTTTCCCTTTGCTTTTAACTGTGATACACCTTCAGCTATGATAAATCAAACCATTGAGCAATTTAACTTTGAAGAATGTTCAGTCGACTCAGCACTGGAATTACTTTCACCTTATCAGAAAGACAAATAATCTTCTCCTTGTTAGGTAGGTTTCCATTATTCATCGAGACAGAGGCCTTGCTTTTAAATATCGGGATCAAGAACCTGACTCCATTTCTGTCCCATTTAAATTTTTACTCACACACATCAGGCTATTAATGAGGCTCTCAGATGTGACAGGTGGTGATCCAATTAACATACCAAGGCCATAAAGTTAACCACAGATTAACCCACACCAGTGGCTGCTAGGTAACAGACTTGACAAAGATCCAACCAAGCACATTATTGAAATTGGGCTTTTTTAGGCATTTTGGGAGGGAGAGGTCTTCTAAAGCCCGACTAAAATATCTTCAAACGTCACCAATTGTAGTTCAGACTGCCTTCACTACACCAGTCATTATTGCAGCCCAAGAATTTTCTTTGTCACCTCCCAGCTCTGGACTGTGCACTTGCTATAAATGGCTTGGGATCATCTGTTAACTGGTACAATTATTATTTCCACATGGGCCTGTCCCACTTAGGCGATTTTCAGGCGACTGCAGGAGAGTATGCAGTTGCCACATGTTCGCGGGTAGTTGCCGGGGAGTCGCCTTCATGGTCGCGAGGAGTTCCCGCATTCTGGGAACTAGGCGGGGGGTGTGTGTGTGTGTGTGTGTGTGTGTGTGTGTGTGTGTGTGTGTGTGTGTGTTCGTTGCACTCTGAAAGTCGTTGTTCCAGTTGGCAGTTTTTCAGGCAACTGCCGGCAACTTGACAGTCGCCGGCAGCCCGCTGAAAAAGCGCCTAAATGGGACAGGCCCAACAGCGAATCAAAAATGCTAGTGAGAAAACCTAGCAGGCTAATTTGAAAAGGTTTAATGCATCAGCTTTCAAGTGAAAGTAAAACATGTTAAAATATAAATTGGGACTTTCAGAATGTGTTAATGTTATTAATTTAAAAGTGATGCATGAGCAATGCTCAATAATAATTTTCATCCTCCCCTTCAAATCTCTTCATGCCCTTGCAGCTCTCTATTTTGTAACTTTTCTGCAAACCACTCAAATATTCAAACTTTGAAGGTCATTTAAACTAGTCTGGCAGGGATATGGGACCCAAAAGAGGAGTGAGGGGGTCTATAGGGTCACAACCCGAATTGTCACATATTCCTTTTCTCCAAAGATGCAGCCTGACCCACTGAGATACCCACCATTGTGTCTATTGCAGGAGTGAGGCAATTGAGAAGGTCGAGGCAAATACAGTTAAACAGAGCATGTCCCCAACGCAATATTTCCACCTCTCCAACAATTCCAATATTGGTGGCCAGTTGAGAGGAGGGCTATCTGGAGCGCTAGTATAGGTGATTCATTTGTCTCTGTCACCTCTCCATCCCTCTCATTTTCCCTACCCTCAGTCACTCTCTCCCTCACCTCTCCCTCTTTGCACTCGCCACTAAAGACAATGTTTAAATAACATTTCTTCTTCTACCATCCCCCACCACTGTCAACTCTCATAGCTTGTGTATTGGCAGCAGAGACCACAGAATGGCAGGTGGAGTTTAATTCAGATAAATATGTTGTATTGTGATAGAACAAAGCCAGCACTTACAGAGTAAAAGATAGGGAAGTGTTGTAGATCAGAATGACCACATCTAGACCTGCAGGTACATTCTCCTATGAAGGTGATGACACTTGGCTTTATTGGTTGAAGTTATTGTGTACAGGAGGTGGGACATTATTACAACTGTACAAGGTATTGCTATGGTTACAATTGGAGCACTGCACACAGCTCTGGTTACTCTGCAATCAGGAAGATTGTATTAATCTAGAAAGGCTGCAAAAGGATTTGTGTAGATCTTACTGAGTCAGCAGTGTTCGAGTTAGAAAAGTGGGGTATTTTTTTCCTCCTGGAGCATAGGATGCTTCGGGTGACCTTAAAGGCATAACATCATGATTAGTTTAGTTAAAGTGAATATATACAGAATCTACCCCTGGAAACATGAAACTGAGAAACTTCATGAAACTATGATTGTCCTTGGGTTGACAGATAGACAACTGGAGTTCAGAGAAAGAAAGTCAATTCATTTCCTTCAGCTCAGAATCTATTTTAAAACACAAGTAAAAACCTTTTGATTCCACATAACATACTGCAATAGAAATTGCTATTTTTTTATTCATTTAGCGAGTTAGATATAATCTTTCTACAGGTTTGGCCATGGTTGCCAACTGCGCGTTCAATGGCTTGGACATAAAACTCTGAAGTTCCATGTTTAAAGCTCTCTCCTTTAGCTTCTCTTTCCTTCTTTGAGGCGGTCTTTAAAATCACCAAACTTGGCCCTTATTTTTTTTTTAAGATTCTGTAACTTGCAGGGTTTTATTGGCAATGTTTTTCTGAGACACTTGGATCATTTTATTTTATCACCTTCAAAGTTGAAAACAAGATCATGCTTGAGGATTTTATTTCATAATTGTTTTGTACTTTTATCAGTGATTTTGAATGGTATTGGCAGTGAAGCAATATTGATTAACCCAATCTGTTATGACAGTCAGTTGAGTATCATACTCACAGCTGAGATGTTCATCTGGCTGCACATTGCATGGTTGGACATAAATTACTGACACCATTTTATGTTTTTTATCAATGCTTTCACAAAAATTCACCAATTGTGCTACAAATTGATTTGCAGCTGACTTTCGAGCTATAAATTATTTGCTGCAACTGCACAAATTAAATTTTTGGCTATTCATCGCTTCATGTGCCAATTTTACTTTATTTTCTCCATAATGATTGCTTCAACAGTACCATGTTTAATGCAGTAATTACTCTAAAGTATTTCATAGGAACATTATCAATTTATATAGGGACATACACTGGGAAAATCAATGGCAAGAATTTTGTTGGCTGTTTCGTATGGAGTCCAAAGGTGAATCAGGAACCTACCGAGATATTAGAATATGTATATGTGGGGAGTCTCTGATCATCACTAGGCCAGATGGTACAAGAATTGCCAGTTTCATAAGACATTACATTATTTTAAATTATTTATGTTTGATTTAGTGTTTTTAATTATTTAAAAGTTTAAAGTGTTCTATGTGATTCCTTTCAGCCATTTTTGATCTTCATTTCATCTTTAATTGGTTTTAAAACACGAGATGCCAAGGCCAAGGGAATGGCTTAGGATAGGGTCTGGGGAGTTAACAGAGCTTGAGATTAAGAGAGAATGATAATCAACACTTAGCACAAATACAAAGCTGCATCACAAATAGAATTTAAGCTCAAGTACAGGAAGTTAATCAAGTCAAGTTTCATTGTCCTATCAGAGTGTTTCCGAGGATCCTCCAGTGCTTCTACGCAGCGGCGGTGGAAAGTATCTTGTCCGGGAACATTACCATCTGGTTTGGAAATTGCTCTGCCAAGGACAAGAAGGCTCTGCAGAGAGTAGTGCGTTCGGCCGAACGCACTATGAGAACTTCACTTGCCCCCCTGCAGGAACTATACATCAGGAGGTGCAACTCCAGAGCCAACAATATTATGAGAGACCCCTCCACCCCTGCAACGGACTGTTCCAGTTGCTACGGTCAGGCAAACGCCTCCATTGCCATGCGGTGAGAACAGAGAGGTTGAGAAGGAGTTTTTTCCCCAGAGGCCATTAGGACTGTAAACGCCTATCTCACCAGGGACTAACTCTACTGAACATATTTCCTTCCATTATTTATTATGTAAAGGTATATGTGTGTTATGATTGTGTTTATAGTTTGTTTGGTTGTTTGGTTATTTGTCTTTTTCCACAAAAGTCCGCGAGCATTGCCACTTTCATTTCACTGCACATCTCGTATGTGTATGTGACAAATAAACACGACTTGACTTGACAATAAACTCACTTGGAGTTTATTGTCATGTGTCCCTGATAGGACAATGAAATTCTTGCTTTGCTTCAGCACAACAGAACATAGTAGGCATTGATTACAAAAACAGATCAGTGTGTCCATATACCATTATATAAATATATACACACATGAATAGATAAACTGATATCTGAAGGAGGAGTCATATAGCATGGATGGAAATGTGCCCAACGTGCCCATGCTGACAAACATGCCTGGTCTACATTAGTCCCACCTGCCTGCATTTGGCTCATAACTCTCCAAACTTATTCTATCCATGCACCAGCCTAAATGTTTATTTTAAACTACCTGCCACGACAACCTCCTCCGGCAGCTCATTCCATATACCTACCACCCTTTGTGCAAATAATTTGCCCCTCAGTTTCCTATTAAATCTCTCCTTTCTCACTTAAAACCCATATCCCAGTGGCAATCTTGTATTAGGATAAGAGCATCACCTAAAATGAGGTATAATCAAACATCATAATATTATAGATGGTATTTTATTATCCTCAACTGTATGGTTATTTTGCTATTAGCGTGAAAGTGACATCTAGCTCATTGGCACAGTCTTTAGGTATTACTAGACTAAGTGGGAACCGTTGGGTCCCATGTTCACACGTGAGGGCTGGTCCCCTGACGCAATATTCCACCTCACCACCAATTCCAATATTGGTGGCCAGTGGGGGGCTTTCTGGAGTGCTGGTATGGGTTCTTGGGGTGGCAGCTCAGTCCCTCAAGCCTGATCTGCTGGCAGCTCATGCACGGCTGGTGGGCTGGCATTTGACTCGTGACTATTCCTTGAAATTCAATTTCAAGCAGGGTGCAAGGTCACCAAATTCAAATCCATGTTCGTACCATTTCAAGCAGGGTGCAAGGCCACCAAAGTTAAGTGCAGTTTCTTACCACTATGAGCAGTTTGCAAGGCCACTGAATTCAAGTGCAGTTTCCAACCACTTCAAGCAGGGTGCAAGGCCACCAAATTCAAGTGCAGTTTCATACCACTTCAAGTTGGATCCAAGGCCACCAAATTCAAGTGCAGTTTCATACCACTTTTAGCAGGTGCAAGGCCACCAAATTCAGTGCAGTTTCATACCACTTCAAGCAAGATGCAAGCCTGCCAAATTCAAGTACAGTTTCATTCCACTTCAAGCAGAGTCCAAGGCCACCAAATTCAAATGCAGCTTCATACCATTTCATGCAGGGTGAAACCACCATAAAACCACACAAAATACCAAACTCACAGTTCAGTAGACATTAAGTGTGTTCAGTTGATTCACAGCTCAGACAGAGTCATGACCTCTCCCTCCCCCATCATGCAGAGACTGAGCCACACCCACACTTCCGGGTTTTACAACCCCTCCCCCTCCCACCAGAGAAGGTGTGGCTTTCAGGGCGTGATTGGCAGGACACTAACACTTTTATTTTTCATTGATGGGAAGAATTCTCTACACCTGCTCAGCGGAGGGGGGACTGAGTAAGATGGCCAAAAATCACAGCCGTAAGTGGTAGCATTTTATCTAAAATCAATATACAGTGCAAACAGGAAGTGAGTGCATTTGCATTAGTGCCTTTTAACTTCAAGCAAAAGCACCCAAGCCACCATTGGCAGTAAGTAGTGCATTTCACCTTCATGCCACCATTGGCAGTAAGTAGTGCATTTCAACTTCAAGCCAAAGCACCCAAGTCACTATTTGCAGTAAGTAGTGCCTTTCAACTTCAAGTCAAAGCACCCAAGCCACCATATGCAGTAAGTAGTGCCTTTCAACTTCAAACCAAAGCACCCAAGCCACCATTTGCAGTAGGTAGTGCCTTTCAACCTCAAGCCAAAACACCCAAGCCACAATTTGCACTCAGAAGTGCCTTTCACCTTCACGCCAAAACACCCAAGCCACCATGTCCAGTAAGTAGTGCCTTTCAACTTCAAGCCAAAGCACTCAAGCCACCATTTGTGGTAAGTAGTGCCTTTCAACTTCATGCCACCATTTGCAGTAAATAGTGCCTTTCAACTTCAAGCAAAAGCACCCAAGCCACCATTTGCAATAACAAGTGCCTTTCAACTTCAAGCCAAATCACCCAAGCCACAATTTGCAGTTAGTGCCTTTCAACTTCAAGCCAAAGCACCCAAGCCACCATTTGCAGTAAGTGCCTTTCAATTTCAAGCAAAGCAGCCAAGCCACCATTTGCAGTAAGTAGTGCATTTCAACCTCGAGCCAAAGCACCCAAACAACCATTTGCAGGCAGTGCATTTTTACTTCAAACAAACCATATTTTCATTTTCAAACCACATTAAGGGTACTCACAGTTGTGTAGACATTTGTTCAGTGTTATTCAGAGCTCAAACAGACATGACCATTGGCTTCATCCATCTTGCAGAGACTGAGTGAGGCACACCACTTCCTGGTTTTATAGTCCCTCCCCCTCCCTCCAGCAGAGAGAATGGTGAATTTTTTAAAAACATTAATATCTCTCTGATTGGTCATCGATGGGAAACATCCTCCGCACCCGTAAGGCAGAAGGGGGCTCTGAGCGAGGTGGCCAAAAATGACGGCTGTAGGTGGTGGCGTTCTGTCGGAAATCGCAGTGGGCCAAAAGCGGTCAAGATCAGAGATTTAGTAATATAGATTATTGAGTAGCTTGAACTGGATGTGAATGACAAATAATACTAACCCTCAGATGATGCATTGGGCTAAAAAAAAAAAAAATACATATGGCTTTGTTACTTTTATGATCGTAATATATATTTTCAACAAACCCTTTAGAAGTTTAGACTGATCTCAGAGAGAGACGCCTAGATTAGTACTAACAAAATTGGAAATATTTTGGAATAGAAGATTTGGCTTGGTAATTGAAAGGGCAGAGTATCAGTCATGGAGATTGCATGGTGATGGGATAAAGTGGAAACAAAATGAGAATGGAATGATTAATAAGGAAATATAGAGTTGCTGAATCTGAGTCCTCAATGGCATTTGAAACAAACAATGGACAAAGAATTAGAGGCCT
Organism: Leucoraja erinaceus; assembly: GCF_028641065.1. NCBI lineage: Eukaryota > Metazoa > Chordata > Chondrichthyes > Rajiformes > Rajidae > Leucoraja > Leucoraja erinaceus. The sequence goes on from NC_073383.1 coordinate 60,100,758, forward strand.
GGCTATGACTGTGGAGGACACCGCCCAATCCATCACATGTACTGATCTCCTCACCATTCAAGGGATCTATAGGAGATGCAGCCTCAAAGACAGCCAGCATCATTAAAGCACTTGCAACACCCACATCACACTGGCCATGCTCTGATTTCACTTCTACCATTGAGAAGAAGGGACAGAAGTCTGAAAATGGCGAACTCCAGGTTCAGGAACAGCTTTGTCCCAACAACCATCAGCTCGTGAACACTACACAACATTAACTATACTATGAACTATAGATTACTTTGGTTGCACTAAGAACATTGGGGTTTTATGCACTAGTATTATAGTTATGAATTTCTTTATCTACGAGTATTTTGTTTACAGGCCTGTCATCCCACTGCAAGTTAAGAATTTCATTGTTCCATTGTCAGTACACATGACAATTATCCTTGAAGAAATTTACATGTCTGAGGAATAAATAGTTAAGAAAAGACAACAAAATCCAGAGCTAAAGTTGGGTGGCACAGCGGTGCAGCTGGTAGATCCGCTGCCTCACAGCACCAGAGACTTAGGTTCTACCCTGACCTTGGGTGCTGTCTGTGTGGAGTCTGCACATTCTCCCTGTCACTGTGTGGGTTTCCTCCCGCATCCCGAAGATGTGCGGGTTTGTAGGTTAATTGGCCTCTGCAAATTGCCCCTAATGTTTAAGGAGTGAATCAGAAAGTGGGATAACATAGAACTAGTGTGAGCGGGTGATTGGTCAGTATGGATTCAATGGGCCAAATGGCCTCTTTCCATGCTGCATCTCTAAACTAAACTGGTGAGCAATCGCTTGATGCTGGGGTGAAACCTTTTTAGAGCATGCACCAGCTAACGTCCAAGTCGATGTGGCAGATCACAGCTAAGAAGCGGTTATATCGATCAGATTACTGATCAGCATGCCAGTGGGCTATTTCCAGTGGGTGTGCAGGATGGTTCATGGGCCAATAAGTATCCCAATCATTTTTGTAACAGCGGTATGTGTAAACAGTTTATTTTGGAAATTTTAACTGAACGACAATAGGGTTGTCGAATGTAGAAAGCACAAGACCAGGCCACATATTTAGAATCCAAACATGAGTAAAGGTTCCCCACACAATTAAAATTGATATCAGAACCATGCATCATTTAACAGAATTGCAAGAGGTATTCAGGAAGTAAAATGTGAAATTTGTGGAGTTAATTTTTAGTGGATAGAGTTGCTGAATAGTGGAAGAAATGTAATTATTAGGTAGGTATTCAGAGGAAGGCCTGGGAAGGTTATGTGTCATTGAGGAGTTACTCAGACCAGAACACATTGAACATTAAAAATTATATTTTTAATAAAAATATGACTATGTTGATTAGAAAGTAAGGAATTATGTTTTCCATTTTGAAAAAAAAAGCAAGTGGTGATCAGAAATAGATCTACATCGGAGAATTGGCATTCTATAAGCTGGGTTGCCAAACATAGCCATTTTAATTTGCTTAAAACTACAATTGACAACAATGGGTGGAGTTAAAGTAAAAGTTATAGTCAGGCAACACAGAAACAGGTCCTATGGCCCACCAAAACCATAATGACCAACCACCCATCCAATTAACCTACCAACCCACAGGGCTTTTGGATGGAGGGGAAAATTGAGGCACTAACGGAAAGCCCATTCGGTCACAGGAAGAACATGCAAACTCCACACAGGCAGTGACAGATGTCAGGATCAATCCCAGGTCTCCGGTGAGGTGTGACAGCAGCTCTGCTCACTGTGCCTTATCAAACTATAGGTTATAGAAATTTCCAAGAGGAAATCTACATCTTTCATTCTTGGTGGAGGATTTGGAGTCTTCAATGCTTTCTTTTCTATCTGACAAAAAATAGATTTTTTTAATTCTGAGCCTGATCTACTTCTAAATCCCTTTTTATAGCCTTTCAGTTTATAGTCAAATTTATTGCTGCCATTTGAAGAATTTATATTTGAGTGATTTCAAATATCTGGCTATAAATGGAATATATTCCAGCAAACAATGAGATAGCTTAGAAGCTCATTGTACAAAATCTGTTCAGATCAGTTTATAGGTTGTGGTGCTCTCGTGTTTGGTCTAAGTGATAGATCAATATGCTCATAGCAACCAGTGACCTGAACCCTTTAACTCAGCTGCGGCATGCACGTACATGATCTTTGCACTCATGAATACATTGCTGAGTGATTCTATGACTCTTTGAAAATACCTCATGAATGCCCCCATGACAACTCATGAATGGTCTCATTACTTATTCAATTTTTCAGAAAACGGTCATTGTTATTGGTCCAAAAGCTAATGCCCATCTTTCACTGTACTTGAGAAGGTAGTGGTAAATCACCTCAAAATATAGTCCTTCCAGTGAAAGAACTACCATAATGTTGTTAGGAAGGAGATACCATAATTTGGATCCAGCAAAGATGCAAGAATAATATTAAGATTGTGTGCTACTTGGAGGTAATGGATGGGCAATGGTGATACTCAGAATTTTCTTCTTGATGATAAATGGCATGTTGATATCACTAAAAAGTTAAACATTATTTTGTCTTCCGTACGAGGCAAATATGGTTATGAATCTGGCATGGCAACACCTTTTTGCGTATAAAAATGCGCTGGCATTGCTATTCATCTGCTGCCCTTGTCCATTCTGATAGTTTTGCTTGTGGCATTGGTAGATGTGATGATTGGCTTCAGCGAGTAACTATACTGTATTTTGCAAATGGGAAACACTGTAATCATAACACCCAGTGGTGGATGACATTTTTTTTTAAGGGTGGTTGAGGTATCAAGCATGCAGGCTGTTTTATCCCAAATAACATTGACCTTCTGGTGTATTGTATGAACTATGTTTATCCAGGTAAATTGAGAGCATTGAAACACTTTGGCTCGAAATTCAGCTTATGCTTTAACAGAATTGTGGGTCATCTATTCAGCACTTTTGATTGCATGTGTCCTGCAAATACTATGCACTGGTCTTGTTTGAGATTGCTCATGGGATGAAATCCCGGAGGGGACATGTAGGGGCACGTCCCCCTTTTTTTCCCCCAGAGGTGGGGGACAATCCACCCCCCCATGTTTTGTAATCCAGATTTAAAAATTCAGTGAAAAGAAAATCTATTAATAATCTCCGCTTTCCGCGAGACAGTGGGGGTGGGACTGATGATTGAGGGCGCTGATGGATGAGAGAGACGTCAGTCAGCAGGCAGGGGGGGGGGGGGGGGACATGATGATTCAGCGCGATGATTGGAGGTGTCGGTCAGAGGCGGAAGTAAGGGGGGTGGGACTGAGGATAGAGCACGGTGAATGGAGGAGGGAGACGTCCTGGTGGAGCAAAGATCATAGAGTGGAGCTTGATCTTTGCCATTCAGAGCCGCTGTTCATCTGGGAATGAAGCTGTTCCTGAGTCTGGAGGTTCTTGTAGAAGGCCATGTAACGTCTGTCGGAGTATTGGGGGTAGAGTGCCGACATGGATAGAAAATTGGTTGGCAGGCAGGAATCAAAGAGTTTGGATTAACGGGTCCCTTCCAGAATGGCAGGCAGTGACTAAATCAATGATTTATATGACGGTATTCAAAGCAACATTAGAAAATTTGCAGATGGTACAAAGCTGGATGGCAGTGTGAACTGTGAGGAGGATGCTACGAGAATGCAGGGTGACTTGGACAGCTTGGCTGAGTGGGCAGATGCATGGCAGATGCAGTTTAATATGGATACATGTGAGATTATCCACTTTGGTGGAAAAAACAGGAAGGCAGATTATTATCTAAATGGTGTCAAGTTGGGAAAAGGGGAAGTACAACGGGATCTGGGGGTCCTTGTTCATCAGTCACTGAGAGTAAGCATGCAGGTACAGCAGGCAGCAAAGAAAGCGAATGGCATGTTTAGCCTTCATAACAAGAGGACGTGAGTATAGGAGCAAAGTGGTCCATCTGCAGTTGTATGGGGCCCTAGTGAGATCACACCTGGAGTATTGTGCAGTTTTGGTCACCTAATTTGAGGAAGGACATTCTTGCTATTGAGGGAGTGCAGCGTTCACAAGGTTCATTCCCGCGATGGCGGGACTGTCATATGCTGAGAGAATGGAGCGGCTGGGCTCAGGAGTTTAGAAGGATGAGAGGGTATCTTATTGAAACATATAGGATTATTAAGGGTTTGGACACGCTAGAGGCAGGAAACATGTTCCCGATGTTGGGGGAATCCAGAACCAGGCTCCACAGTTTAAGAATAAGGGGTAAGCCATTTATAACGGAGACTAGGAAAAACTTTTTCACACAGACACTTGTGAGTCTGTGGAATTCTCTGCCTCGGAGGGCGTGGAGACCAGTTTTCTGGATACTCTCAAGAGAAAGCTAGATAGGGCTCTTAAAGATAGCGGGAGTCAGGGGATATGGGGTGAAGGCAGGAACGGGGTACTGATTGGGGATGATCAGCCATGATCACATCCAAAGATGATGTTAGCTCGAAGGGCTGAATGGCCTACTGCACCAATTGTCTATTGTTTATTGTCTAGGTTTTACATAGAATTTTTCAGATTTTACTTGGTAAAAGGCATAATATTCACCCAAAATCCTTGGTTAATTGATGTAAAGAAAAATTGTCTGTTTCGAACATTCATTTGCCAAGAAGAACACTTTATCACAGAAACTTTGTTAATATTTTCAGCTTGACTAGCCTGAAATAAATCTTTGTAAATCTAATCCATTGTTTGTTCCAAAGTGTGTAGATTAGCATAGATGCAAAGTAATTCTTAGTGTGAGAGAGTATCACTCTACTTCAACATCATGTGAACAATTATCCTTCCAAGTGATATCTCATGTTCTGCAATGTGTTTTACAGACCATAAAGCAAATAGGGAGTTTACTGCTGCAACACTGAAAAATGCAGCAACTAATTTACACTTGGGCCCGACAAAGCAGCAGGATATGGCTTCAGGAAAAGATCTTGGCAAAGACGGAAGCTTTGCTGATCCTCTATGAATTCCATCAGGAGATGTCTTACACCTCTCTGAGGAGTCAGTTGGAATTTTGGTTTAACTAAACGTATCTATGAACCGGCTGTTTTGATGCTCAGTTATACTGGAGACTAGTTCAAGTTTTAAAAAGTGTATTGCTAGCATTTGATCAAGAAAAATATATACTGCTGGAGCTTGCAGTTCATCCAGCAGTCTGTTTTTTGCTCAAGATTCTAGTATATGCACTCATCTTTCCATTCCAATGGCACTTATTGCAATTAAATATCTGTATGTGATGAGATGACAATACATCTTTTACCTGCACTGAAGCAGGAGACATGAATGGGTAAATTATACAGATAGCTGAATAGCATTTTATGCACAATGGAATTATGCTCTTTTAGTTCTGACAGTTCTGACCTTTATATCATGATTTCTTTTTATTTCAAGTCTTAGTGCACTTTTGGAATATTTCCTGCCTCCATTTTATTTAACACTCTTTGTATATTTAAAAATGTTTTTGTATTGGAGTCGTTGGCATATGGGTGATTGTTTGATTGAATAACTATTTTACTCCAATCGGTGCTCGTTGGATTGGACTGGCTTTTGTGTGCAACAATTTGTACTAGAGTTCTATGGTATGGCTTGGCACTCTCACTGTGTATCTCCCTGTACTGTAGTACCTCCCTATTATGTGCTTGTAGATTGCTGATGCCTGATACACAATTGGTATTCGACTTTGCTAAAAGAATGTTAAATGAACAGCTAGAGAGTGGAGTTCATAGATAAGATATGATGGGCAACACCCCATGCCAATTAAGAAGAACAACTGTTTGCTGCAGTTATTCACGACTTGTATACTGTGTGGGAGCTTGCTCATTTCATCCAGCAGTCTGTTTTTTGCTCAAGATTCTGTGTGGGCCCCCTTGAGTACAGTAAACCATAGAATGAACCACAGAGGAGGGCCTGTGTCTGTCATTGCCGATTGTCCACTATAACAGAGTTTGGGGGGTGATTATGTTTAGCCGAGTGCCAGAAGGGAAGGAATGAGAAATTGGGGGGGCATTATTATACAAGCGGGCATTCACAGGTTCCGCAATGCCCCCAGCACAACACATGGTGTGCCAGGGATGGGTCTAGTATTCGCACCGCATTCATGTTGCTCGGTCTTCCCGCTTCTCGATCTCGCAGCTCATTCAGTAATGAGCTTGTACCATGTGACATGCTTCCCGTTGCAGGAGCAGAGACAGCGACCAAGTGGGGGGAGTGCGGAGGGAGAGGTGCAATCAAAATCCGCTGTATAGAGGTTTGTTATTGTGAGGGTTTACTGTACTCCACTTCCTAAATCAATACGATCTGCTTATTAATCAATGCAATAGGTCAAATGTTCCTATAATACAAAATAAACTTTCTAAAATAATGCCTTACACTTAAACTATAATATTTGAAAATAAATGTGCATTTTAGTGCTTTAAATGTGCTGTTCTTGGATAAGTGGGAAGGAAACTCTATCCAAAATAGTCAAACCATTGCAGGCACTTTGACAATGCTCTTTGATGGGGAGCACTAGGATTGCAATCTGAATAAGGAATGGTATTTTATTTGCAAACAAAGATGGTCTGATATATGAAGGAGTTTGTAATAATCTGTCCTCTTGTCCATTGTGTCCTTCCACAGAATGGACTTTGTGGGTTAGTGAGATGATGGCACCAAAACAAAAATTAATTAACATTGCATTTTACAGACGAGACAGTTTCCTCACAAGGTGAGGATTTATTTTTCCGCCTCTGGTCTTGTTATGTTATGACCAAAGTTAGAAATGAAACAAAATGTATTGTTTACAAGGATTCATGCTAAAGTTACCCTGTGAGTGTATAACACATATAAACTGGCCTTGGAAGGACAATGTATCAATTGTCATATTTAAGCTTTAAAATTATGGCGTGCATTTTAAATAGCTACGTCTTTTTCAGTATCTTTTGAGATTTTTTTTGGTCAAAGGACAAAAATAAATTGTTTAATGAAATTAATCATGCAATGGAGGATATCCTAACATTAGATCTTTGTAGGTTACCTTTCTCTGAGAGTTGAACACAAATATTTATAAGTCGATCAAAAAATTTTGATTTCCGTGCTCAAATTAAAATTTTATCAGCATCAAATCTGAGATTGAAAATATAGAATTATCAAGTTATCAGAATTAATCTATTTAGAAACGCTGTTCCAAAGAGATCCTAACAAACAAATTAACTGAACTTTGTTCATCATGGCAGTGGCTTCTAGAATTTCAGAAAAAGCATAAAAATAAATTGTTCTTAAGTGCTCAACAAAAGTGTTTTTTTATTTAATTGACTGTAGAGCACTGTAGAACATTCTGTCTGCTCTGGCGCTATGAATGAAATTATGTTTTATAATGAGACATGTATGCTATCTTAATGTGGTTGAGGATGTAATGGCACCAATGAACAGCTAATCATGATTCACGATTCATCCAGATAAATCATTTGCTTCTGAAATAATTAACATGCCATTGGTGGAATGTCAATACATTTATTAATCAGCTGTGCACGACTCCTTGTGGCCAAAATCAGATAATTACCAACATAAAAACATGTTTTATTTTGATCTACAGGTGCACAACCTTTTATCCAAAGTTCTGGAAACCGAAAAGCTCCGAAAACCGGACATTTTTTCCAGGATGTCGTCTGCACATCAAAGCTCGCGTTTTGCACCAAACTGTACTACTGTAGCGGCTGCCTCCTCCCCGGAGACTGGGGAGACACTTAAACATCTGTAAATCATTGCTTAAATATCAGTCAGTTAGTTTGGAGGGCTTTTATGTGAAGGGGGGGGGGGGGGGGGGGAAGTGAAGGGGGAAACTTTAATTCTTAGTCCCCTACCTGGTCGGAGAGGCGGTGAGCGGGCAATGCCTTACCGGGTCGCCGTGCAGTAAGCTCCGGAGCGCTGTGGCCACCGACTCCCAACATCACGGAGCTGGGGCTGCGGGCGTCGGGTTGTAGCTCCGACCCCGGCAACTCTACACCTGGCTGCGCGGCGCTCCAAATCCAGCGTGGCCCATGGCGGGACGCCCGCAGCCCCAGCTCCGCGATGTTGTGTGTCGGCAGCCACAGCGCTCCGGAGCTTACTGCACGGCGACCCGGTAAGGCATTGCACGCTCCTCGGCTCTCCAACCAGGTAGGGGACTAAGAATTAAAGTTTCCCCCTTCACCCCCTCCCCCAGCACATAAAATCCCTCCAAACGAACTGACTAACATTTGAACAATGATTTACAATGATTCCCTGGTCTTCGGGGAGGAGGCAGCCGCTCCAGACTTTTCAAGCCGCCCGCGCTAACTACCTAATCTACGCTAAAAATCTTCCACTCGGAAATCTGAAAAGTTCCGAAATCCGAGAAGTGTCTGGTCCCAAGGCTTTCGGATAAAAGATTGCACACCTGTACTACCTGTGTAGAGACTCGGTGGATATATTAATTTTACTTTTAGAAAAACTCATTTTTTCCCCACTGTTGATGCAATGGTTTTGACGTATTGAAATTAAAAAGTTTATGTAATTATGAGGAATTTTTATTAAAATACAAGGTTTTCAATCTTGCAGATTTATGTTATTATTAATGATGGTACTTAAAGAACAAATAAGGCACAATCGACAGGATAATTGCGTTTAGAATCATGGAGTCATAGTGATACGGTGTGACAACAGGCCTTTCGGCCCAACTTGCCCACACTGGCCAACATGTCCCAGCTACACTAGTCCATATTGCACCAAACCTGTCCTAGCATTTCCCTGTCCAACTGCTTCTTAAACATTGGGATTGTCCCAGCCTCAACTATGTCTTCTGGCAACTTGCTCCATACACTTACCACCCTTTTTGTGAAAAGGATACCCCTCAGATTCCTATTAAATCTTTTCCCCTTCCCCTACACCTTAAACCTATGTCCACTGGTCCTCGATTCATCTATGTGCAGGAAAGAACTGCATATGCTGGTTTAAATCGAATGCAGACACAAAATGCTGGAGTAACTCAGCGGAACAGGCAGCATCTCTGGAGAGAAGGAATGGATGACGTTTCGGGCCAGACTGAAGAAGGCTCTTGACCCGAAACATCACCGATTCCTCCTCTCCAGAGATGCTGCCTATCCCGCTGAGTTACTACAGCATTTTGTGTCTACCCTCGATTCATCTACTCTGGGCAAGAGACTCTGTGCATCTACATGATCTATTCCTCTCATGATTTTATACAGATTTGTTCAGAACATAAGTAAATGAGTTTCTCCTTCTAAACTAAATCCCTCTGTGGAAAAACATAAACACAGTTACTGTACATTTGATTAAATGTAACTTCAAAATTCCTTAAATTCATGTATAAACTCAGAACATCAGACAACTGGATTGCATTATGTTTGCTGAGGATGGAATTATTTTTAAATTAAATAGGAGCAATGGTATTCACTTATTCAACATAATCCACACAATATCAACTGATATCAATCTGTGTCTTTGAGCACTTGCCACAGTGACTAACAATCCCACCCTGCTCAGATCAACCCTTAAGAAGATTTAATTTTTCTTGACCAGGAAAGGCTTTATGCCCTGGCTACTGAAAACAAGTAACCCATACACTTTGTTCACAATCTAACTGCACAAGCATCTTCAACAACCTTTGAATATGTACACCAAAGTCTGTTTCTTCTTAAATACTTTCTAGAACAGTAATATTTATTGTCTGTTCTAGACTTGGTCTTCCTAAACGCATTGCCGTGCATCAGTCACCCTTAAATTCCATATGTCATTTCTCTGCCTAATTTGCCAGGTCATCACTATCAGCCAAAGCCTAAGGTGATTCCTTCTTGTAAATCAATAACACTGTCAATATTTGTGTCATTTGTGAACTTAATAATCATACCTCTTACGTTCCCATCCAGATTGTTAATGTATACAAGAAGCGGAAAGGCTTCCAGCACTGATCTCTGTTCACAGCATTTCAATGACAAAAACAATTCTGCGAACACCCTTTCTCCAAATGCCAAACCAATTTTAGATCCAATTTGCCAAATTGCCTTTGATTCCATGAGACCTTGTCAATGGCCACTGAAATCCTTTGTAGACTGCATTAACTGCACTGCCCTCACCAACACATTTTCTTATCCTTTGAAAAATTCAATCAAATTCATCAGATATAATGTTTTCTTCAATGCCATGATGACAATCTTAGATTAATGCCTTCCTTTCCAAGTGCGTGGATTAATTGTATCCCACAAAATTGCTTTTCAATAACCTTTCTCCTACTGAGGTCTGTTAGTTGCACTAACAGACCTGTAATTACCTGGCTTATCCTTTGTGTACTGCCTGAAAGTCATTTGGCACTTCTTTTAGGTCCAGCAAAGATTTAAGAGTCTCAGTTAGGGCCCCGGCAAACTTTTCCCTTACCACCATTAGCATCCTTGGGAATATCTCATGTTCCTCAAGCTTTCCATCTTATTATCTCAGATCTTTGCCTTTTTTTAAAGGGTATCTTGTTCTGGAATATCACTGCCCTCCTACCCGAATTGTCCATCTTGTTTTATTGGCTTTACATGATGGCATGAGAGCATCTGATCTTTGTATCAATGAAAACAATGCTGAGAAGCATCAGGAAAAGTGCAACTTTGTAAAGTAATGTGTTGGATGTGCAATGGGAATCACAATTGAAATGCCAGCTTCAGAACTTCTCACCTTAGCCCGTTCAGCTGTAAACTGCTGCTTGCTGTTTTTATGTTCTGCAATCTCATGGTTTTGTAGGCTTCATTACCTTTCCTTTCAGCTCATCCTCCCCCTCATGCAGGAATGGAACATTGTCTCTTCCTTCATCATTACCATTCCCTCAACTCCCGAAAACATTAATTCTTTCAGGACAATATTTTGATACAGAATGAATTAACGGCGAATCCCAAAACAGAAAATGAAACAGAACAGCAGAGGCAGCAGCTTTTTTTATAAGCTCTAACGTAGATATGAAAAAATGCCTCAATTTCTTTTAAATCCTTGCAGTCCCATGTATTTTTTGTTCCCCATCTCCTGGCCATAGATAGTCCTAACAATGAATGATCAAAAAACATCTATATCCTTGGGGTAGTTATCATGGAGTGTTATATAATAAAATTGTTAAAACAAATTCCTCAGCTGAAGCATGATTGACACCACAAGCTTGCTAAGCATTAATTAAAATGCTTTTTTATCCAAATTTATGAGTCTGTTAAATTAGATTTCCAATGCCATAAAGATACCACCAAAAGCATAATAAAGCATGTGCAATCATTGCAAACGTGATAGTAGATTCACTGCCTTGAAGTACACTTTGCAAACAGATCACATTTTCTGTTCTCTTTTTGTCCAATAATCCAATAAAAAAGTCACTTGCTCCGATAAAGAAATCTTCTCCATTCATCAATAAACTCTGATTCTGCAGTTATAACCCACTTCAGGACCTTCTGGTGAGTGGAAGTATCTAATCATCTGTGTAAGTTTCTTACACATTTCATCAGCTCCTCAAGGAATGTCTACTTTGAAGAATTTATCCTCCTCTCTCCGACGAGAGTTCTGCAACTTCCTCTCTCGCTGCTCCCCCTCTGCGATTCCTCCTGCTCTCCAACTCTACGACCACGTTTTAACCCAGACTCGCTACCACAGCCACGTGTGTTTTCTTGGTACTTGCCTGCACCTCCATCTACCTCATGGGTTCCAGCTCCATTTCCAGACAACTCAGTTCGGACCCAACCACGATTACAGGTATTGACAGTCGATCTGCTGCTCTTCGCAACAGTTTCCATTCTGTGCCCTGCGTTCTACACTGGCTGCGATGCGCCAACTGTCCCCCCTCGCTCTGACTCTCCAGCAGCTCACCCACACATGTAATGGACCTGCAATGGACCCCAACTGAGGGTCCACACCCTCAACAAACGCTTCCTCACCTACCTGGACTCTACTAAGGGTCAGAAGCTTGCCTGCCTCTAGACCGGTCACTCTACTGATACTCCTCGACTAGACCACCCGCAGATCTGGGGCTCCACTGTACCGCCTGCCCGAAAGCCACGAGGCCGAGAATGCCACCACAAGGAGCAGCACCAACATCCACTGCCTCTCCGACCTTAACCGGCTTCCCGACCGAACCCAGACCCGGACCACATTAAACTGCCGCGGATGCAGACTCTCAATGGGGCCACTGCCATCACTGTCCCCGACCTTCACTGTCTCCCTGGGATCACCGATGCTGCTGCCACCAACCAGTATCTCTACTACAGCCCCCCCCCCCCCACGGACCTCCACCAGCGACCCTGCCGAACCTCACCTCTCCACCACACACCAGTGGGCCTCACCAGAGTTCGAGGCGCAGCACAAGGTCCAGAGCCTCCACGATGCGGACTCCAATACCACGTGGTATGACTGCTGGGTCTCACCCATTGCTCCCACCTCTTACCGAGAACCTCAGTCGTGATTTGTCTTCCCTTTCCACCTCTTTTATCCAGGTTACCCCGACCACACCCCACCTATAGAATAGTCCTCATGCCCCCTCCTCTCTGAACATCCACCAACTCCCACCCAGATCTCACCTCTGTCCACTCCATGGCCCTCTTCTGATCCCAACTACTGCCCTCGTCGTGTCTTCACCATCAACCCTGATCTCCCACTTTCTGATAATGAACAGTCCTCAACAGAGGCCTCACATTCGTTCCCCTCCGCCCCTACCTCAATGAGTTCCAGGTCCGCCACGACGTAGAGCTTTTCTTCCGTCGCCTCCACCTCTTTGCCTTTTTCTATGGGAAGAAGTCCTCACCACCCAGTGATGACCCCTTCTCCCATCTCCACCGGTCCCTCTCCTCGTGGACTCCCCAGAAGGGCCTTCTAACCTTTCTGTTAGAAATCTTTATTTCTAACTGCCAACGTGACATCACAATCTCAAATGTTCCACTCAGCTTACCTACTCCAACCTCACCCTCTGTGACCATACAGCTCTCTGCTCACTCTGCAGCAAACCTGACATTATAAGCAAACCCACTGACAAGGGAGGTGCCATGGTAATTTGGCGCGCTGACCTCACCTAAGGTCAGGCGACAATTCTCAGACACCTCCTCCGACATGCTTGGACCATGATCCCACAGATGAGCACCAGGCTTTAATCTCAAACACCATCACTGATTTAATCACTGGCTGTATCCCTTCCACAGCCTCCAACCTTATCGTTTCCCAGCTCCGCACAGACCGTTTTTAACTTCTCCCCAAAATCTATAAACACAATTTCCCTGGCAAATCCATTGTTTCTGCCTGTTCCTGTCCCACGGAAATTATTTCCATGTACTTCAACTCCATCCCATTCCCTCCTGGTTCAATCTCTCCCGACCTATGTCGAAGATACCTCACATGCCCATCGTCTCTTTAATGACTTCTGCTTTCCGAGCCCCCAATCCCTCATCTTTACTATGGACATTCAGTCACTCTACACCTCCATCCCCCACCAGGCCTTAAAGCCCTCCGTTTCTTCCTTGAATGCAGAACCATCCAATTTCCCTCTACTAACACTCTACTCCGCCTAGCAGAGCTATTCCTCACCCTCAACAACTTCTCCTTCGATTTCTCCCACTTCTTCTAAGTCCACGCCATAGCTATGGACACCTACATGGGCCCCAGCTATGCCTGCCTCTTTATTGCACGCACTGAACAATCCCTGTTCCAGGTGTACTCTGGTCCTATCCTCGTACTCTATGTCCATTGTGCTACCTCCTGCACCCATGCATACGTGCTACCTCCTGCACCCATGCAAAACTCATGGCCGTCATTAACTTAGCCACCAATTTTCAGCCTGCACTCAAATTTATTGACCAACTCCGACACCCCCCTCCCCTCCCCAGATCTCACATTCATCATCACAAGCAAGACTACTGACTGACATCTATTACAAACCCATTTACTCCCACAAATATCTCGACTACACTTCTTCCCATCCTGCTTCCTGCAAAGACTGCCTCCCACTCCCAATTCCTCTGTCTATGCCGCATCTGCGCCCAAGATGAGGTGTTCCATACTAGAACATCAGAGATGTCCTCATTCTTTAGGGAACAGGGGTTCCCCTCTACCATCATAAATGAGGCCCTCACTAGTCTCGCCTTGGCTCTACCCATTCTCCCACTTCCCCTATTCACAGAGTGGGAGTCCCCCTTGTCCTTACCTTCCATCCTATTAGCCGTCGCATACAGCACATACTCCTCCAACATTTTCGCCACCTCCAATGGTATCCCACCACTAGCCACATTTTCACCCCTTTCCACCTTCCGCAGATAGACCTTTCCCTCCGCAATTCTCTGGTTAACACATCCCTTCCCACCGAAACCACCCCCTCCCCAGGTACTTTCCACTGTAACCGCAGAGGATACAACTGTCGCTCTACCTCCTCCCACAACTCTGACAACAGAGTTGTCCCAGGACAGTCCTGTCAGGTTAAGCAGAGGTGCACTTGCACATTCTCCAACCGCATCTACTATATAAAAAAACACCAAGCTGGTCAAACTGGTTAAACGAGCTAGCTCAGTGCTGGAGGGGAGAGTAGACTCTGGGATGGATGTGCTTGAGAGGCGTATGAGGCACAAGGTGCAGGTCATCCTGAAAAACCCCGGGCATCCCCTCCATGTAATTCTGGAGAGTCAAAAGAGCACTCGGAACAACCGGCTCCTCTCCCTGCCCTGTAGAACGGAGCGGTTCAGGAGATCCTTCACCCCTGCAGCCATTAGATTTTATAATTCGGACCGCTGGGCTGTAGGGGGATGCATTCTTGCAATTTTTAATTTTAATTGTTAATTATTGGTCTTTTTAAGTATTTATTGGTCTCATGTAGTGTCCACAGTGTATTCTATGTATTTTCTGTCTGCGTTCGTTTTGAATCTGTGGGTTTGTTGGTTGGGGGCTCCTACACATCTGAATTTCCTGAGGGGATCAATAAAGTATTTATTATTATTATATCTGTTGTTCAAGATGTGTACGGTTATACATCGGTGAGACAAAACGCAGGCTGGGCAATTGTTTCGCAGAACACCTTTGCTCAGCCCGCCTGAACTAACCTGATCTCCCATTTGCTGGACACTTTAATTCCACCACCCATTCCTGCACAGACCTTTCTGTCCCCAGGTTCCTCCATTGTCAGAGTGAGGCTAAATGCAAATTGGAGGAACAGCATCTCATATTTCGCTTGGTCAACTTGCAGCCCAGTGGTATGAACATTGTGTAGGAAAGAACTGCAGATGCTGATTTAAACCAAAGATCGACACAAAATGCTGGAGTAACTCAGTGGGTCAGGCAGCACCCCTGGAGAGAAGGAACGGGTGATGTTTCGGGTCAAGCCTAAAGAAGGATCTCGACCCAAAACGTCACCCATTCCTTCTCTCCAGGAAGGCTGCCTGGCCCGCTGAGAAACCCGTCCCATGGTATGAGTTCATTCCAAGAGTTCTCCCGAGTTTGCACTGATTCGAACTCGGAGATTTACGGTAATGGCCATTCGTCGGTACTCGGGGCTCTCGTGGCCATTTTTCATCATGTTGAAAAATCTTCACGAGTCTCCCCGTGCTTACCTGCCGTTAGCGAGTCTATCCGAGTACCTGCCATTAGCGCTAAGAGACGTCCCCAAACTCCGACGTACCCACTACGTTCATTCTCCATGCTCACCACGAGTTTGATTTTTTTTTTTACTTGGGGAGAGCTCTTGGAATGAACTTGTACCGTGGGACAGGGCTTTTACTCCAGCTTTTCGTGTCTATCTTCATATTATGATCTAATCTACTAATTCCTGTTTCAATGAGATCATTTCTTGTTCTCCTAAACTTCAGTAATTATAGGCCAAGTTTACATTTGTCATTGTAAAATTGAATCAATTATATTGTATATCGGAGAAAAGTAATTGTAGATGCTGTATTGACTCAATATTTATTATAACCTTCCACTGGGTTAAAGACCAAAATACACGTAATATTTTCTCACCAAAACACAATCACATCAAAATTTACTGTTGTAATTAAGGCCAGGACATTATTTGCCCTTTTGCAATTATATTTTTCACCCACATGTTACTTTTGGCGTGCTGAGATTCATCTGTAAATGTTTATAGCAGCATTTAAACAACATTTTTTATGTTTCTTATCAAAGGGTACAACCTCACATTTTAATATGTTGCAGTCCAACTGCAACTTTCATGTTCACTTGGTTTAACTGTAACTGTTCAAGAGACGGTTAAATTTAGCTTTTTGTGGTAGCAGAATCAAGGGATATGGGGAAAAAACAGGAACGGGGGTACTGATTTTGGATGATCAGTCATGATCATATGACTTGAAGGACTGACTAGCAGAATCCTGCACTTATTTTCTATGTTTCTAATCAAAAATCTAACAACCTTAAATTATCCATTGACGCTTGGTAATAATAATAATATTAATATTGGTTGGTAAAGAATTCCACAAATTCCTCACCCTCTGATGAAATAAATTCCTCCATCTCCTTTCTAACAGCATGTATTTTTATTTTAAGGCTATGGTATCTGGTCCTAGACTCTCCCATGAGGGAAAAATCCTCTCCCCCTCGATCCAGGCATTGCACTATTTGGCATGTTACAATGTGGATCCCCCTCATCCTTCTCAGATCCAGTTAGTTCAGTCACAGTGCCATCAAACACTCATCATATAGTTAACCCAATCATTCTTGGGATCATTCTCATGAACCTCATCTGGACCCTCTCCAACACCAGGACATACTTCCTCAAATATGGGGACCAAAACTGCTCACAATACTCCAAATGTGGTGTGACCAGTGCCTTATAAACCCTCAGCTGTATCACGGACAAAAACATGTATGTGAAAAATAGGTGATGGCAATTATGTTTCCGTCATATATGACTATTAATTGCTCCTTGTACCCTGGCTCTATACATACTTTGATAAATGCTGATAAAAAACTGAATAGATCATCAGGATACCAAACAGTTCACAAAGTTTATATTTCTGCTATCGAACAGATTTTCTGCAAAAAGCGTCTATTTTTAAACCCGAAATATCAAAACATGCCTGTCATGAATAAATATACCAGCAAACAGCATCCACCAGCTATAGCCATAAATTAAAACAAGTATACTACTCGACTATGAAGACAAAGAATGTAGGAAGGAACTGCAGATGCTGGTTTACACTGAAAATAGACACATGCTGGAGTAACGTAATGGGTCTGGCAGCATCACTATAGAGAAGGTATAGAAACATAGAAAATAGGTGCAGTAGTAGGCCATTCGGCCCTTTGAGCCTGCACCGCCATTCAACATGATCATGGCTGATCATCCAACTCGGTATCCTGTACCTGTAACTGCCCTCTGTGGCAGAGAGTTCCAGAGATTCACCACTCTCTGTGTGAAAAATGTTTTTCTCATCTCGGTCCTAAAGGATTTCCCCTTTATCCTTAAACTGTGACCCCTTGTCCTGGACTTCCCCAAAATCGGGAACAATCTTCCTGCATCTAGGTGCCATATATAGGTGCCATTTCGCTGAACACCTACACTCAGTCTACCTTGCTTTATGCAATCTCCTGGTTGCCAAACATTTTATTCCCATTCCAACCGTTGTCCCGGGTCTGGACACAAAATGCTGGAGTAATTCCGTGGGACAGCCAGCATCTCTGGAGAAAAGGAATGGGTGACGTTTCAGGTCAAAACCCTTCTTCAGACTGATGTCAGGGGAGTGGGCGGTACAGAGATAAAATGTAGTCTGAGACAGTAAGACCAGTCGGAGAACTAGGAAGGGGGAGGGGATGCGGAAAGAGGGAGGGGATGCGGAAAGAGGGAAAGCAAGGGCTACTTGACATTAGAGAAGTCAATGTTCATACCGCTGGGGTGTAAGGTACCAAAGTGAAATGTTAGGTGCTGTTCCTCCAATTTACACTGGACCTCACTCTGACGATGAAGGCCCAGGACAGTAAGGTCAGATTGGGAATGGGAGAGGGAGTTAAAGTGCTGAGCAACTGGGAGATCAGGTATGTTTAGACGGACTGAGCAGAGGTGTCAGCGAAATGACCGCCGAGCCTGTGCTCGGTCTCGCTGATATACAGGAGTCCACACATGGAACAGCAGATACAGCAGATGAGTTTGAAGAAGGTGCAAGTTAATGTCCTGGGCCTCTTCCACCATCAGAGCGAAGCGACATGTAAATTGGAGGAACAGCATCTCATATTTTGCTTGGGCAGCTTACAAACCTGCAATAAGAATATCGATTTCTCCAAGTTCAAGTAACCCATACATTCCCTCTTACTGTCCCTCCACCACCCAAGTCATCCTGCTACTTCCACTGTTTGCACCCATATACCCCTTCATTATCACCTCCTCCACAACCAACAATGGATCTTTGTGGGATTCACCTCTCCTTGGTCATCGGTGCTAGCTCTGATTTGTTCTGAACCTTTTCATACTACTTGCTTCCCTCTCCTCCGGTCTGAAGAAAGGTCTCAACCAGAAATATCACCAATTTCTTTTCTCCAGAGATGCTGCCTGACCGGCTGAGTTACTCCAGCATTTTGGGCCCATCTTCAATGAAGTCAAACAATTGCTCTCCCCTACCTACCCTCCCCCCCCTCCCCACTCCTCACCTTCCACTATCTCGCCCCCCCCCCATTCCCCTCCACGTCGCCCACTGCCCTCCTCTCCCTCTATTCCCCCCTCCTCCACTCTTCCTCCTCCCTCTTCATTTCCCTCCTATCCTCCCCCAATCCCTCTCGCCTCTCCTTTTTTATACCCCTCACAGATGGCGCAGGAAAGGGCGGACCATCCCTTGGAGTGACAGAAGAGACCAAACTGCACTGCGCTGACTGGAAGGAGAAGAGATCGATCTGCGCATGCACGGTTTTTACGATTTTTAAACCTCGCTAACTTTTACAATATACTACAAATTGGAACTAAACCTTTTTTAGGAAGGAACTGCAGATGCTGGAAAATCAAAGGTAGACAAAACCCAAACTGGATTATCAAACCCACTGACAAGGGAGGTGCCATGGAAGTCTGGCACGTTGATTTCTACAAAGCTGAGTCCACGCACCAACTCTCGGACACCTCCTCCTACTGACCCCTGGACCATGACCCCACAGACGAGCACTGTATATAACTGACTATTGCATTGGTGCTACCTCCTGCACCCACACACAACTGACTGACTAATCCGCTTCACCACTAAATTCCATCTGGCACTCAAATACACCCGGACCATTTCCGACACTACCCTATCATTTCTTTACCTCACTATCTCCATCGCAAGTGATAGACTTCTGACCGACATCCACTATAAACCCACTGACTCCCATGGCTATCCAGACTACACTTTTTCCTACCCTTCTTCCTGTAAGGACTCCATCCCCTACTCCCAATTCCTCCATCTATGCCGCATCTGCTCCTAGGATGAGGTGTTCCACACCAGAGCATTGGAAATGTCCTCATTCTTCAGGTAACAGGGGTTCCCCTCCCCTACTATAGATGAGGCTCTCACCATGGTCTCTAGAATACCCCGTAACCCTGCTCTCTCTCCGCATCACACCACTTGTAACAAGGGCAGAGTCCCCCTAGTCCTCACCTTTCACCCCACTAGCCGTCACATACAACAAATAGTCCTGTGTCATTTCCGCCACCTCCAACGTGACCCCACCACTTGCCACATCTTCCCATCTCCCCCCATCTTCTTTCCACAAAGACCGCTTCCTCCGTAACTACCTGGTCAATTCTTCCCTTCCCTCCTGCACCACCCCCTCCCCGGGCACTTTCCCTTGCAACCGCAAGAGATGCTAGGCTTGTCGCTTTACCTCTCCCCTCGACTCCATTCAAGGACCCAAGCAGTTGTTCCAGGTGCGGCAGCGATTCACCTGCATCTCCAACCTCATCTATTGCATCCGCTGCTCTAGATGTCAACAGATCTATATCGGTGAGACCAAGCGTAGGCTTGGCGTTCGTTTCGCCAAACACCTCCGCTCAGTCCGCACTAACCAATCTGATCTCCCTGTGGCTCAGCACTTTAACACCCCCTCCCATTCCGAATCCAACCTTTCTCTCCTGGGCCTCCTCCATGGCCAGAGTGAGCATCACCGGAAATTGGAGGAGCAGCACCTCATATTCCGCTTGGGCAGTTTGCACCCTAGTGGCATAAACATTGACCTCCAATTTCCGGTAGCCCTTGCTGTCTCCTCTCCTTCTCAGCTCCCCCTCAGCCCTCTGACTCCTCTTCCTTTCTCCTTTCTTCTCTCCATCCCCCACATCAATCTGAAGAAGGGTTTTGGGCTGAAACATTGCCTATTTCCTTCGCTCAATAGATGCTGCTGCACCCGCTGAATTTCTCCAGCACTTTTGGCTACAGAACAAAACTTGTTGCACTTGCAGCACAGGAGAATGGTGAGTGAGCTGGTGAAAAATCGTAGTGCTATCACGTACCGTTTTTGCGCAAATAGAAAAACCGCACAAACCAGAAGAGCACAAGATCAGAGTTTTAGTTATGTATAGATAGATGTAAAGCTGGAAAGTGTGCAGGGAAGATTTACAAGGATGTTTCCAGAGCTCTAGCTACAGCGAGAGGTTGAGCAGGGTAGAACTTTATTCCTTGGATTGCAGGATTGATGAGGGGTGATCTCATCAAAATGTACAAAGTCATGAGGGGAATAAATTGCCCAGAGTATGGGGAATTGAGAAGCAGACAATGTAGGTTTAAGGTCAGGTGGGAAAGATTTAATAGGAACCAGAGGGGTATTTTTGATCCCCACACAAAGAGTGGTGGGTGTATTGAATGAACTGCCAGAGGAAGTTGAGACTGGTACTGTCATAATGCCTAAGAAGCATTTAGAAAGGTATATGGATAAGATAGGTTGCAACACTGTCGGACTGACTATCGGCCTCCTGACCTACTAAGTTACTCCAGCATTTTGTGTCTATTCATGAAGCATACAGTGAAAAAAACATTGAGACCAAATGACAAGGTTTGGTGCCTTAAAACTGTGCACCATAATGATTGCGTGGTTAAAAGAACAATTGCATTCAGACGCCAAGTATGTATCTAATGTGTGAGAAGTATTTTCCAAGAATCAAGTAAATGTTTTTTCCACATATTGTAAGAATTTGCCTTTGCCAAAAAGCAACAATGATAATATTTGGAAATGCTGATCATCTCAGTGATGACCATGATTTATAAAACTATAATTCTCAACAAGCTAAGAAGTGGGATCAAGTCCAATGGGATGCATTGTTAGGTTGATTAAACAGCTATCCCATCAGCTTAATGCGGTGTTTAATTACGTGACTTGGATTGTTGTGGCTCAAAATGTCAGAGGAAAACTAACCTAAAATTATATAGCTTCAGTTTAAAGTCATTAAAGTACCATTGAAACAAAAAGTGTCTAATGATGGCACTTGCAAATAAACTGTGTGTTTTATGTCAAACTAGACCATTTCATTCCACATTTCTCAGTTCCCCGATCGTAACAAATGGATGTTTGCAGCCCCTGGTATAATCATGATCAAATATAGCATCAGATGGGAAGGTTTGGATTGTGGCAGTGATTCCATTACCTACATAAACATCCATATCAAATCCAGCACAGAGCTTTGAATCATCAAATTCAATGGTTTTATTTCTCAATCTATGTGTATAAAATGGCCAAATATAAGATAAGGCAATGGTTTGTCTTCTCCTACAAAATGAAGGTAATCGCATTGAATAGGTTATAATATTGTATGTATTATCTGATCAATGGCTTTGAATGTATAATTAAACACCGCCACCTTGCAATATTACTCAAAGGGCAGAATACTGTACTCTGCAAATTGCTGAAATAATTAAGACGAACCTTCAGCATACAATCGAATGAGTGCTGCACTGCTCCAGGGGTTATTTTTGTTCCTATGGCTGCATTTAATGTGCGTGGTTCACGGGATCAACGATGCTCAAAACTTGGCTGCAGTGACCATTTGTGAGGTACCTTGGCCTCAGGTGGCAGATCCTGAACCACTGCCCCATGATTAAAAAAAGATGGATACTTAAAAATAGTTTAAATAAATTATATATGGATGGATTTAAGAGAGAGTTAGATGGATAGATAGAGCTCTAGGGGCTAGTGCAGTCAAGGGATTTGGGGAGAAGGCAGGCACGGGTTATTGATAGGGGACGATCAGCCATGATCATAATGAATGGCGGTGCTGGCTTGAAGGGCTGAATGGCCTCCTCCTGCACCTATTTTCCATAAACAATATCATAAGTGTTTGTGACTTATGCAAACTATTTTTAAGCATCGCTTAAAATAATGCTCAAGGGAATATTAAAGTACTTTAACAAAATCACTTAAAAAAAGTAAAGTGTTTTGAGCCTGCAAGAGAAATGAATTATAAACAATGATAAATCAAAATAAAAAATATTAAAGCTACGAATCCATGTTAGGATTTGATCAGCTCATGTGGGTTCCAATTTTTCAATTAAGTATCTGGGTCCCAAGAAGCATATTGCCATAGGCTCTCCATGGATTCTTTAGCCAAAAATATGTATGATATGGCCCAAGCTGTCTCACATCTATCTATATTACTAAACGTAAGATCTTGACCACTTCCAGTTTTTCTGTTTCATGATTTTTGAAAAAAATGCTGCCACTTATGGCTGTGATTTTTGGCCATCTTACTCCGAGTCCCCCTCCGCTGCACAGGACAAGAGGATTTTTCCCATCGATGAAAAATAAAAGAATTATTAATGTTTAAAATGTTTTGACATTCTCAATGCTGCCCCTGCTGGTGGGAGGGGGGAGGGACTATAAAACCTGGAAGTGTTGTGGCTCACTCAGTCTCTGCAAGATGGAGGAAGCGAGAGGATCACGTCTCCCGGAGCTGTGATCAACACTGAACACATATGCACTCAACTGTGAGTGCTCTTAATGTGGATTGAAAACGAAAATGTGGTTGCTTTGAAAAGCTGCACTACAAATGGTTGTTGGTGGTGGTAACTGCTTTGAAATGCTGCACTGCAAATGGTTGTTGGTGGTGATAACTGCACAATTTCTTGTTTGCACTGTATATTGATTTTAAATAAAATGCTACCACTTACTGCTGCGATTTTTGGCCATCTTCCTCTGTCCCCCTCCGCTCATCAGGTGCAGAGGATTCCTCCCATCAATGAAAAATAGAAGTGTTATTAGTGTATAAACAAATGTTGAGAATCTCTCTCCTGTCAATTATGCCATGAAGGCCACGCCCCATCTGGTCGGAGGTGGAGGGATTATAAAACCCAGATGTGTGGGTGTTGCTCAGTCTCTGCTAGAGGGGGAGGAAGAGGTCACGAGCTGTGATTCAACTGAACACATTGAATGTCCACTGAACTGCGTGTGGTGTTTATGTGGTGTTTTGTGTGGTTTTATGGTGGTTTCACCCTGCTTGAACTGGTATAAAACTGCATTTGAATGTGGTGGCCTTGTACCCTACATGAAATGGTATGAAACTGCATTTGTATTTGGTGGTCTTGCACTCTGCTTGAAATGGCATTAAACAGCACTAGCATTTAGTGGCCTTGCACCCTGCTTGAAGTGGTATGAAACTGCACTTGAATTCGGTGGCCTTGCACCCTGCTTGAAGTGTGGTGTGAAACTGCAATTGAATTGTGGCCTTGCACCCTGTTTGAAGTGGTAAGAAACTGCACTTGAATTTGGTGGCCTTGCATCCTGCTTGAAATGATAGGAAACTGCATTTGAATTTGGGAGCCTTGCACTCTGCTTGAAATGGAATTTCAAGGAATAGCCGTGAGTCTACTGCTCGCCTGCCAGCCATTAGTGAGCTGTCAGCACATCAGGCTTGAGTGACTGAGCTGTCACCCAAGAATCTATTTGGCCCACAATGTCCATACTAGCCCTCTGAAAACCAGTCCCTTCAGCCCATAATACCCATACTAGCGCTCCAGAAAGCACCTGCTCCCCCCTACCACTGGCCACCAATATTGGAATTGGTGGAGAGGTGGAATATTGTGTTGGGGAACCAGCCCTCCCATGTGAGCATTTAGTCTAGTACATTACTAAAACTTTGATCATGTCTGAGTTTGCCAGCTTTTCATGACCTGAACAATGCCAAACGGTACACAATAGCGTTAAAATGTTTGCACCACCTAACTCACAATTGTCTTGTGGTGTAGTGCACCATGTTTCGTTCAGATTGATGCTATATTTTACAAGTTATTCACATTTTTGAGAACGTTTGAGAAAGAATCACTTGAACACTGCAGTGTCAGTTTGTCAGTTAGCTGCTATGATGTCACAATGGGATCTCATTTACATAAACAACCGACAACTTTTCACTGTAAAATAATCCAATTGCACTTGCTCGCCTTGCCCATTACAATGTTGCAAACCACAGAACAGCAGCAAGTGCAATTGGATTTTTTAAAGTGAAAAGTTATTTTTTAAAGTTTAAAACGAGGGAGACTGGAGAGGAGGGGAAGGGAGTGCTGGGGAATAAGAGGAAAAGAGCCGCCCCTGTGCTGTTGGGGGCTATGGGTGAGTGGGAGAAGATTGCATTGGGGGATTGGATGAGTGGTGGAATTTTGCGTTGGGGTATGGGTTGCATTTGGAGACCAGGTCTCCTGTGGGGGCTATGGGTGAGTGATGGAATATTGCATAGGGGAAACGGGTTGTGTTAGGGAACCAGGGACCCAACGGGTCCCACTTGGTCTAGTACACATTAAAAATAATCCAACACATTTTTGAAATGAGAACATTTTAGTGTTTTTGGATATTGGTTATTGATTGAAATATACAGCATGGGAATAGGTCCTTTGGTCTACCAAGTTCACAACAACCATTGTGCAGGAAGAAACTGCAGATGCTGGCTAAACCGAAGATAAGCACAAGCAGTGAATGGTGGGGTGCCGCAAGGCTCGGTGCTGGGACCCCAATTATTTACAATTTTAGACGAGGGAATTAAATGTAACATCTCAAAGTTTGCGGTGGAAACAAACCTGGGTGGCAGTGTGAGCTGTGAGGAGGATGCTAAGAGGCTACAGGGTGACTTGGTTAGGTTGGGTGAATGGATAGATACATGGCAGATGCAATATAATGTGGATAAATGGAAGGTTATCCACTTTGGTGGCAAGAACTGGAAGGCAGAATATTATCTGAATTGTGCCAGATTAGGAAAAGGGGAGGTGCAACGTGACCTGGGTGTGCTTGTACGGTACACCAGTCACTGAAAGTAAGCATGCAGGTACAGCAGGCAGTGAAGAAAACTAATGGCATGTTGACCTCCTTTGCAAGAAGATTTGAGTTTTGGAACAAGGAGATCCTACTGCAGTTGTACAGGACCCTGGAGAGACCACACCTGCAGTATTGTGTGCAATTTTGGTCTCCTAATTTGAGGAAGGACATTATTGCTATCGAGGGAGTGCAGTGTAGGTTCAACAGGTTAATTCCCGGGGTGGAGGGACAGACATATGAAAGAATGGGTCGACTGTGCTTGTAGTTATTGGAATTTAGAAGGATGAGAGGGTATGTTATAGAAAGAAACATAAAATTCTTAAAGGATTGCTAAATCCAGGAAAAATGTTCCCAATGTTTGAGGAGTCCAGAACGGGGGGGGGGGGGGTCACAGTTTAAGAATAAGTGGTAGGCCATTTAGGACTGTGATGAGGAAAAACCTTTTCAACCCAGAGAGTTGTGATTCTGTGGAATTCTCTGCCACAGAAGGCATTGGAGGCCAATTCAATGGATGTTTTCAAGAGAGTTAGATTTAGCTCTTAGGGCTAAAGGAATCAAGAGATATGGGGGGGGGGGGGGGGGGGGGGGGGGGGGGGGGGGGGGAAGCAGGAACAGGGTACTGATTTTAGATGATCAGCCATGATCATATTGAATGGTGGTGCTGGCTCAAAGGGCCAAATGGCCTACTCCTGCATCTATTTTTGTATGTTTCAACAAAATGCTGGAGTAGCTCATGGGACAGGCAGCATCTCTAGAGAGAAGGAATGGGAGGAAGAAGGAATAACCCACTCCTTCTCTCCAGCGATGCTGCCTTTCCCACCAAATTACTTCAGCATTTTGTTTCTATCTTCAGTTTAAACAGGCATATGTTGTTCCTTTCTACATAAAGGTTGTTGTGAATTTGGGAGATCAAAGGGCCTGTTTCTATGCTGTATATTTCACAACAACCATTGATTGCCCATTCACGCTTGCTCTACTTTATTCAATTTTCACAACCACACCAGACATTAATTTACGGAGGCCAATTACCGCACAACCCTGCACCTCTTTGGTAAGTGGGAGGAAACAGGAACACCGTGAGGAAAGTGGAATTCATTGCCACAGAAGGCTGTAGAGGCCAAGTCGATGGATATTTTTAAGGCAGAGATAGGTACATTCTTGGTTAGCACAGGTTAGCGTTATGATGAAGAATGGGGTTAAGAAGGAAAGATAGATCAGCCATGATTGAATGGCAAAATAGACTTGATGGATCGAATGGCCCAATACTGCTTCTATCATTTATGAACCCCACACAGTCACAGGGAGAATGTGCAAACTCCGCATAGACAGCATCCAAAATCATTATTGAACTGGGTCACTGGGTGCTGCAGTTTTACCAACTGCGCTACTTTGCTATCCTCAACATTATTAAATTAACATTATCTGGTAGTGATCTGTTTTGCACCAATTGGCTGTCATGTTTCCTGCATTTATTAAATGCACAATGAATAGTCCAAAACCCATTAACTGTAGCATTCTTCAAAACATCCGAAGGTTTGTGCAAGGTGACAATAGACAATAGGTGCAGGAGCAGGCCATTTGGCCCTTTGAGCCAGCACCGCCATTCAATGTAATCATGGCTAATCATCCCCAATCAGTACCCCGTTCCTACCTCGTTCCCATATCCCCTGACTCGGCTATTTTTAAGAGACCTATCTAGCTCTCTTGAAAGCATCCGAAGAAACTGCCTCCACTGCCCTCCGAGGCAGATAATTCCACAGACTCGCCACTCTCTGTGAGAAAAAGTGTTTCCTCGTCTCCATTCTAAATGGCTTACTCCTTATTCTTAAACTGTGGCCCCTGGTTCTGGACTCCCCCAACATCGGGAACATGTTTCCTGCCTCTAGTGTGTCCAAGCCCTTAATAATCTTATATGTTTCAATGAGATTCCCTCTAATCCTTCTAAACTCCAGAGTGTACAAGCCCAGCTGATCCATTCTCTTAGCATATGACAGTCCCGCCATCCCGGGAATTAACCTTGTAAACCTACGCTGCACTCCCTCAATAGCAAGAATGTCCTTCCTCAAATTAGGGGACCAAAACTGCACACAATACTCAATATTAAATTCCTCTTGTTATAAAGGCCAACATGCCATTCGCTTTCATCACTGCCTGTTGTACCTGCATGCTTACTTTCATAGACAGATTCATTAGGAACCCCCAGATCCCGTTGTACTTCCCCCTTTCCCAACATTTAGATAGTAAACTGCCTTCCTGTTTTTGCTACCAAAGTGGATAACCTCACATTTATGCGCATTAAACTTCATCTGCCATGCATCTGCCCACACCCGCAACCTGTCTAAGTCACCCTGCATTCACATAGCATCCTCCTCACAGTCCGCACTGCCATCAAGCTTTGTGTCATCTGCAAATTTGCTAATATTACTTTGAATCCTTTCATCCAAATCATTGATGTATATTGTAATTAGCTGCGGTCCCAGCACAAAGCCTTGCGATACCCCACTAGTCACTGCCTGCCATTCTGAAAGGGACCCGTTAATCCCCACTCTTTGTTTCCTGTCTGCCAACCACTTCGCTATCCATGTCAGCACTCTACCCCCAATACCATGTGCCCCAATTTTGCCCACTAATCTCCTATGTGGGACCTTATCAAATGCTTTCTGAAAGTCCAGGTACACTACATCCATGGGCTCTCCTTTGTCCATTTTCCTAGTTACATCTTAAAAAAATTCCAGAGGATTCGTCAAGCATGATTTCCCCATCGTAAATCCATGCTGAGTTGGACCAATCCTGTTACTGCTATCCAAATGTGCGGCTATCTCATCTTTTATAATTGACTCCAGCATCTTCCCCACCACCGATGTCAAGCTAACTGGTCTATAATTCCCCGTTTTACCCTCCAAACTAACCCACAGGAACTGATCTTGAGTCTATAGAAAATTGGAAAATTATCACCAATGCATCCACGATTTCTAGAGCTACTTCCTTAAGTATCCTGGGATGCAGACCATCAGGCCCTAGGGATTTATCAGCCTTCAGTCTATCCAACACCATTCCCATTGGTGCTAGGTAAATGCAACCCCCCCTCACGCCCTCCCCTTCTTCCTTCCGATAACAATGGAAATTCAGTTATCATGAACTACAGGAATCATTCAATATAGCCATTTCAAATAGCAGTTTTGCCACAGACTACATAATCTATTGTTGATTTAGTTTAGTTTAGAGATAGAGCATAGAAACAAACACTCTGGCCTTGGGGAACATCTATCACCCATTCACACGAGTTCTAGGTTATCCCTACACAGTGTAAATGCATTTAGATATGCCACTACTATTTCTTTTTACATAATTTACATTGGACATATGTTGGAACAAACGTTATGCCTGTTGTTTGTTTGTTAAACTTTAAAAATATAGATAATTTTTGGTTTGTTACGTTTAAGTGCTTCGAATATATCACCACTTTAAAATGTTGTAAAACATCATGTGAGAGTATTTTTTTGAAGTTTTGGATAATCATCACTAATCACTACTATTAGTAGGTGCTTTTTTACACATAATTGTATTCTATTATGTAGGCTGTTTCGCTGCTGGCTAATTTACTGGGGCAACAACACATGGGGTTGCTCCAACACATTTAACTCATTGGCAGATGGCCAAAGGAAAATTTGAGGTCAGTTTACTTCCATTGAAATGATGCTGCAAGGCTTTTAAAACATTTTTATAAACTAAGTTTACAGACATGCTGACAGATCATACTAAATGTTGGCAACTGATGATTCAAATGGAACAATGCAATGGAGTATGTGCAGAGAGGATTTATGATTGTATTGTGCAGTCCAGAGAACATAGTTATGAAGTGAGTGATTAAGCTGTAGTTGTCTGCTCTGGAACACGAGGGGATTCTGGTGAAATGTCCATTTCAGAAGAGGCAGAGGGAGGATGAATATAAAGGAGGTGTTACCTTTGGCAGGAGGATAATGACCAGGGATACAGATTTAAATTAATTGGTGAAAGGATTGGATTGAGAAAATAACTGTCAAGAATACGAACAACAAAGGGTACAGTGTTTAAGAAGGAACTGCAGATGCCGGAAAATCGAAGGTAGACAAAAATGCTGGAGAAACTCAGCGGGTGAGGCAGCATCTATGGAGCGAACAAAATACGATACTTACCACTACCCTTAGCAATCCATTCCAGGCACCCACCGTTCTGAAAATCCTGCCCTGCACATCATCATCTAAACTTTTTTACTTCTTAAACAGTGTTGAAGCAAGCCCTTTGGCCGACCGAGTTTGGACCGACAAGCAATTGCTCCAAACACGATCACTATCCCACATATTCGGGACAATTTACAATATCCAATTAAGCTACAAACTAGTACATCTTTGGGAATCAGCAGCTGCAGATGAGCATGCCCCACCACCCAGATGATCACCTTCATCAAGGCCAGAGTGCAGCTGCCAAGACCCACAGTAGCCAGGAATAAGTCAGGAATCTTGGCGACTGCGCAGGACTGGCAGCTTTCTGTAGACCTGGTGAAACAGCTGGTTCCCATGGCACATTGCCACGACCACCCTAAGGCCAGACATCCTCCTGGTCTCAGAGACGACCAAAAACATTGCCTTGTTGGAACTGACAGTGCCATGAAGGACCGTCTGGAGGGGGTCCACCGGAGGAAGAACACCAAGTACGATGAGCTGGTCATAGACTACCGTAAATAGGGCTGGGAAGCAAGATGTATTCCCATCAAGGTTGGCAGCAGAGGTTGCGGGCAACCGCTCTACAAAGCCTTGAGTACACTGGGCATCAACGGAATGGAGATAACTTATTAAGAACACCACGAGGCAGCGGAGAAAAGCTCGAGATGGCTCTGGATCAGGGAGCGGAGACCTTTGGGGAGGAACAAATGCCACCCAAACACGTCGTGGTCTGATCAACCATGGCTGGGTCGCCTGGATCAGGGTGTCTGATGTTGAAAGACCCGAAATACCAATGATCCCAGGTTACATCACTGATGATGTGTTCAGGAGCATCAAGAGATTTATTTTATCAATTGGAATGTGGGTGGAAACCAGAGCAGCCTGAGAAAATGCACAGTCCAAGGAAGAATGTACAAACTCCATTAAGATGCCACCCATAGTCAGGATCAAACCAGTGTCTCTGGCACTGAGGCAGCAACCCGACCATTGAGCCCATCTCACCTTAAAGCTACATCCTCTAGTCTTCGCATTTCCACCCTGGAAAGAAAGGTTCTGACCAAAAATTAAACATTTGATAATAGATCTTAAATTAAAACAATGTTTAATGTATAGGCCCCAAGTGCAACACCTTTTATTCACAGCAGCCATATTTGTTTGTCAGCCACTTGGCCTGAAGTGTACAGATTTCCATTGCCCTGGGTTTCAGCATTAGACCTCCTATAGGATACCCCATGAACTTTTCATCCAAGACATTTAATACATCCATAATCTTACTTCCATTTCTGCCATTTTGCTGACATGACTCTTGCTATAAATTTCAGTCTGAAAATTGAATACTGCATCAGCTTTCACTTCTGTTAACATTATGAAGAGTCTGGATCGAAAAAAGTGCCATTTTGTCTGTTGTTAGTGAAAAGACAATGGTTGACTAAACGTCATTACACATCTGTTTTAAGTATTTTATATTCCAGTCTAATATAAGCTATTCATATGCAGATTCCATGAAAAAGAGTAATTGAATAGTGTTTTTATTGTCATGGTTTATTCAAAATATAATAGGGCAAGTTATGCTGACAACGTTTTTTCTCCTTTGGACTACATCAAATTACATTAATGCGCAGGTAAACAACATTTTACAGCACAATAGAGAAGGTAAAGAATCCCTTGACACAAGCCAGTGTCCATATGTATTAATGGTTTACACATTCCCTAAATGAAGCTCTAAAGAGACAACTACAAAATCTCAAGAAGAAACAAATTAGCAACATTAATTAATTGGGCACATGTAGTATATGTGGACTACCCGACAACATGTCCCATATCACAATGAGGGAGAAATTACAAAGAAAACATCCATCGTAACTAAGAAAATGCCAAACAAAGAGGTCTATGATGTGATAATTTAAGATTTATGATTATGACACTCAAAACAGTTTCCTTAAAACCTCCACATACAGAATTTAGATCAGTATTTAAAGTAACAAAGAATGACAAATGCGAGTCAATGCTAAATTCCCCACTTGTCCTTGCCTGTTAGGAAACTCAGCCCAGTGTGCTTCTGACTGCACATAGTTTGACTTGCCATATGTTAATTCATTTCAATGTGAGAGGACAATCTGAAAATACTGCTTAAATTCAAAAGCTTTTGACCAGTGATCTGGGAAATTTTGAAAACTTAGCTTCAGTTATTCGGATCGAGATGCAAATCTAAATTGTAAAATTTTACTACCTCAACATTTCTAACCACACTACTCATGTGACTGATAACTTCATAACGATAAACACTGTTAATTGCAACCAATCATAGTTTAGCAGAAAAATAAAGTTAATCCATCAAAAATAATCACGTCCATATGAATATCAATTGGCCAAATCATCACAAAATTAGTTCTCTCGATTCTGGGTTGCATTGTTTTATTTTGAGATATATTTCCTACGTAGTAGCAGGAGCCTTAGGTTGGCAAGAGGGAAAAAATGGATATAAAAATTAACAGATTTAATTTTAAATTAATAGAACAGGCTTTCTGGAACAGAAACACATAATAACATTATATTACATGTCATTATCCGAAGAGTTTTATTCGTGACAAATTAATTTCTACCATCTTGTTACACCTGTATCTACAATGAATGGCAGTCTTTGCATTCTCAGTGTCTTCAAGGTGCATTAGAGATATTACTTTGAATCCATGAACCACGATTCCATTACTTGTGAAAAGCTGTATTTTTTTGTGACGCGAGAAACAACCTATTGTGAATGCTGAGACTAACAACTGACACAAAAATGGAAGTTCCGATATTAGGTTAACACTGAAGCCAACATTAAAATTTTAACTAATGTCTATGCGACTGTGATCAGCCTGAAGGGTTTCACCCAAAACATTTGACCGAAGGTGAAACCTGAAACTTCATCTGTCCATTCCCTCCACAGATGTTGCCTGGCCGTTTGAGTGTCAACAGTACATTGTGTTTAGACTATGATTGCAGTGGGTTCTTGCTTTACAATTATCACATACTGTCAGTTGCTTTTGTGGTCATTAAATAGCCCACCATCTTCTAAAATGCTCTGTCATTTAGCTGTTGAATTATTCTGCATTGGTTCCACTTTTATCTGACCAGATGTAAGCAAGGATTAACCTGCATTGACTTTTTTTGCTTTCTTGTATTGTTACCACTGGTGTCAACCACCTCCAAATTAAGATCCTTCCCAATTGCCATCATCTATTTTTCACATACATGTTTTTGCCCGTGATAAAGCTGAGGCTGTATAAGGCACTGGTCACAGGGGGGTAGGGTAAGGGGGAAACCGTTTCCCAGTAACTTCCCGGCGAGGTCGCGACTAGTCTCCGAGTGGCCTCCTCGCACCCCTCCTCGCGGCCTACCACCTGGATTGGAGCGGCCTTTCCTGCTGGGGACCTGGATCAGAGCATCATCAGCGGCGGCACAGCACTGGATACATCACAGAGTAGGCAATTGCTAACCTGGATCGCCGTTGAATCTCCGGAGCGATGGTCCTGCTGCTTCAACAGCGGAGCTGTGGTTCGTAGAGCTTCCAGCTCGGGCGGTGCTGACTTCAACATCGCGGAGTCCTGGGGCCCTTTGCCGAGGGCCACCAGCGTTGAATCTCCACCCAGCGCGGCCTGTGGACTTCGGGAGCTGCGGATAATGGTAGGAAGTGGCCGATTTGGAGCTCCAAGTCGCTGAGGGTGTTCCGACGTCGGACTTCCATCACCCCGGCGAGCGGGCCTGAACATCGGGCCGCCCGCAGCGGACAGCGAGGAGTTCGGGAGCCTCCCGACCATGGGAGGAATTCAGAGGAGGATGATTGAATTTCGGAGCCTTCCCTCACAGTGGGAAACTTTGATCCCACTGTGTGGGGATGTCTGTGTTAAAGAACATCATGTTCTGTGCTCTTTATTATTCATACGGCTGTATGGCGACCACACATTTCACTGTACCAATTGGTACGTGACAAATAAATGTATCTTGTATAAGACTGGAGGCCATAGCCTCAGAATAAAAAGACAATCCTTTAGAAAGATCGACAAATTTATTTCGTCAGAGAGTGATTAATCTGTGGAAATCTTTACCGCAGAAAGCTGTGGAGGCTGTCAATGGATATTTTTAAGGCAGAGTTAGATAGATTCTTGATTAGAATATAGGCAGAGGCCATTCAGCCCTTTGAGCAGCACTAACATTCAATATGATCATGACAGATCATCCAAAATCAGTACCCCGTTTGTGCTTTCTCCCCATATCCCTCGATTCCGTTAGCCCTGAACTATTTCTAACGAAGGCGAGTCACAGGGAAATGCAGTTTAAAAAGAGCGCCTAGACCAAGATTCAGGTAATTTATTAATTCGCCCTAAAGTAGTTAAGAGGTTAAAAACAAGTGCAGCCATAGCGGAACGGCCTTGGTGGGGTGAAGTGCCTTGGTGAGTAAAGTGTGAGTTTTTAGCTCCAGCCTTCAGCAAGGAGGCTACACTTGATTCAAAAGCTGTGATTTTGTCTGTTGAAGAAATGACCGGTAAGCTGGTGCATTGGGAAGTCAAGTACACTGGTGGTACTTCTGGAAACCACACCTGCAGAAATTGTGTCCAGGTGCAGCTCCTGAATGAACATGTTGGAGAACTGGAGTAGAAGTTGATGAACAAGCAGCTCCCGACTCAGTCATTCTTAAGAGACTTTGAAGATGATCCACTTCAAGAAACTTGGGCCAAACCAAAACTCCATCTGCAACAGCTGCATCAATAAAATGGCTCTCAACCACTCCTGTAGCATTATCCACTGAGTACTTTCATGGTTACAACTGCAGGAAAACAAACTACCATATAAAAGGGCTCATTAAAGTTGCTATGTAAAGTGCTTTCAATGCCTTCATACTGCAGGAGTAATACCAGTTTCACTCAAACATGCACAATTCCTTGATAACCACAATCTCTTGTTTGCTCAATCACTTACACTCAGTTTGAACATCATGATCAACAAATTGTAATTTATTATTTTGCACATTCTATATCAAATCAAGATATATTGTCTGGTCTTTGATGGAAATGTAGTGTTGCTCAACTTAAGTTACAAATGTGATTGGACTTCATAACTTAGCAAGATGGCTAAGATTCACACTGTTGGGAGAAAATTCATAATAAGAAATGAGCTTGAAGTTGTCAAATATTAATAAGTTGATAAATGATTGTCGTATTGACTCATTGTCCATTTTGAAATTTGATAAAATTGTATCTCAAGGAATCATGATACTACAGTTGAAGATCATTAGGCTCATCTGCATGCTGGCACCTTGGAGCACGTTTTCTTCAGTCCATTTTCTTGAATGCTGCATGTACATCTTCTCTCAAGTACCCATCCTATTCCTTTTTGAAAGCCGAATTCATATCCATTCCTCAGGCACTGTATTCCTTTAATAGAACTAGTCTCAACACAAAGAAAGCTTTTTCTCTTGTGGTCCTGGGGCTTTTGCCCATCCTTTGAATATGTCTGAAGAAGGGTTTCGGCCCGAAACGTTGCCTATTTCCTTCGCTCCATAGATGCTGCTGCACCCGCTGAGTTTCTCCAGCTTTTTTGTGTACCTTTGAATATGTGTTCTTTGGTCCTCATGGGCAAACAGCTTCTCTGATCATCTTAAATAAACCTATCCTGATCTTGAAAGCCTCTTAAACTTCCTGGAAAGCTCTCCAAGGAGAATAACCCAAGAGCCTCCCATCTAATCTTGCAATCAATATCTCTCATTCCTGCCAGAGAGATATCAGTGCCTTTAGTGTGCAGTTTTCCACTGTTTCACAGCATAACTTTTGCCTGCTGGCCCTGTATTTTGCTAATAAATTACATGGGAAGCAAATGGCTCAACACCTTCCAAATCAAACAAAAGTGAGGGATTTCTCACCCAATTACCCAAGTCTAGATGTTTCAAGAATCACAATTCCCTTTGCAAGTGATGCAGCTACATGTTGGATTGATGTTTGTTTCAATCAATTTACCAATTATGTAAAATCTAATGTGAAGGAATAAAAAACTGCATGGCAATGAATGACTGTCCAGCATTTTTCAGTCAGGAAGTCATTTCACAAAATGTTACTGTAGTTAAGTTGACCCCCTTGAACAATACTCTGCAATAATTTCAGAATCAGAATTTATATCATTAAGTTTGACAATCATTTTGACGATTTCTTTATTTTTGTGGAGTAAATTCATTGACTGCCAGACACTCATTTGCAATATACACTTCACAACAGTGTAAACCAGAGTTTTGTGATTATTTCATTATTGCCATGGCAAATCCATGTATAATGACGAAGATTTATTGTACACAAGAACAGCAACAAAAGTAAGGTGAAGTTAATATCAAGAACTTTGCAAGAAATTTCACAGATTGATGTATCGTCAAAAGATGAGACTGTCTGCCTGCAAGGGGGTGGGAGCACAATCTGATGTCAACCATTCAAACCCCCTCAACCTTGTTATACACAACACCTAGTTGAATAACAGATCTTAAAAAAAGTATTCAAATAAAGACTTGCTTTTATGTAATTCCTTTCATTGACTGAGAACATCTGAAAGTAATTTACCTTCAAAGTACAGTCACTATAAGGGAATAATTGTACTGTCATGAAGATCATGAGGCAGAAAGGAGGTTTGATAATGGCTTGCATAATCAATGATGGAATGACTCGTGCAGTGACTCGATAGGTAGTCTAGCATTCGCAAAAATATCAGGTGAGCAGCAGCAAACTGGAGATATTAGACAGCTGGGAGTGAATGTCATCCATGCACACAAACAAGGGAATTCTGGGGTTACAGGAGCACTGTTCAATGCCAATCATTTCATAGAAACATAGAAAATAGGTGCCGAAGTAGCCAGCTTCGCCATTCAATATGATCATGCCTTGATTCCATTAGCCCCAAGAGCTATATCTAACTCTTGAAAACATCCAGTCAATTGGCCTCCATTGCCTTCTGTGGCAGAGAATTCCAGATTCACAACTCTCTGGGCGAAAACGTTTTTCCTCATCCCAGTAATAAATGGCCTACTACTTACTTCTAAATGACTGGGAATCAGATGCATAGTGCAAGACTTTAAACAAAAAAATTAATCACAGAAAAAAAGCAGTCATTAAGAAGTTGATTGCTATAAAACAGTTTGACAATTGGGTAGCACAGCTGCAGAGTTACTGCCTTGCCACGCCAGAGATCCAGGTTCGATCCCGACTATGGGTGCAACCTGTACGGAGTTGATACGTTCTCCCTGTGACCAGTGCAGGTTTTTTCTCGGTGCTCCAGTTTCATCCCACACGTCAAAGAAGTACACGTATGAAGGCTACTTGGCTTGGTAAAAGCGTGTGAGTGTGAGTGTGCGAGCGAGCAGGGCAAAATCGCTGGTCGACACGGATTTGGAGGGCCGAATGGTCTGTTTCTGCATCATTTCTAAACTATATTTCAGCATCATTTAAGTCAAAAGCAAAAAGCTCATTCCTATAATGAGGACTATAAACTAAGGTCATGAGATTCTTTAGAATTCTGGTTACAAATAACTGTCAGAGTATCAGTTCCACTGTTTTAGCTTTAACTTAATATGCTTGAATGGAATTTGAATATTAAGGCACTTTTAGATGAACAGTTGGGAGAAATTACTCAATGAAGTGTAATTATTTTCAATGTCTAAATTATATGGAGGCTTTGATCTCCTTCCCACTTTTATAACCATATAACAATTACAGCACAGAAACAGGCCATCTCGGCCCTACAGGTCCATGCTGATCAATCACTTTCCCTTAGTCCCACCTGCCTGCACTCATACCATAACCCTCCATTCCCTTCTCATCCATATGCCATATCCAATTTATTTTTAAATGATACCAACGAACCTGCCTCCACCACTTCCACTGGAAGCTCATTCCACACCGTAACCACTCTCTGAGTAAAGAAGTTCCCCCTCATATTACCCCTAAACTTCTGTCCCTTAATTCTGAAGTCATGTCCTCTTGTTTGAATCTTCCCTATTATCAAAGGGAAAAGCTTGTCCACATCAACTCTGTCAATCCCTCTCATCATTTTAAAGATCTCTATCAAGTCCCCCCTTAACCTTCTGCGCTCCAGAGAATAAAGACCTAACTCATTCAATCTTTCTCTGTAACTTAGTTGTTGAAACCCAGGCAACATTCTAGTAAATCTCCTCTGTACTCTCTCTATTTTGTTGACATATTTCCTATAATTGGGCGACCAAAATTGTACACCATACTCCAGATTTGGTCTCACCAATGCCTTGTACAATTTTAACGTTACATCCCAGCTTCTATACTCAATGCTCTGATTTATAAAGGCTAGCATACCAAAAGCTTTCTTTACCACCCTATCTATATGAGATTCCACCTTCAAGGAACTATGCACGGTTATTCCCAGATCCCTCTGTTCAACTGTATTCTTCAATTCCCTAACATTTACCATGTACGTCCTATTTTAATTTGTCCTGCCAAGGTGTAGCACCTCACATTTATCAGCATTAAACCCCATCTGCCATCTTTCAGCCCATTCTTCCAAATGGCCTAAATCACTCTGTAGACTTTGGAAATCCTCTTCATTATCCACGACACCCCCTATCTTGGTATCATCTGCATACTTACTAATCCAATTTACCACACCTTCATCCAGATCATTGATGTATATGACAAACAACAAAGGACCCAACACAGATCCCTGAGGCACCCCACTAGTCACCTGCCTCCAACCCGACAAACAGCCATCCACCATTACCCCCTGGCGTCTCCCATTCAGCCACTGTTGAATCAATCTTGCTACTCCTGCATTTATACCCAACAGTTGAACCTTCTTTTGCAGAATAAGATGGTATACATAACTGAAGATGACAATATATATATATATATAGTTCATTTTTTCACTTCCCACTTCCCTTTCGTATTCTTTATGAACAGCAAATTGCATAAGGGAAGTATTCGTTTTAAACATCACTAACTTTCAACTGTACATGTTCTAGTGTGCACATATACAACCTATTTCATTTGTCACAAATGCTGAATGATTATTAATGAATCTACATATGCAATCCTGAAGGAAATGGTAGCACTTGGTTTACTTTCATGTTCAAGATGCTTTCGTTGCTTTTGATACGCAAGAAGCTATACATTCACCCTCATGTTACCAAAGTGCATAAAATTGTCAAGTAATAGCCATGCCCTAATTAACTTTTTGATAAAAAATAAATATATAAATAAATATGGTGCTTCCAGCAAGATTAACTTATAATTAATCAGTTGAATTGGGAACAGCTTACATAAAATGGGTAGAAACGTGGCAGCATTTACGTCCTGCAGCAAATGCTGACCACCTCTAGATTGCCGCATTTGGAAATTGATAAAAACAGTGATTTATGTTGATGAGAAAGTATGTTTTGTGCAATTTTCTATTAATGAGAAAATTATAAACAATGTGCATGTCGTGCGGTGATTGCTGAAGACTACAGAAACAATGTTGATAAATGAGCATTCAAGTATGGCCAGTTGAGAGTCTTGGATGAACTTTCTGTGAATGGAAACTCAACTATTTGTTTACACACAATTCCCATTCTCCGTATACATGCAAAACAAAAATCACAGCTACTATTATATTCTGATGAATATTAACGATGGATGACAAAAGAATGCAGATGCTGGAATCTCGTGCAAAATAACAAAAAAACGGCTCAATGAACAACGAGTCGGGTAGCATCTGTGCAGGGAATTGGTTAATCAACATCGAGTCTGGATCCTTCCTGTGTAGGCAGAGTGGAAGGGGAGTAGAGTATGTGAAGAGGGTTGAAACATGGTTGATGGATCCAGCTGAG
The DNA here is from genome assembly GCF_028641065.1 of Leucoraja erinaceus. NCBI lineage: Eukaryota > Metazoa > Chordata > Chondrichthyes > Rajiformes > Rajidae > Leucoraja > Leucoraja erinaceus. The sequence continues at coordinate 60,140,038 of NC_073383.1, forward strand.
TAATGCTGGATTGAATCAGATGGGCGGAGTGGGGGGGGGGGGGGGGGTTAATGGAGAAGGGATATGGGAAGAAATCAGGAATGGGGTACTGATTTTGGATGATCAGCCATGATCATATTGGTGGTGCTGGCTCGAAAGGCCGAATGGCCTCATCCTGCATCTATTTTCTATGTTTATGTGTCTATAACAGAGGCAGGGGCATGATTGGTGTAAGTAACCAGGGGCTACAGATGGAGTCAAATGGGAAAATAAATATAGGATTTATTTGCAGAATTCTACTATTCGTAATCTTTTGATTGATGCAGGCAGAGAACCAAAATTTCCTTTAACTTTCTTTTATGCAGCATGATTCTGAAGGAGTCAGATAATAAAGCCACATAGAAGCAGATGGTCAACAGAACAAGGTAGGTGTGGGACTATGGTGGATATATCAATGTAATAGTTTCTACTGGTGTAATAGTAGGATAGTGCATTGGAAATTTGAGGATGAAGCTAAGACTTGAGCTATAGGGAGAGGTCAAACAAGCTAGGACTTTATTACTTGGAGCACAGGAGGCCAGGGAGTGAATTGGAAGTGTATAAAATCATTAAAAGCAATAGATAGGGTGAATACAGTGTATGTGTTTCTGTTATGGGAGAATCAGAAACAAGAGGGCATAACTTTAAGGTGAGAGGGAAAGATTTAATCAGGACAGCTTTTTTGAAGGATGGTGGGTATATGAATGAACCAACAGAGGAAGTATTTGGGGAAGATGTAATAACATTTAAGAGGCATTTGGATAGGTACATGGATAGGAAAGGTTGAGGGATGTGGGCCAAACATAGGCAAATCGGACTCTTAGATAGACCATCTTGGTTGGCATGGACTATGAGAGAGAAGCGAGTGTCACCAAACTTCTGAATTCTCTGGGGTGGAAACCTCTCCAAGACAGACGTGAAGCTCACCGTTTGACTTGTTTTTATAAAATGTTAAATGGTCAGCTCGACATAGACTACAAGACCTACACCAAACCCAAACCAATTAGGAGGAGACAAGGGCATTGGATCCAATTTGTGATCCCAGCTACAAAGACAGATGTATACAGCAATTTGTTCTTCCCCCGCACATTAAAGCATGGAATAATCTCCACCCAACCATAGTTACCCAACCAGATGCAACTAAATTTAAAGTAACTCTTTCTTCCCAATAACCCTTTCTGGCTTAAGCCCTCCCTTCACCACCTCCAGTTTAAATTCCATTTGGAATATTTTGGAGGACCAAGAAACCAAGTTGGGTCAAAAAGTCCGAATCAGTGTTATATAACTTAATTACTATGTTATTCATTGACTACTCCTTTGGAAAGGAGGCTTTGAGAATTGCTCCTCAGCATACCATTAGTCTCCTCTTCCACTGTTCACATTCTAACAAAAATAGGGTGCTACCTCATGACTGGGAGGTTATGCATCATGCAACAAATCATGGTATCTTTTTCTCCCAGAACAGTTTCTGTGGACAATTTTTTAATCAAAGTTTTGCTTTATTGAACTTTGTACCGCCACACAGATATGCCTCAACCCAAAACATCACCTATTCCTTGTCTCCAGAGATGCTGCCTGTCCCGCTGAGTTACTGTCACACAGCTATTATATTTTCCCTGAATGGGTTCTGTTTACATGGTCCGATTTATGAACCATGTAAACGGAAAATAGTCAAATACAGTGGTTGAAAAGGAGATGGAAAAGCAAATTGCAAAATAAATGAATCAGAAAAAATATACCTTGGTCATTATCAGTTTAATTAAGTAATGCATTGAGGACTGCAGCCCAAGCAAGGCAAGTATGATTTCTCCTCAACAGATTCCTTGGATGAACAGAAAATACAAATCACTTTCTGCTAAGGACCAGATTCAAGAAAAAGATCACTGCACAAAGCCTCAAAATAAAAATCAGAAGTATTTTAGAAATGCCAAGAGAGAATTACAGGAAAAGTGTTCCTGATGTTGGAGAGTCCAGAACCAGGAGTTACAGTTTAAGAATAAGGGGTTGGCCATTTTGGACTGAGATGAGGAAAAACATTTTCAGCCAGAGAATTGTGAATCTGTGGAAATTTCTGTCACAGAAGGCAGATTCATTGGATGTATTCAAGAGAGTTGGATCTCGCTCCTAGGGCTAATGGAATCAAGGCATGTAGGGAGAAAGCAGGAACGGAGTACTGATTTTGGATGATCAGCCATGATCTTATTAAATGGTGGTGTTGGCTCAAAGGGACAAATGGCCTACTCATGCACCTATTTTCTATGTTTCTATCCCAGAACAATCTAGTGACTCAATTGATTAAAACAAATGCCAGGCATTTGTGATTGGGACCTGAAAACTATTACAAATTAAACTGAAATCAGCGGTTATCAGCGGTCACATCTCAACCAAATGAGCACCATGCCTTGTGCCCATCTGAACTGGCAAAGTTATACCAAGGCACATTACCCCTTCCCCCACAGTTACTGTCCCATATATCAATGGCAGTAGTCAGATCTAAAGTCTCAGAAAGCAACAGCCTGGGTGACGTTTCGGGTCGAGACCCTTCTCCTTCATCACCCATTCCTTCTCTCCAGAGATGTTTCCTGTCCTGTTGTTACTCCAGCTTTTTGTGTCTATCTTGGGCAATGTTAAGACAAGCAGTCAGTATCAGACAAATAGGGTGAAAATATCAAATATTGTAGTGCATATCTTTAAGGTGAGAGGGTGAACATTTAAAGGAAATGGGTGCAAAGGTTTCTGGACATGGATCCACTTCAATTTACCAACCGCCACAACAGATTGATAGCAGAAATGATATTGCATTGTATTAATCTCCAATGGACCCGTTGGACCACATTTATGAATACTATATTGTCTATAGGTGTATGGCAGGGAGCATACCGACTGTTTGATAATTCAAATGCTCAGAAAAGAAAGGCTGTAGAAAGTGGCGGCCATCATGGAAATCGAACACCTTCCATTGAATGTATCTATTGAAAGTCTTACCTCAGGTAGGTAGGTAGCTAATATCAAAGATCCACACCACCTTGGTCGCAATTAAGATGAGCCGTTGGCCATCAAGATTGCGGCACAGGAACCTGCAAAGTGGGACCACCAGGCTCCAGAATAGCTTCTTATCAACCATCAGATTCATGAACTGTACTTCAGCACCAAACCCGTACAGACTTGGCACTCTGCTCTACATACTTTGCTATCATGGTCTGGTTTACTTAATGTGCCTGTAAGGTTGCAACAAGTAGGAACTTCATAGGAACTTCATTGTTCCAGTTCATATCCAGGCTCTACGCAAATAAAGATTTTCTTTTTCACACCACCAGCCTCAATATTTTATCACCTGGTGAGATACCTGCAAAGATGTTCGTATGTGCACCAAATATAATTTTGGAAATCAAATATACAAACACAATTAATGCACAGTTCAATAATTTAGGTTAAAACTTTATCTGCAATATGTCTTAAACAAAGATACTTTTTTTTTTTTGCACCAGTCAGGTAATCTTATATACGACTAGTTATTTTCATCTCATTACCTGCACCAAACACTGTTTATTTGAAGTACATTAACAAAATTCGTACATCAAATTAAAACTATTTGTAATACTATTAACCTTTGTTGCTTTGCCTACAGATATCTTTGCCTCACACATTCTCTGAACAACCTTAAAAAGCAGCCTAATGTAAAATACCACACAATGTATCTGTCTGAATTTATAGATTTAATATTAATACAAAAGACTACTTCTAAAATTAATCATTGCATCTGGTTTCTAATATTGGCAATCAAACGCAATGTGAGCATTTCTGTTCTCTAACATATCGTAATTAAAGATCACCATGCTGACGTTCAATACCAAATCAATGGGGGCCTCAACTTCAGTCATGATACAGAAAATAATGAATAACACAAAGAAAATTAAATGACTGACAACATACTGAATGCAGAAATTCAATCCAAGGATTCTAGCAACTTTAATAAATCAGTTAAGCTTTGCACTCGTGGTTATTACTGTCAGAGTTTTGACTGAATTATTACCATGTAACTGTTGTAACTCACCAGAAGCAATCTATTATACTGCATGTAATGCAGAAGAGCTGTCTCGTATCAGTCACTTGGAGTGAGATTCATTAATTTCAACTAAAAATGCAACTATACATGAAGTATACAGTGCCATGTGCCATTGTTGGTTTACAACACAGTTCAATTTTTTGATTGGAAACTTCACTCCCCATGTTTACACAATTCACTTTCCTCAAGATCAAACTCCAACACAAAACATCTCTATTAAACTAAATATTTCACACTGAAAGGATCAGATTTAAATATGGAAAATAAAAACCAAAATTGCAATTTTTTCAGTAACGTAATTGGAATTACTACATTATTCATGATTTCATTCACTCTATTGTTGAGGCAAATTTGCATTTACTGGATTTAACAACTTTTCAAATGGGTGCCCGAACCATTCGAACACATGACACCATTGTCAGAAAAAGAACCAAATTGTGTTTGCATTTCATATGCAAATCTATATCTATAACTAAAAGGACTATAAAACCCTGGATGCCTGGACACGAGTCAGTCACTCTGGAAGATTGTGAGGGAGAATCCACAACTGTCATTTAAGCTGTGAATCAACTGAACTGTGAATCTGCAATGTACTTGCAATAAATTATTTGTTAGCTCTTAATGACAATGCAATGAGTTGTTTGGCAAACTGGTGGCCTGCGCTCTGCTTGAAATGCTATGAAATTGAATGTGGTGGCCTGCACTCTGCCTGAAATGCTATGAAATGGAATGTGATGGCCTGTACTCTGTTTGAAATGCTATGACATTGAATGAGGTCGCTTGCACTCTGCTTGAAATGGAATTTCAAGGAATAGCTGAGAACGAACACGAATTTCAAGGAATAGTTGAGAGAGCTCACCAGCCCCGAGTGACAAAGCTGCCAACCCACCAGCCCTGAGTGACTGAGCTGCCAGCCCATCAGCCCTGAGTGACTGAGCTGCCAGCCCACCAGGCTGAATGACTGAGTTGCCAGCCCACCAGGCCTGAGTGACAGCTGTCAGCCCAATAATCCATTTGGCCCACAATGTCCATATTAACCCTCTGGAAACCATTCCCTTCGGCCCACAACACTCATACTAGCACTCCAGAAAGCCCCCCTACTCCACTGGCCACCAATATTGGAATTGGTGGAGAGGTGGAATATTGCATTGGGGGACCAGCCCTCCCATGTGAACATGGGACCCAAATTGTCCCACTTAGTCTAGTTATACTATTAAAAGTCTTGACTTGTTTGTCTGTCTGTCTGTGATCTCAGGAGCAACGTCAAAACGGTACACAATATCGCAAACACTTTTTGCAGATTCTTAATCAGATTTTCACGTGGTCGTTTATGTCTAGAGGGCGCCGTCCTGTATGGGTATGGCTGCCCAGCCTGCAGCTGTCCATTTTTCATCTCTTTTTTAAATTTTTAGTTAGTTGAGTTTTTGTTTTTCAGAGTTCTAGCCATTTTTTATGTGGGGGGAGGGGGGTGGGAGGGGGAAACTACTTTTGTAGGTTCCCCACCTGGTCGGAGAGGCAACTTTTCTCCGGGCTGCACTTTCGATCTCTCCTCGAAGCCTACCAGTGGGCGTGGAGCGGTGTGTCCTGAGGGGACCGCCCAGAACCTCGGCTTCGGCAGCGGCACAGCGCTGGAGCGCTATCGCGGAGCGGGCGATGCTTTGCCCGGGTCACTGCGCTGGAACTCCGGTGAGCTGAGACCGCCGAAAAAAATCGCGGAGCTCCGGGACTGTGGAGCGGCCAGCCGCAGGCGCCGGCACTGACTTTAACATCGGGAGCCTGGGACCTCTTGGCGAGACCGCCAGTGGTGAAGCTCCATCGAGCGCGGCAAGTCGGCTTCGGAAGCCACGGTCTCCAGTTAGGAAGCAGCCACTCCAGGTATCACAAGCCGCTGAGAGGGTTCTCCCGACGCCGGAGCACCATCACCCAGCGAGAACGGCCTGGAACATCGGGCCGCCGCAGCGGCGAATGTGGAGGCCTCAATAGACCCGACTATGGGTGGACATGGGGATGGGGACTAGACTCTGTGCCTTCCCTCACAGTGGGAACCATTGTGGTAAGGATGTTTTTATGTTTATTGTTAAATTCTTTAATGTTGTGTCTTATTTTTATCTGTGTGCTGCATGGCAAGTCAAATTTCACTACCCCAATTGGTGTATGTGACAATAAATGTCCTTTGTCCTTGTCTATCAAGTTTCTTCACATTGTTATATTTCACGTTATTGATATTTAAAGTTTTAAAAAATCCATCTTTGAGAATAATAACAGAATGCGAGAGTGAGACTTTTCTTGCAGCTTCCAGTGATGACGTCACAACGCCATCTCAGTCCTCCAATCACAATGGGATTTCATTTACACAAGCTGACGTGAATATTCCGACAACCGAAAATAACATCACAATGTGGTCTCTGCAGCCAATACACAAGCTATAAGAGTTGACGGAGGTGGGGGATGGTAGAAGAAGAAATGTTCTTTAAACTTTGTCTTCAGTGGCGAGTGCAAAGAGAGAGAGGTGAGGGAGGGAGTGACTGAGGGTAAGGAAAAAGAGAGGGATGTAGTTGGGGGCTATGGGTGAGTGGTGGAATATTGTGCCTGCGCAGTTGGGGGCTATGGGTGAGTGGTGGAATATTACGTTGGGCGGACGGGTTGCATTGGGGGAATGGGCGATGTGGGTGATTGGCTCTGGGGGGCACCTGTCTCCGGGATGAATGCCAATGCCGTGTCTGGGAACCAGCCCTCCCGTGCGTCACCCTGTGCCTCCTCCCTCGCGCATCGGGGAAAAGGACCCAACAGGTCCACTTGGTCTACTACCATTTAAAAACCATTTAAACCATGTGTCATTAGCCACTTCCAACCGTAATTGGACTGGGCACTTGTAGACATGAAGAAAGACAAAAAGCTGAAGTAGTCCAATAGGTCAGAGAGCATCTCTGGAGAAAAGTAATAGGTGATGTGATCTTCAGATTGCGAGGCAGGGGAAAGGGACATGAGAGATAGACACAGAAGTAGAGAGATATAGAACAAATGAATGATATGCAAAAAAATAACAATGATAATGGAGACGGGCCACTGTGTTCGGTGAGAATGGGTTAGACATATGCCTTTGTGAGATTAATTTTCAGTTATTGTTTGCATACGTTACAAATAAATATGAACGACATGCATTGCTGCCTTTGTTCCCAAGAGCAGTAATTTGCAAACTACACAAAGAGTAAACTCCACACAAAGTTGTCCCAAGTGATGCGGATTAAAGGGTTCACTACAGGACAATGTTTTGCTGTGTGCAGGTACTCGCTTGAGTTTTTACATGCTCTGTGCATTTCAGGTTTTGGCTAGGTCTCGATGCTTTTTGCAGCCCCACATAGTGGAGACACATGCTGTAATCTCTGAAGAACGCTGCTCATGACATAGGATTCAATCTGTGCTGATGACAGTGGTAACGTGTTGGCCAAACACACTGAAGAAGCATGGCGCCTTCACCCATTCCTTGCAGAAGGTCCAGGTCATTCTCTCCTCTGAGGTCCAGGTCTTTCTCAACAAAAAGGTTCAGGAAGACCCGTCCCCTAAACGCAACCCGTTCCCCCAACGCAATAGGGGGGAACGGGTTGCATGCGCAGCTGATGTTTTTAAAGTTCAAAATTTTTAAATGAAACCTCACTTTGTGGGGTGGCGTCGGTGCTCCACAGAGCCAATCAATCATCCCCACATGGAGGGGGGGTGTCGCATTTTTTTTGTAAATGAAACCTATCTCCAATTCCACCACCCCCACAATGAAAACGGCATACCATTAAGTTATAAGCAACCCAAATGGAAAACAAGACAATAGACAATAGGTGCGGGAGTAAGCCATTTGGCCCTTCGAGCCAGCACCACCATTCACTGTATTCATGGCTGATCATCCACAATCAGTACCCCGTTCCTGCCTTCTCCCCATATCCCTTGACTCCGCTAGCTTTAAGAGCTCTATCTTACACTCTCTTGAAAGCATCCAGAGAATTGGCCTCCACTACCTTCTGAGGCAGAGAATTCCACAGATTCTCAACTCTCTGGGCGAGAAAGTTTTTCTTAATCTCCGATCTAAATGGCATACCCCTTATTCTTAAACTGTGGTCCCTGGTTCTGAACTCCCCCAACATTGGCTGCCTCGAGCATGTCCAATCCCTTAATAATCTTGTATGTTTAAATAAGATCCCCTCTCATCCTAAATTCCAGTGTATACAAGCCCAGTCGCCCCATTCTATCAACATATGACAGTCCCACCATACCGGGAATTAACCTCGTGAACCTACGCAGCACTCCCTCAATAGCAAGAATGCTCTTCCTCAAATTTGGAGACCAAAACTGCACAATACTCCAGGTGTGGTCTCACTAGAGCCCCGTCAACTGCAGAAGGACGTATTTGCTCCTAAATTAACACCTCGACTCTTGCTTCCTCCAGCACTTCAATTATTGCGTGAGAAATTAAAAAAAAAAAAAATTATAACATGCTTGAGATTGTGCGAAATCGATTACAGGTTTAAAAGAATCCTTAAAATACTTTCACACCCCAAGAACCGCTAGCTTTTGATCAAGTAGTACAACAAGATGTAGTCATTGCTATGTACAATTAGACTGCAGGAACTTGTGAACCACAGGAAGGTTTGCACTCTTTCCCTGGCAACATGATTAATTTGAGAGACCAATAATTTCAGCCCTGGGCTTTCCAGAGAACCTTGGGTTGCTAATTAAAATATGAATGAACAATTCAAACAATTTTATTGAAACATTTAATCATGTTGTGAAATGTGCAGATATAATGCCCGTGATACACCACTTACTTCCACATTTTGCATTTTTGACGAGTCCAATTGATGGTTAACATTTAAACAGGGTTTCCTGCTGGACATATACAGGAAGAGATGTATCAGCAGAGCCATCTCCATCATCAAAGACCCCTACCACCCATCGCATCACATATTCGCCATCCTGCCATCTGGGAAGAGGTACAGGAGCATTAGCTGCAAAACCAGCAGGATGCTCCTCAGCTTCTTCCCGCAGGCTATAAGACTGATAAACGGACTTTGCCCCCTGCCAAAGTATCGCGCACCAACCACCAACCTGGACACACTGCAGCAGAGCCACTGTCGTGCCGCTGCCGATCGGAACGCCTGTTGATGTTTAGTAGAGAGTAGAGTGTTTAATTTGTTCATGATAATATGTACTTTTATTTCTGTTTATTTTTTACTGCACACTGAATGGACACTTGTTGAGCAACGTTTTTTTGTTTCCTCTGGGTATGCGAGTACTCAGGAAAATGACAATAAAGATATACTACTATTTAATTTATTTGCTTGAATTATTTTCTGCTTTTAAAGCAGATATTTGCTTCCTCTCTTCTGATGCTTTATTTTTCAAATGTGTATTAAAAAAGTGAAGCATTTGACCAAGATGTTTTTTGAGAGGTAGTTTTGAGAGATGTTTTTTGAGAGGTAGTGAATGGTGGAGGGATGCTGATGTGAAATGTCTCAAATCATGTTAATTCATTAATTAATAAGTGGCTGAGCTAATGCTTCATGGTTAACCTTCAATGTCATTTGAGCACTAAACTTGCAAGGCTTAAATCACTTCATCAATATTCCGTGGAATAATCTAATACTTTTGATATTCTGCATGAAGGATGAAACACAAAATATTTTTGCTTTCTATTTATGTGAAGAGTCAAAAACGTTGTTCTTACCAAGTTCATACCATCCTTGCCAAACACTACTTGCATCAGTGATGGCAAATTAATTAGAAGAAAAGTACACAATGAAAATAAATGATAACAGATGTCATCCAGACTTTCTGTAATACATTATTTTGCACAACCCAAGAACATTGGAATAATTTAGTCATTTTGATCATTTTAGGCTTTTTTTCACTTTTGGCATGAATCTTAAACTGAAATGTTCTTGACATGTTAAACATTTCATCACTTAGACACAATGATTTCAATTTCAATTTAGAATCTCAGTTGCCAGATTAGCTGCTTAATTCTGTCATTCACAAATGGCATATTCTGCATTTGTTGATATGATAAAATTATTGCACCAATCCAGGCAAATATCTCTAATAACGTACCATTTACACAATTGATGGTATTATGAAAATCAATCAACACGATGAACATTGAAATATTACATTTCTAATCTCAAATCAACTGCGCATTTTCACCCTAAACCAACACCAAAGTGTCACTGGATGAATGGTACTCGGTTGTTAACTCAAGAGCAAACCATGATGCCCGGTTCATTAATGACAATGACTTCAGTCAAGTTATCGGGCATCTCAATTATCATCAGCCTATCACCTACCCCATGCAGTGTTAATAAACACGCTACATTACCATTAAGTATGTGTATTGCTTCCCTTCATTTTAGTCAGTCTGATGATATGTCAGTTTTTCCAGTCACCTTAGAGATTGAAGAGCGAGGAGGCAGTGGTCTGAAGATGTTGAGGGTTTGATTCAGGATTACTCTGAATCAAAGGACTGGAACATATTCAAGACCACTTCATCCAGCATGAATGGGTATAACTCAATGTTCACCTGTTTCATCAAGAAATGCATTGACAATTGTGTTCTGAAGAGACAATTAGGGTTTATCATAAACAGAAAGCTTAGATGAACAGATATCCCATTTTTGCTGAAGCCAGATCCAAAGCTTTGAAGGAGAAAGACCCTGCACAGCACAAACAGATGGCAGGACAAACAGAGGAGACAGCAAGGACTAACAAAATTGGGAGAATTACACCTCATATTCCGTTTGGGGAGTCTGCATCCTGGGGGCATGAACATCGAATTCTCCCAATTTTGTTAGTCCTTGCTGTCTCCTCCCCTTCCTCAGTCCCCCTGCTGTCTCCTCCCATCCCCCAGCCTTCGGGCGCCTCCTCCTTTTTCCTTTCTTGTCCCTGCCCACCCCCGCCCCCGATCAGTCTGAAGAAGGGTTTCGGCCCGAAACGTTGCCTATTTCCTTCGCTCCATAGATGCTGCTGCACCCGCTGAGTTTCTCCAGCTTTTTTTGTGTACCTGCCTTCCTTGTGTTACATTCATCTTTGGATCATCTTTACAGTAAGAACACCTATATAATGATGCTATTCATTGACTGCAACACAACCTTTAACATCACGACACCAACAAAGATCATATCTAAACCTCTGGACCTTGGCCTTGGAGCCTGGTCAGGATGTCCAGATGCTCAATACAGGCAGAGCTCAGTAGGTTAGAATTGATCATTACATTTTCTCCATTCAGGCACTCAATGTTGATGCTCCTCAGCGCCGTGTGCTCAGCCCCATTGAAATATAAGCCTGTCATACAATGGGCTGGGTGCTGCTGGTGCTTTCAAGCAGAACAGCTGGTATTTGGCATGTTGCCCCATTTTGTAATGATTCGATCATGGGAAGAGAATACCAGGTGGGCTGAAGAATTGATTTAAGGATGTTCTCAGTGTTATGCATCCACTGACTCCTGACAATCTGTGGCTCATCTCAGAATGGAGGAGGAACATTTGGGATGGCCAAGAACCTCAAGTCCATGTCCAAGGGGCATACAGAAACTCAACAGGAATGGTGGAAGGGATGCACCCACCTCCAAAACAATCCACTCATCCATTGTGTCAACCATCTTCTACTCATCAGCCTGGATGTATCTGTGGCTGCCAGATTGGGTTCAATCACCTCAAAATGAAACAGAATTTATCTGCCCAAGATGAAATTATTCACAAACCTCTGAACATTCGCCTGACAAATGCAAAGTCTGGGATATAATGGAAGTTTCAGGACCAAGGAATGCACTTGTTTGCTATGGCGAGTTTAGACCTAGTTTATTGAGGGTGCAGTATGTTCAAAGCAAGGCCTCAAATGTCCACAGATACACATTTCCAATAGTAATTCCTGCATGGGACTGCTGCCCCTTCCCAACATTGGAAAATTCATGCGAATAACAACATCTTTACCACTGCCATGCCTAAGCGTGCCTGACCTCTGACAACAAGAACTAAACTTGACAATTTTTTGATCTTTGGGTTGAAATACTCTTTAGGGTCGACTCCAGAGGAGCAATGTATTTAAATGTTACACAAAACTGTTCCAGCTCTTTCATGAATGGGTATATTTCCTAAACACATTTCCATGGAGACCTGCAATCTGATCAACTATGACATGCATGCATAGCCTCACTTTTAGTAACACAAAACATTATTGCAATGCTCTAATGCTGCTAATTGCATGCCATAGTACTTAATATTCCTTTGTGCTTTATCTCTTTATCAATATAACAGATAATTGTACTCCATCTGCTAATTTGTGCATGCTTTAATTGTATGGATTTGTAATAATGGCCAAAATCGCCATCTCTGAAGAGTAACCCAAAGTAGCATTTATCAATTGAACACGCAGAAATATGTTTTTAATAAATAATGATTAAAGTTGCAAAATCCACCAGTCCCTTGTAGCACTTTAGAAAAGGCGTCAAAACCAGAACTATTACCTTAAGCTAGGTTGAGTTCAAGAGCAACTCATAACAAGAAAAAGAAAAAAAATGTAATTGCATGTATGCACAGAGAAATATATATAAATATAATATTAAAAAACTATACACATATATACATACACATATATATATATACACACACATTACATGTATATATGCCTATGCATGAAGTATAATTACTTCAAGTTTAATTATTTCATTAATTGTTCTTTTTCCCTTTCAGTAAAATAAGGCATTATACATATATAGGCTTTAATATCCATTCATAGAATGTGGGTCACACTTGCAAAGCCATTTATTACCTATCCCCAATTAACCACAACAATATTTGATTGCAAGACCATTTCTGAGAACAGTTAAGAATCAGATGGTTTCATTGCCATCATTACAGAAATTTACATTTACATACCAGATTTATTTAATTAAATACATTTGCAAAGGCCATGCTGAAATTTAATCATGCGTCTCCCAATTGTCAATTCAGCTTCTACTTCATTTGGATGGTATACTCACCACAGTGATAGCCATTATCAATTCATATGTAAATGTTGTACTTTTGTCACCTACCTATCAGTTATTTAGGACCTCAAGTTTCCCTCCTTTAGTACTTTTTTTATATATCACTCATCCCTGCATCACCATTTACCCTTGATTCAGACTCACCAAGTCAGTTTCAAACTTGTTTCAAATTGGGCATTCTGATCTGCCACACAGGTGTAAACCATTAACAGAGAAACCAACAATTCAGTACAGCTGGGAATTTAAAATTCAGTTAATTAAGTAAATTTGCTAAAAAAGCCATTGCTGGTAATTGTGGTCATAAAACCTATTAGATTGTCATAAAATCACACCTGGTTCATTAAAACCCTTCAACATAAACCACATAGGACTATTAACTTTTTTTTTTAATGGCCAAACAAGCTAATCAGTTTTACTAAATCACAAAACAAAAACAAGCCCACCCTACATTGGCAAAGGTATCAAGCACAAGGAAGGCAAACCTAATTATACTGCAGTTGTACAGGGTCTTGGTGAGACCACACCTGGAGTATTGCGTAAGTTTTGGTCTCCTAATCTGAGGAAAGACAGAGAAGGTTCACCAGACTGATTCCTGGGATGTCAGGACTTTCATGTGAAGAAAGACTGGATAGACTTGGTTTGTACTCGCTAGAATTTAGAAGATTGAGGGGGGAACTTATAGAAACTTACAACATTCTTAAGGGGTTGGACAGGTTAGATGCAGGAAGATTGTTCCCGATGTTGGGGAACTCCAGAACAAGGGGTCACAGTTTAAGGATAAGGGGAAAATCTTTTAGGACCGAGATGAGGAAAACATTTTTCACACAGAGCGGTGAATCTCTGGAATTCTCTGCCACAGAAGGTAGTTGAGGCCAGTTCATTGGCAATATTTAAGATGGAGTTAGATGTGGCCCTTGTGGTTAAAGGGATCAGGGGGTATGGCGAGAAGGCAGGTACAGGATACCGAGTTGGATGATCAGCCATGATCATATTGAATGGCGGTGCAGCCTCAAAGGGCTGAATGGCCTACTCCTGCACCTATTTTCTATGTTTCTATGTTTCTAATGCAGGCAACACAGCAACAATCTCTTCAGTGTTATCTGAAACTTGTGCCCAAATTGGGGGCATTATCCCGATTCATGGAATAACATTGGGAGCAGCAGCAACCTGACTACACATTCACGGATACTATCAAAATCCCAGACTCTTTTGTCCCCAAATATATTTTTCGCCTAGCCAATAAGATAGATTTAATTGGGCCGACAACTAATGGACAGAACTTTTCCAATAGTCCTCAACATTGGCCGTCATCCATATCCAGCCTGTGATTGAATTGGTAGGTGTGACCACTGCATACCCAATATGAAGGCAAAGCTTATCACTTATGGCACTTCATCCTGCTCTGTGGCATTTCTACATTGCTTATTTTAATGGACTAAAAAGTTTCATGCTGCAGCAGAATTTAATTTCTTAATATTACCCTCCTGCACATCATATCTTCTACAATAATCACTGTGCCAGGGGACTAATTCTGGTACAAAATAATGATATAAGGGAAGGCCAAGTGTAAGATCAAGCATTCCCAAATACACAATGCCAAGCCAGACAAGATATTTAAAAAAACGAAAGCTGTGTAATGAACAAAATCAAGTAACCATACTCCCCAATGAAATAGATCAAAATTGTGCATTTGTGCCACAAATAGCTGTACAATATACCTCTGCCAATACAAGGAGGGACTCCCCAAACATCCTTACTACAAATTTTTGAGGAAGCTAAGCACCTTACTGCAAAAGGAAGTTGAACCTCTGCAGTGGTTTTCAGCCAGATGTGCAAATGAATAATTGAACACAACATCTAGAGATGCCCTTAGTCACAGAAATCAGTTTTCATGCAAATCAATATTGAAATATAATAAGTTCATAAGTTGTAGAAGCAGAATTAGATCATTCGGTCCATCAAGTTTTCTTCGTCATTCAATCATGGCGGATCTATCTGTCCCTCTCAAACCCATTATTCTATCTTCTCCCCATAACCCCCAACACCTTGACTAATCAAGAATCTATCCATCACCACTTAAAATTATCCATAGACTGGGCCTCCACAGCCTTGTGGCAAAGGATTCCATAGATTCATCACCCTCCGACTAAAGAAATTCCTCCTCATCTCATTTCTAATAGTACATCCTTTTGTTCTGAGGCACCAATAATATAGGGGAGCAATGTTGGCAAACGTGAAGGACTTCAAACACATTGGTTTCAACATTAGCCACACAGCTTTCCAAATTGTTTCAATACATTTCTGGGACTGGCATCAATTAGGCCAAATGCACGGCGGCACAGCGGTAGGTTTGCTGCCTTACAGTGAAATATTGTATTATTTTGCTGTGTCATTAAAACCCAGGATAAATCTATTCTGACCAATTACGTCCCCATCAACTTGCTGAAGTAACAAATGGTATTGTCAACGATGTTAGCAGGTGACTCTTTACTCATCAATTGCTTGCTCAATTAGTGCTTTGTTTGATTTCCACCCAGAACAGAGCTCCAAATCTGGTACAGAAACTGAATTGGAAATCCAATGTCCCTTGAGTTCAAGGCAGCAGTTGACAGATTGTGCCTTCGAAAACAGTCTTCAATGATGAGAACGTGATGAAAATATTTAAAGACCAGGTAGCATGTGTGTAGAAAGAAATCGTTTCAGATTGCTGATTTTTTTATCATATCGAGGAGAGTTTCAAATTTTATGTCGCAGTGAGGGAAAACAAAGGAAATACAGAAGTTGGAGGCCAAATTAAAGTGAATGGCACTATTGGTGGTGCCATTGTATGGATGAATGTGGGATTTTTACATTTATTTAGTGGCGCTTTAGATAAAGCTATTCAGGCATTGGAATAGGAAGATGTGGACAATATTAAGGGATGGACTGATAACTGAATGAAATATTAAGGCAAAGCAATGCCAAACAAGTATTATATCTGACAGGAGAACTGTTTCTTCCCAGTGGTTATCAGGCAACTGAACAGTCATCTCATCAGCTAGGGTACAATCCTGACCTCCCATCTACCTCAGTGAAGACCTATGAACTGTCTTCAAATCAGACATCAGTATAATTTGTCCCTTCCCACCCGAGCCACTCCCTCTCCGGGCACTTTCCCTTGCAACCGCAAGAAATGCTACACTTGTCACTTTACCTCCCCCCTTGACTTCATTCAAGGACGCAAGCAATCGTTCCAGGTGCGACAGAGATTCACCTGCACCTCCAACCTCATCTATTGCATCCACTGCTCTAGATGTCAGCTGCTCTACATTGGTGAGGCCAAGCATAGGCTTGGCGATCACGTCGTCGAGCACTTCCGCTCGGTTCGCAATAACCACCTGATCTCCCGGTGGCTCAGCACTTCAACTCCCCCTCCCATTCCGAATCCAACCTTTTTGTTCTGGGCCTCCTCCATGGCCAGAGTGAGGACCATCGTAAATTGGAGGAGCAGCACCTCATATTTTGCTTGGCCAGTTTGCATTGACCTCTAATTTCAGGTAATCCTTTCTTTCTCCTCCCCTTCTCAGCTCTCCCTCAGCCCTGTGGCTCCACCTCTTCCTTTCTTCCTCCCGCCCCTCTCCCCCTCCCCCCACACTCACATCAGTCTGAAGAAGGGTTTTGACCCGAAACGTTGCCCATTTCCTTCGCTCCATAGATGCTGCCTCACCTGCTGAATTTCTCCAGCATTTTTGTCTCCCTTCAGTATTATATCATTGCACTAAATGTTGTACTCTTTATCTGTGCACGGCTTCATTGTATTTAAATATTATTTTCTTCGGCTGGTTCGCATGCAAACACTTTACATTGTACCTCGGTACACATGACAATAATAAACCAAACTAAGCTTCGTTCAACCACAACATTCACCTACACCACTCTCATCCAATCCCCCCTTTCCCATCATGATAGGACCAGAGTAAATATCGCTAAGTTATACACATATACATGAATCTTCAGCTCAAGTCAGTGATAGGTGCCTCATCTCAAAATTTTGCGGTCATCTGGCCATTTAACAGAGTATATCGGTTTGCTTGGATGAGCACAGGTATAACATCTCTCAAGCAAGCAGTCATTTTTTTCCACGAAAACATTTACTTCTTTCAGCTTTCCCTACAATGAGGAATCAGCCTTCCTTACAATTCCTTACAAGGTACAATGTGGAATATTTTAAGTTCCTGGGAACCATCATCTCAATGACCTTAAATGGGGGGCCACCATCTACTCAAACCATCTACAGACAAAAAGGCACAACAGAGGATGTACTTCCTGCCGCTGCTGAGGAAGCACAATCTGCCACAGGCAATGATGGTCCAATTCTATATGGCCATCGTAGAGTCTGTCCTCACCTTCTCCATCATGGTCTGGTTTGGCTCAGCCACCAATCACGACATCTGGAGGCTGCAGCGAATCGTCCGATCAGCTGAGAACGTTATTGGCTCAACCTTCCCTCCATTGACAAACTGTACACTGGAAGGGACAGGAAGTAAGCAGGTAAGATCATCTCTTACCCCTCTCACCCTGGCCACAAACTCTTTGAATCACTTCCCTTTAGAAGGTGACTCCGGACTGTCAAAGCTGCCACAGCCAGACATAAATTCAGCTTTTCCCCCCACGAGTAGTAGCTCTACTCAATAACCAAAAATCTGTAGCCTCCTTTGGTTCTGGTATTTTATTTAATTCACATGTTTAATCAATAATGTTTTATTATTAACGTTTAATGTTTTATGTGTCATTCCTAACGGTCACTGTATGTCATGTTGTCACTTGCAGGCAGAGCATTCCTTGTATATGAATACCTTATAAACTATAATAAACTTATTCATTCAATCACCAGCATTGGCCACAACATGCATCAACTACTAAATGGCTAGCAGCAAGGCTTCTGACAGTTCCTCTACCCAAGATAGTCACCACTTGAAATCCCAGAGTAACAGGCACATGTAAACAACACAACCTCCAATGTGTGCTATTATATTTTTTATGCAAATATACTTTTGGTTTCTTCATCAATGGGAGATGAAAACAACTATTCCATACCTTGTACAGTTTTATCTTTGTCACATTAATAAGGCCAATTCACCAACACCTGTTCTAGGGCAATCATGGACAGCCAATAAATATTAGCCTAGCAATTAAAATTCAAACCGTAAAACAATAGGCACAAAACATGACATATTAACAAGTTGAATCAGTTGCAAAATACAGTTTCAAATATTATCTGATATTTAAAATAATATTGTTTCCTCTTTCCATTTCGGGATCGGGGAAACTTGTTTTCAGGTTCCTACCTTCCCAGTAATGTG
Source organism: Leucoraja erinaceus (assembly GCF_028641065.1). Taxonomy (NCBI): domain Eukaryota; kingdom Metazoa; phylum Chordata; class Chondrichthyes; order Rajiformes; family Rajidae; genus Leucoraja; species Leucoraja erinaceus. Next base: position 60,158,489 of record NC_073383.1, read on the forward strand.
ATCATTTTTCGGATCTCATTCTCCGGGCTCTGCGGCCTTCGATCGATGGAGCTGGAAGCCTCCTCGGACTGTCGTGAGCCCCACTGCGGGGTGCGGACTTATCATCGAAGCTGATCCGTTGCCTGGGATCGCTCCCACATCGGAATCAACACCAAGGACTCGCAGTCTCGGGTGAGGCTAGTCGGGAGCTCCAAGGCCGCAGAAGGTTTGTCCAGCCCCGACGCGATGTTCAATCGCCCGGCGCGGGGGGAGCTGACATCCCCTCGATGTGGGAGCGGATCGTCTCAATGCAGAGGGCCCGATTATTGTCGCCTACGCGAGTCAAGACCGCCCTGTCAATGGGGGCTCAAGGCCAATGACCAAGGAGGAACAAAGGGAAAGGACTTGAACTTTATTTTGCCTTCAATGACAGGGAGGAATGTGTAGTAGTCACTGTGGTGGATGTTCATGTTAAAATGTGTTTTGAGTGATCTGTTGCTTTTAATATACAATAAAAAGCAACAGATCACTCAAAACACATTTTAACATGAACATCCACTGACCTGGCCAGTGAAATTCCTCGTATGTTGTAAAACATACTTGGTGAATAAAATCTGATTCTGATTTAGTTTCTTTATTCACAGAAAGCGGAATAATTAGTCAGACCAAATTCCTTTCCCATTCCCAAATGCCCTGGAGTGCTGCTGTTTTGATTTGCTGTTGTCCTGACAATACTATCCCACTGAATCATTTGGTCGGGGCCCCATTACTTTGATATAATAAAGTACCAAACCAGGGTTGATATGCAACATGTTGGAGATTATCATTTCCCCAATATGTGTGTGTCGCGCAAAGTTTACCCAGGTAATTTAAGAACATGATGCAATGTCATTTAATTAAAATGCCATGTTTTTCCTCCCTCTCCCGCCACTTCTTGAAATAATTTCTACAAAGTTCCGAGCAAAGACTCTTTGAACAACAATGTAATTTCATGGTATAGCCGACGGGAGTGAATTGATGCAGCTGGGAATTTTAATTTTAATAATGTTCAGTATGTGCACCCAAATTCAGAATACAGCACCATTGTTCCAGGCAAAACATTAATTTCAAGTACAGGAGTTCAGAAGGTTAGGGTCTTTGAATATTTTAAGAACAAGTTTGATGAAAATATTTAAAGATCTCAGAGAATATCACAGCAAAGAGAATACATTCACTCCATTGATGAGGGAACTACAACAGCGAAGAGCAAAATGTAGAGTTGTTAATAATCTGTATTAGCAATGTTGTTTGTGGTATAGTTTTGTAAAGAGCTCTGGAAATAATTCTTCCCAATGAAAGTCAAAACTCGACCAATGTTTAATATTTTCCAGTCTTCTTTGTCTGCTCTCAGGGGATATTTTATGTTATACTGAGAAGGCAGGCAATACTAGCATGAAATTGTTCTAAATATGGCATCCCAACAGTAACAAACTCTTTCCACATGCACTTAAATATCAATCTAGATTTTATGATGAAGATGAGTTGAAATACTAATCAATTAATGCCCTCTGGGCTATCTTCAATGCCATGTAATACTTTAGAAATTATATGAATAACTATTTTCAGAAAGTTACTTAATTCAATTACACTTGATTGAAATACCATTTCAGATTGTCTTATTCAGATTGTAACAGCTCATTAAATAAAAATTATATTAGAATGACTAATTCCTGATTCAGTTATGCCAGGTTGCTTAACAATGGCAAAAATCTATGGTATCCAATATTGATAACCCCTCTCATTGAATTAGACCTAAATGGATTTGTCTTTGGGAGAGGGTTTAATAAAAATATTGAAATCAAGTTCATTCATCAACATTTGGTTTAAAGATTCAAGAAAGCAGTTTGAGATCTAAATGTACATATTATATATATATATTTTTGAATGCGAAAAGGCTTTGATATAATTCTTAATTTACCACTTTACATCAATGAGATAGTTATTCTATTACCTAATCTTTTCTGAAAAGTCACTTTTGGTAAATAGATGTGAACGTATGAAAAGATGTTGCAATCACCAAATGCTCTACCCAAGCAAAGATTAAAGGGCCTGTCCCATGAGCATGCGGCTGCATGAGGCAAGCGCAACCAAACCGGAAGCGGGGGGGCCGCGCGGAGGTCGAGTGATCCCGTACGAGTTGACGTGAAGTTTGAGTGAAGGCGTACACCGTCAAGATGCTGCGTACGGCGTCGAGGCGGTGCGTACCGTCGAGGCGGTGTGTACGGCCTTAACGAGGCTGCTGGCCGGCAGCCGTTGCCACGCAGTATTTTTAGACAGTGTCAGTTTTTCGGAACCCCGCGCGATGTCGGGACCAGCTCCGCACAACTCCATACGGCTCCGGCGATCGAAGTGGGACCGGACCCGCGAGGCCATACGGCTCAAGCGACCACGTTAGGTCGCGCTCGTGGGACAGGCCCTTTATGCATGACTGATGAATTTATACTTTAATAACTCCTAACCATCTATTTGCATTCGCCTCCCAGTGAAAACAGGGCTAATATGTTGCCCACTATGTTCAGAACATGAAAATGAAGAAAATAATGGAAAATATGGTCCAAATTTTGAATAGCTCTTTAGAATGTTCTATCTCAGGCAACGACAAGCTAAACTTTTAATGTAAAAAGGGAAGTGGAGGTTGAACAGAAAATAAGTTTTTTGTTCAGAAAAAAGCTAACTGTAATAAATCAAATTGTGCTCAAATATAGACAGAAAAGTAAATTGGAATGCTCTTTTTCCAAAATGAAATTGCCATAATTAGCAAAAAGAGTTCAAGCTACCGCCAAATTATCCATTTCCTCTATTTATCAAATTAGTCATTTTGAAAAATAAATTCTTAAAACACAACAGAATTTTTAGCTTTCATGCTTGCATCCACTGCAGCCTAGCAAGTCCAGGAAATTTCTTGCCCATTCCTGGTCAAGGGGGCACAAACCTCATCCACCTTTCACCCCACTAGCTCCACATACAGTACATTAACCCATCCTATCACCAGTCATATTTTCCCACCCCACCCCCTTCTACTTTACTCGAGGATCGCCGTCTTTGACGCTAGGATAGTAAACTTCTAGGATAAACAAAATAAGTTCAAACAGGACAGGTTTATGGGAAAGTGGGCCAAATGCAGGAAGGTTGAACTAGTGTAGGTGGGACATATTGGTCTGTATGAACAAGTTAGGCCGAAGAGCCTGTTCCCATGCTCTATGACTATAAATAGTGAAAATAGGTCATGAATAGTCCAGTAGACATGTTGGCTTAATGTAGGAAAGGAAAGATTTAAGACCTCACAGGCAATTTTCTTCACATTGAGGATGGTGTGCATATTGATTGTGTTGTCAGAGGAAGTGATTGACAGAGTATGATTGTAACATTTAAACAACATTTAGACGGAAGGGAAATCTTTATAGGGATAAGGACCAAACTCAGGCGAATGGAACTAGGTCAGTTGCAAAATCTTGTCAATATGAACAGGCTGGGCTGAAGAGCCAGTTTTGATGCTGCACGATCCACTCATCTCTTGCATATCCTACATCATCACCGGGTACTTTCCCTTGCAACTAGGTGCAACTCTGGTCCCTATACCTCCTCCACCACCACCAAGAGTCCCAATGAGCCCTTCCAGAAGAGATGTCAATCATATACATCTCCTCCAATCTGGTGTGTTGCATTTGGCGTTCTTGATGTGGTCTCTTCTACTTCAGAGACCAAGCATAAACTGGGTGACCATTGAGGTCCATCTGCATTCTGTCCACAAAGGTTATCATGAGCTCTTTGTTAAATGCCACTTTAGCTTCCCTTTCCCATTCAGTCACCAACCTGCCTGACCTCAGCCTTTCTCGCTGCTACACTAATGCCAAAGGCAAACTAAAAGCATGGTGTTTGGTCTAAAGGCCCCGTTTCAACACTGTATGACTCTAAGACTGCTCCACAATACTTTACTAACAAACCTAAAATAATGCAGTTAAAAAAAGTTTAGACACTTCTCCCGTTGTTGAACATTGAATTTTACATTTTTCAGTAACCCACACACCCACTGTTTCTTTCCTTCTCAGTCTATCCTCTTTTTTCATATTTTCCAAACCCCTTCTGTGTCTCCCCCCCCCCCCCCATCCCATCTTTACCTTGCCCCACCTGGTGCCATCTTATCGCCAATTGAAAATATCACCAAAATAAACCAATTCTATGTTTCCTCTGTTGGATTACCTTTCATATCCCCTCTTCCACTGGTCTTATATCTTCCTTATCTGGTTCTATACATCAACAACAAACCTCTGACGACCTTTTCCTTTCCTTCCCCCCAGCACCCAGTTTAGGCTGCCCGTTGTTTCGCTTATCCATTCCACCTATTATTACGATAGTTGCTTTACATACATTGTTTCTTGTTCTATTATTGTCTAGCTCTCTTAGAATGTATCCGTTGTTGTAATTTACAGCAAAATTGAAGTGAATAAAAATGTCATTATTTTAGTTCACAAGACAAACAAATACTCGACTTTAGTACTCATTTCTCTATATTCCTCCTCCCCCACTTTGATCCATCTGCTCATTATCCCCCATCTCACTCTTCCCTCTCACCTCTGCGCAAATTATCTTTACCCTGCAGTCCAAAACCTGATGCGGGATCTTAACCCAAAATATCAATCATCCTTTCCTTTCACATATGTTGTTCCAAAGATAGAGTTCCTCCAGCAGTTCCAAATTCTTCCAATGGTGAAATACAGTTGATGGTCAATCTTATAGAGGCATATAAAATCAGAGGAATAGATTAGTGGACAGTATCTTGCCCAGATTGGGGGAAAATCAAGAACATAGGTTTAAGGTGAGGTGGGAAAGTTTTTATAAATATCTTAGGGGTAATGTTTTCCTTGCAAAGGTTGGTGGGTGTATGGAATGAGCTGCTGGAGGAGGTGGTTGAGGCAGGGAATATCACAATGTTTAAGCTGCAGTTAGACAGGCACATGGATAGGACAGGTTTTGAGGGACATGGGCCAAATGCAAGCAAGTAGGATGTGTCGGTGTAACATATTGGTCGGTGTTGGGCCTAAGGGCTTGTTTCCACACTGTATGACTAAGGAGGCTCCACAAGTCTTTATTAACAAACCTAAAATAATGCAGTTAAAAAAGATAGGGAGTCACATACAGGAATTAACCCAGCTACAAAACTAAGATACACTAATGCTATGTGATAAAGATTGACAGCATCAGACTGCTGCAAGGTTGAGCCGCACATGGGTCACGTACTGCAGGTCAGCAAAAAAATAAAGCTATTACCTGCTGGAATGGGAGGTGAAGCACAAATAGTCAGCACTGCCAATATTCCCATTTAGCTCTGGTGACCACTTCTATCCTAGGTATGTTCACAAAATATATTTTTATCTTCACCTTTTTAAGCAGAACATCCACAACAAATCCTCCAACCAGTAAACAATTAGTATGGCTGTGTAGTTTTTATGAACCCAATTTATTTTGATTGATGACAAGACTTCCCAATTTATATGGACACCTTGACCATCTAATGGGTAGCTGCAGGGAAAATTGAGGTCTAGATTCACCAACCTCTAATTTAACTGTTATCTACTTTTACCTTCCAAGCAGAGGGAATTAAAAGATTTAAATACCATTGTCGTAAATGGCTCAGTATCAAACCAGACATCTTAGTGTGCTCTCTGAACCAAGTTGTACCAAAGTAGAACAAAGGCCAATGTTTCCTATTATAATGTTAATCCCACCTAAGATATACATGTTAAAATAATGTAAATTAATTATCTGCAAACCTTTCCATGTGACAATTTTAATCACTTTAAGCTTCAGTTGAATAATCTATAGTAGGCTTTTAGGTTACACATATGATGTGGCATAGTCTAGTTACATATCACATTATTCCACATTGAACTTTAATGAAATGTGGCATGCATGGTGAAGGAATATTTTTTGTCTTGGGCATAGCATATAGACATTTTCACAAGATTACAATCAAAAAGAAAAAAAAGTTTATTATTATGTGTACAGAGATACAGCAAAAAGCTCTTGTTTGCAAGCTATCTAGTCAAAGACTATATACTAATCCAAACAAGCCATCCACAGTGCACAGATAAATGCAAAGGATACACAGTGCAAATATATTACATTGAAATCCGACAGCCAGATTAAAGATAGTTCATAGGTCTTCAGTGAAATAGACAAGAGGTCAAGATTGCAATCTAGCTGATGAGAGGACTGCTCAGTTGCCTGATAACAGCTGGGAAGAAACTTCCTGAATCTGGAAGTCAATTTAATTCAGAGAAGTGTGAAGTGTTACATTTTGGGACGTCGAACAAGGGCAGGACCTACATAGTAAATGGTAGGCCTCTGGGTAGTGGTATAGAGCAGAGGGATCTAGGAGTACAACTGCATGGTTATATGAAGGTCGAGTCGCTGGTAGATAAGGTGGTCAAAAAGGCTTTTTTGGATATCAGTCAGAGTATTGAGTATAGAATTTGGGAGGTCATGTTGCAGTTGTACAAGATGTTGATAAGACCACCAATATTAAGCATATAACCATATAACAATTACAGCATGGAAACAGGTCATCTCGGCCCTTTTAGTCCATGCCGAACACTTACACTCACCTAGTCCCATTTACCTGCACTCAGACCATAACCCTCAATTCGTTTCCCGTCCATATTCCTATCCAATTAATTTTTAAATGATAAAATCGAACCTGCCTCCACCACTTCCGCTGGAAGCTCATTCCACACAGCTACCACTCTGAGTAAAGAAGTTACCCCTCATGTTACCCCTAAACGTTTGTCCCTTAATTCTCAAATCATATCCTCTTGTTTGAATCTTCCCTACTCTCAATGGAAAAAAGCTTATCCACGCCACCTCCGTCTATCCCTCTCATAATTTTAAAGACCTCTATCAAGTCCCCCCTTAACCTCCTGCACTCCAAAGAATAAAGATCTATCTTGTTCAACCTTTCTCTATAGCTTAGGTGCTGAAACCCATGCAACATTCTAGTAAATCTCCTCTGAACTCCCTCTATTTTGTTGACATCTTTCCTATAATTTGGCGACTATAATTGTACATCATATTTACCACACCATCATCCAGATCATTGATGTATATGACAAACAACAGTGGACCCAACACCGATCCCTGAGGCACCCCACTAGTCACCGGCCTCCAACCTGATAAACACTTATCAACCATTACTCTCTGGTATCTCCCATTCAGCCACTGTTGAATCCATCTTGCTACTCCACTATTAATACCCAACAATTTATCCTTCTTAACCAACCTTCCATGTGGAACCTTACTAAAGCCCATATAGACAACATCCACCGCTTTACCCTCATCAATTTCCCTAGTAACCTCTTCAAAAAATTTAAAAAGATTAGTCAAACATAACCTTCCAGGCACAAATCCATGTTGACTGTTCCTAATCAGATGCTGTTTATCCAGATAATTATGTATATCTCTAAGAATCCTCTCCATTAATTTGCCCACCACTGACGTCAAACTAACAGGCCTATATTTGCTAGATTTACTCCTAGAACCCTTTTTAAACAATGGAACAATATTATAATAATAATAATAATAAACTTTATTGTCATTGTACAAGACAACAAAATTTTGTTGGAGCAGTCCTCCAGCTGCACAGGAATACAAGTATAAAAATACGTTTAAAAAAGAACTATTAAAAAATTAGACTATAAACATATAGGAGTATGGGCGGGTGTGTGAGAGACAGGGGGGGGAAATCAGTGTGTGGGGGGGGGGGGGGGGGGGGGATAGAGTTCAGTAGTGTCACAGCTCTATGGTAGAAGCTGTTTTTTTAGTCTTGTCGTGCGGGCGCTCAGTGTCCTGTATCGTCTTCCTGAGGGCAGGGGGGTGAAGAGGCAGTGTCCAGGGTGTGTGCTGTCTCTAATGATGCCCTTGACCCTCCGGATGCAGCGGGTCCGGTAGATGTCCTCCGGTCTGGGGAGCTGGGTGCCAGTGATCCTCTCAGCAGTCTTAATGACGCATTGGAGAGCTTTCCTGTTCTCTGTGGTGCAGCCAGAGTACCATACTTTGATGCAGTATGTGAGAACTGACTAGATGGCTGACCTGTAGAAGCTCAATATGTACAGTACGCCAATCCTCCGGCACCATTCCCGTTTCTAATGACATTTGAAATATTTCGATCATAGCCCCTGCTATTTCTACACTAACTTCCCTCAATGTCCTAGGGAATAACCTGTCACGACCTGGAGACTTATCCACTTTTATATTTTTCAAAAGTGTCAGTTCTTCCTCTTCTTTGATCTTCATAGCTTCCATAGCCACTCTACTTGTTTCCCTTACCTCACATAATTCAATATCCTTCTCCTTGGTGAATACCGACGAAAATAAATTGTTCAATATCTCCCCCGTCTCTTTTGGCTCTGCACATTGCTGCCCACTCTGACTCTCTAATGGACCAATTTTATCCCCCATTATCCTTTTGCTATTAATGTAGCTGTAGAAACCCTTTGGGTTTACTTTCACCTTACTTGCCAAAGCAACCTTATATCTTCTTTTAGCTTTTCTAATTTCTTCAAGATTCTTTTTACATTGTTTATACTCTTCAAGCACTTCATTTACTCCATGCTGCCTATATTTATTGTAGATCTCTCTCTTTTCCCGAACCAAGTGTCTAATTTCCCTTGAAAACCATGGCTCTTTCGAATTATTACTCTTTCCTTTCAACCGAACAGGGACATAAAGATTCTGTACTCTTAAAATTTCACCTTTGAATGTCCTCCATTTCTCCACTACATCCTTCCCACAAAACAAAATGTCCCAATTCTCTCCTTTTAAATCCTTTCGCATCTACATAAAGTTAGCCTTTCTCCAATCAAAAATCTCAACCCTTGGTCCAGTTCTGACCTTCCCCATAATTATATTGAAACTAATGGTATTGTGATCACTGGACCCAAAGTGCTCTCCAACACATACCTCCGTCACCTGACCCGTCTCATTTCCTAACAGGAGGTCCAGCTCTGCCCCTTCTCTAGTAGGTACCTCTATGTATTGCTGCAAAAAAACTATCCAGCACACATTTTACAAACTCCAAACCATCCAGCCCTTTTACAGAATGTGCTCCCCAGTCTATGTGTGGAAAATTGAAAACTCCCACAATCACTACCTTGTGCTTACTACTAATATCTGCTATCTCCTTACATATTTGCTCTTCCAATTCTCACTCCCCATTAGGCGGTCTATAATACACCCCGATTAGTGTTGCTACACCTTTCCCATTTCTCAGTTCCACCCAAATAGCCTCCCTAGACGAGCCCTCTAATCTATCCTGCCAAAGCACTGCTGTAATATCTTCCCTGACAAGCAATGCAACACCTCCACCTCTTGCCCCTCCAATTCTATCACACGTGAAGCAACGAAATCCTGGAATATTTAGTTTCCGATCACAGCCATCCTGCAACCATGTTTCACTAATCGCCACAACATCATACTTCCAGGTGCCAATCCAGGCTCTAAGCTCATCCATCTTTCTTATAATGCACCTAGCATTAAAATATACACATTTAAGAAACCCACCACCTCTTATTCTCTATTTATCTTTTTCTTCTTTCTCCCCTACATGTTGCACCATAGGAAGCATCCTATAAAGATGATTCACAGCCTAGTTTTGGAACCACTCCATCCAAGAACGTAAATAATTGCAGAAAGTTATGGATGTAGCCCAGAAGTTGGGGAGATATTCCAAATTTCTCATATGTCTTGAGCAACAATTTCTCTCATATATCAAATGTTTTATGTACTAACATCTGATCAGTGTTAACTTTGGAAATAGGTGGAACAAGAACCAGTAAATACACCACATTTCTAAATACCCTAATAACTTAATTATTAACTGATAATAGGTTAGTGAGATTGATGCTTTCAATTAAATCTCAGCAAATCACCATGTTTATTATGCAAAAGAAATCTAGGTACAATTATTCTCAAATCGTATAATTCACTAATGAAACATAATTTCTCATCATAGAAATAAAAGACCACGTTTCTGACCAGTAACGTACATTTGATATCAGGGGCAAATAACAAGTCTCGCATCAAATTTGAAGTTGCCTGGTGAGATTTGTCCTCCGGCATTAATCATTAGACAGATCTAATAGAGCAACAAATACATGTATTGTTTGTAAATTAGCGTCATGAAGCATATGACCTTTAACTTTGAAAAATTAATCCACCTTGCAAACTAAATAGATGATGATTAATAAAGGTGTTTAGCACATTTAAAAGATTCAACATGTAGTTCCATTTTAACAAATATCATTAATTTAACTACAAAATCTCATTAATGTTTACAGGCACATATGGTAGAACCTCAAATGTACATTTTTATGAAAATCAGTTGGTTGCGGCATTTTGAAACTTGTATGCCTCAAGTGTTCAAAAAGTCAAATAACTGCAGATAAATCCAAAATAATTTGCCTATAGAAAAATCTTTGAAATTAACAATGATAACAAATTAACACAAATAATTGAAATTAAGATGAGAATGAATGGGCCCTTTTAGGATCCAACTCTTTGTGGTAATATCAATTTTCGTATTGAAACAAAGATACATAGAAAATAGGTCCAGGAGTAGGCCATTCGGCCCTTGCAGCCAGCAAAACCACCGTTCAATGTGATCATGGCTGATCATCCACGATCAGCACCCTGTTCCTGCCTTCTCCCCAAATCTCTTAATTACGTTAGCCCTAAGAGGTCTGTCTAACTATCTTTTGAATGCACCCATTGAGTCGGCCTCTACTGCCTTCTGCGGCAGAGAATTCCATAAATCTGAGTGAAAATGATTTTCCTCATTGCAGTTCTATATGGCCTACCCATTATTTATCAGCCTTCAGTCCCATCAGTATACCCAACACCATTTCCTGACTAATGTGAATTTCCTTCTGTTCCTCCATCACCCTAGGTCATCTGTCCCCTAGTACATCTGGGAGATTATTTGGTTCTGTCTTCATTAAGGAAGACAGAACCAAAGTACCTGCACACTCATCTGCAATTTCCTTGTTCCCCATAATAAATTCACCTCCTTGTCTACAAGGGACCCACAATCGTCTTAACTAATCTTTTCCCTTTCACATACCTAAATAAACTTTTACTATCATCCTTTAAAGTATATTATTGGCTAGCTTGCCTTCATACTTCATATTTTCTCCCTGTATTGCCTTTTTAGTTACATTCTGTTTTTCTTTAAACGTTTCTCAATCCTCTGGCATTCATCTTTGCTATGTTGTACTTCTCATTTATTTTTATACTGTCCCCGACTTCAACTGCAACACTGACACTTCTGATTTTACCATCTCCCTCTCAAATTCCAGATTAAAATTTATCATATCATGGTCACTACCTCTTAATGGTTCCTTCACCTCGAGTTCCCTTTATCAAATCCAGATCACTGAACAAAACTAAATCCAAAATTGCCTTCACCCTGGCAGGCTCCAGTACAAACTGTTCTAAGAATCCATCTCGGAGGCACTCCACAAACACCTTTCCTTGGGGTCAAGTACCAACTTGATTTTCACAGTGTACCTGCCTATTGAAATCGGCAATAACCACTGTAGCATTACATTTGTTACATGCCAATTTTAACTCCTGATGCAATGTGCACCCTATAACCAGGTTACTGTTTGGGGGCCTGATGATAACTTACATTAGGGTCTTTTAATTTCTCAGTTCTATCCACAATGACTCTACATCTTCCGATTCTATGTCCTTCGTAAAAGACTGAATTTCATCCCTTACCAACAGCATTACCCCACCCCCTCTGCCAACTTATCTGTCTTTTCGATAGGACGTATAACCCTGAATATTCAGTTCCCAGTCCTCTTGCAGCCGTGTCTCTGTAATTCCCACAACATCATACCTACCAATATCTAACTGAGCCCCAAGCTCATCCACTTTATTTCTTAAACTTTACGCATTCATATATAACACTTTTTATTCAGTATTCACCTCCCCTCTCACACCGGTTCCCATTTCATCTGACCTTACTCTCTTATCCATACTTGAACTTAATTTAGGTGCCTTTCGTAACTATACCTGTACTCTTTCCCTTTAACTCCATCCTTATACTTCCATTTTGTCAACCATTCTCCCCCACTATTTAGTTTAAACCCACACGTGTAGCACTAACAAACCTGCCTGCCAGAATGGTGGTCCCCCTCCAGTTAAGGTGCAACCCGTCCCTTTTGTACAGGTCACCCCTAGCCTAGAAGAAATCCCAGCGTTCTATAAATCAAAATCCCTGCCCCCTGCACCATTTCCTCAGAGACACATTCAAATCCCCCATCTCCCTGTTCATGCCTTCATCAGCACGAAGTACTGGAAACAAACCAGAGATAACCACCCTGGAAGACATGCTTTTCAGTCTTTTTCCTAAATCGCTAAACTCATGTTGCAGAACCTCCTTCCTCTTCTTCCCGTTTGTGCCGACATGCAAAACCACTTCCGGCTGCTCCCCTTCCCCCTCGAGGATGCTCAGCAATTGGTCCGAGATGTCTTGGACCCTAGCCAGGGAAGCAACACCATCCTTGAGTCTCACCTGTTTCCACATAATCTCATGTCCGTACCTCTCACTATCGAGTCATCTATCACTACGGTGTTACCTGGTATAGGTCTTTCCGGTTGAACCACAGTGCCAGGTTTTTGATTGCTCAACTTTTTTTAATCCTCAAAGAACAAGTGTTTGAGTAGAATTAAAAGCAGTGAGCATAAGTTCAAAGTTTAGTTTATTGTCATGTACCGAGGTACAATTAAATGCTTTTGTTGCATGCCATCCTGTCAACGGAAAGACGATATACGATTACAATCGAGCCATTTACAGAGTATAGATAAATAAGGGAAAAGCAGTTAGTACAAGGTAAAGCCAGTAAACTCCAATCAAAGATGGTCCGAGGGTCACCAATGAGGTAGATAGTAGTTCCGGACTGCTCTCTCGTTGTGGTCGGATAATTCTGTTGCCTGATAACAGCTGGGAATAAATTGTCCCTGAATGTGGCAGTGTGCATTTTCATACTTGTCTACCTTTTGACTGATGGGAGAAGGAAGAAGAGGGAGTAACCAGGTTGAGACTCATCTTCAATTATGCTGCCGGTTATGCCAAGGCAGCGCGAGGTATAAATGGAATCAATAGAAGGGAGGTTGGTTTGTGTGATGGTCTGGGCCACTCCACAATTCACTAACCCAAAGGAAATTTAAGAAATGCACAAAAAGTGTCGAGGGCAGGTTGACTGGATGTTCATCTTTACAGATACATTCAAATGTAGGAGTCAAATTCATGGGAAGGCTTAGCATCCATAACTGGCAACCAAAAACATTTTCTCTTACTTGGTCTACTGAGATTATTAACATATCATTCATCTGGTCTTCCTTAATGCAGCAAACAATGCAGATACTCCTCAAGATATTAATAAGATGACATATGGGAATTTGGCCTTTACAAAATGTTCCTATATATTTTAAAAAACATTTAAGCTGGTGGTAATAGCGAAAATAAATGTTTCATAGTTTTCATTAACGACTGAATGGAGTAAACATTCCATTAGTTAAGTACGGGTACTATTCAATGTTAAGAAAACATAATAAATTACGTCAATCTGGGTAGTTATAGAAAATGGATGCTTCTGACATGGATAAATCAGCTTATGTCAAGTTCTAAGGACTACAACCCTTATATACTTTGTAGCATTACCCCTTTAAACCGAATACTCGCTGTACTCATTAGGATTGAAACCTAGGATTTTCTGTTCAGTATTTCTTGGCTGTGTGCTGACGCTGTGCTACCATGTTAGAGACAAGATAATTTTGTGTGTTAATTAAGGAATTAGGGGGGAAATTGTCCTTCATAATGTTCCACAAGTAGATAGTTGGTTGACCTACATAAATTTAAACTGAGGATCTGTAATAAGGAATTATTACAGCTGACAACTGACAAGCTGTTAAAATGTATTGTTAAATTGGATAGCCTATGTATTAATAAAAGCTAATTAAAATAAGATCAAATAATGCAGATCAAAAATGTATGCATTACATGTGAACAGTTTGAAAGCTTAAAACTCAATGTAGCCAAGCCATAGGATTGATACACCAGTGTCTGCTTGAGTATTAATTACAACAGCATGAAACACTGGCTCAATAAATCCAAATAATTGCATTGCCTGATCTCGCCAACATGCAAGATTGGCACACATTTCCCATAAGTGTGCTAAAGCCAAGTTTAGCTTAATTTAGTTGAACAGATGAATCATTTTCTAGATATTTCATTTTTAAAAAGCCACATTTATGTGGCTCATTTAAGTCATAATGGATGCATGCCATCATAAAATTCAGGATAAAGAACTTGAATGAAAGAGACAGGAGCAAAGCACTTCTAGCCTTGCATGCAGTCATTTCTATGCCTGCAATTTTGTTAATATTTGAACTGACTACTTTTAATGGGTTGTGGATACTCAGAAAAAGATGAACAAATGGGAAAAGAGACACATACAATGAATTTAAAGGAATATATTTCACACAAGTTAGATCGTGCAGTAAAATGTTATTGATGTATGCAACATCAGCTATGAGGATGAATGAGGCAATAGGAAAGAGTGAAATAAATGTATAGAAATTAACAATAATGCACCAGTGACTGCTGTCTATGAATGCACATCAGACAGATACAAACAGCTCAACCAACAGTTGTTTAGCTTGGTTAAAGGCACAGCACGATGGCTAATATATTGGACAGAATCATACACGCCCTGCTGTCACTGTGTGGAGCAGTACACTATCGGGTGTGGGGCATCCGAAATGGCCTAGACTTCCACCTGCACTCATTGAAGCACAGCTGTCCAAAATGACCTTGCAAACATGACCTTCCACTACACTATCAAACTTGCTGTCGAGCCCAGCAGTGGAGCATGAACAGAGATGGATGAACTTCACCTCGACAGTCTTCATTTGTGATGGGGAACGAATGCTCGTTTTACGAGCAGCAGCCAAAAACTAAACCCAAATGAAAAAAAACATATTTGCCCCTGGCCTGTCAACTTTTATGCCAGGGAGAAAACAACATCTAAATGAGGTTGTCAAAGTGCACGATTTCATTGAATTTTTTAAATATATATTAATTATTTAGTAACATTTTATTGTGTAGTTTTGCCTTTAATTGTAACCTTTTTTGTACCAGTTTTAAATTGTGGAACTATCTGAGAATTTTGAAAACTGCTTAAATGTGCTTGACTGTGGCTTTGTTTCATGGGCTGCCTCTCGCTCTCGAAAGAGCAGCTCACCATGCCTCTGCATTTAGTTACAAATTGGCCAGGAGGGTGAGGAGTGCTAGAAGCAAGCGTCATTAATGGACAAGTTGCAGTTTCCTGGGCAAACGAGATTGCACATCTCAAAGAAGAAGAGTACACAACCAAATGATGATGCCGCGATAAGCAGTGATACATTTCAGATTATCAATCAATCAATCAACCTTCATTGTCATCTTGCAAGCAACAGTTGTACAGTGCAAAATGAAAAGACGTTTCCCAGGGAATAGCGGAGCATCGCACATGAAATTTAAAACTTTTCACACATAATAACACTAAAAACAATCCAGCCCCTGATGGAACAGTATAAATAAATAGTTAAACGCAGGTAAAACACAACGTTAAAATACAATAAACCAATCATAAAGATGTCCTGGGCGGCTGATTTGAGTGGCCAGTGCCAGTTATTAAAGTGGCCAGTGCCAGTTATTAAAGTGTCCGTGCCAGCTGCAGAATCAAGTGACTGTGAGTAAAGAGTGACTGTTTAGCAGTCTCACAGCCTGTGGTAGGAAGCTGTTTAGCAGTCTTGTAGTCCGGGCTTTGATGCTTCGATATCTCTTGCCTGATGGCAGGAGATCCAGGTGTATGTGGAGGAGGTGCAGTTTGTCCTTAGCAATTCTCTGAGCTTTTTTCAGACAGCGGTCACAGAACAACTGTGCAAATTTAAGGGAAATGAACTAGAAGAATCCAGGTAAAGTTGATCTGATGATTCTCACAGATGAAAGAGAAAAAGATGTAAAAAGCTCTGGAGAAGCCTGCCAAAACATGCTTATAGGCAGGAAGCAAAATAGGCCAAATAATCTGCAGGCGGGCATCCTTTTTAATTAGTTACAAAAACTTAATTAAAAGATAACAGAATTTAGCCAGAAATAACAAAAAATCTGAATTTATTTGCTAATCTGATTTAATATCCTTCAAACATACTATCAGTAAGAATGAATTGGCTGGATTTTTAGTTAGCCTTTGATACAGTTCTGCAAAATCCTGTATTGAAAATAAGAAAAGTGAACAAATGAAAATAGATGGCAGTACATTGATTATTGCCAACTTGGGACAAGGTTAACAACAAGATCTCACAAGGATCTTTGAGGGAACACTTTGATTTAATGTCTTCATAAATACTTTGGAGCCAGGAGCCATTAGCACATTAACTATGTTTTATTTGCATACGTAGTCAATGAAGACACTAAAGTGTGCTAGCTTGAATAGTGTAAATTAGATGTTTTGAATATGGTTGGAAACTGGGCTTGCAGTGCAGAGAAATTAGAATCAATCTGCATGTAGTGTATGTTCAGAAGGGATGATTATAAAAATAAATGCACAAAATAGAAAAGATAAGAGTTACAAAAGACAATATGGAACTATTGCATCAATACTTGATAGTAATCAGAATCTTAAACTTCTCCAATGAGCAGTCAAAAGAGAGCCCACAATGTTACTCTTTTTTGAGATGACATTGCATCAGTGCTTCCATGCAGATTAATATATGACGAGTCCAATCCATAAACCATTGCAATCAGTATAATTAAGTGTAATCAATTGGGGACAGACCCGAATTGATGGGGAAAAAGCCAGGATGAGGTAGTTAAATGCAAGGGAAGATTAAATGTTCCTTTCAAGGAAGATAAAAACTAGTCAACATTTTCCCCATCAGTCATATTAAGCTTTATAGTAATCCAAGTTGCTTTCCACAAAAATCCTCTCCCTCACTGCAATGGAATTATAAAATAACATGCAAATACAAGTTTGTTGAAAAGGATGTACAATTTCTGCAGCAGGACAAAGTCGACGATCTGTGAACATTGATACCCTTGGCCAAAGTTATACCTCCTTCACCATCTTACTCCAATAATTGAAAATGCTTGTTTCAGCACTACCAATGTATTCAAATTTGCAATGCACGAGTCAACAATGGTCTTAAAAGTTAACTGATATTTGGCATATTGTAAAGAGTGTAATGCTGTCTAATCTTGTTTGCACCCAGATTATGCCTACAGAATAAAAAGGGCTGAATGTGTAGAACAGAGAAAATGTACTATTCGGCTAAAATGATAAAGAATGTTGTTAGCAGTGTACAGTTAATATTTTGTAAAGTTCTGCATTGTAAGTATAATATGTATTACTATTAAGACGTAAACACACAAGAACAATTAAACTTGGAGGATTTGGATGAGGAGAAATAATGCAGGTAAGGACAATTCTCACTGGAAACATTCAAATTTAAAAGTGTGAAATTCTTCAGAGTTCAGAGAAACGGATGCAACTGGTTTGATCCAGGCAAAGCAGTTCTAATGAAACTAATTAACTTGTTTCACTCTCCGTAGATGCTAACTGACCTGCTGAGTACTTCCAGCTCTGTGTTTGTTTCAAATTTCCAGTATTAACAGCTTTTTGATTTGGGGTCAAAACTGGAGAGATTTGTCTCCAAGCATGTGGTACACAGTAAATTTGGAAATATATTAATCATCCTCTTGGTACTGACCTTGCAAAATACCAGCATTTTCTAACAAAGCCACTCTGCCCTTGCACAACACCAATATTTTCTAACTGAGCCATCAGTTCAATCGTCTCATTGCCTATTTTCTGGAGAGCTCCTCCGATGCTGCCTCAGTGTTCTGATTAAATTGATTTGTGGTGCTCATGCAAGGTGACTAATGCAAATTCTACACTGCAAGACTTTATCCAAATCCAATAACTCATTATGATAATCTGCATAATGTTTCAAATTGGTAAATGTGAGATCAGGCAAAGGTGGATGCAAGAAGAAACAGAAAATTAATGTGTTTAATAGGTAGATGACCTGTCATGATGTAACCTAATCATTTGGTCAATTTCAGCATTTTCCTTTTTTGTTATTTTCTTTGTAGTATATGCTATCAACACTGATTGGTAATATGCAGGATGAATGGATTAATGCGTATGCCCCAGAGTTTATTTTACTGTTGGCAGTGATAAAGACCGCAATAAAAACTTTCAATAAGCAAACACTGGAAAGAGAAATATCCAAAGAAAGAAATGAGTGGAAAAAAGTCAAATAGCAAATCAAAATTCCAAAATAAAATCGTAATGTTGCTGTATATTTACATAGTTCTATTATGTTTGTCATAAAAGGATAAATATGCTACCAATTAATTAACCTAACCAATTTATAAGATTGAAATCAATAAATTAGGATTTTTTTAATGATGCAGTCATTTTCAATCTGGGCAATGTTGAGAATAGGGGCTCAGGGCTCTGTTTAGGGTTTACTTCTTCAATATCAGTCATTGATCAATATCAGATCATTGTTCCCGGTGTTGGGGAAGTCCAGAACAAGGGGTCACAGTTTAAGGATAAAGGGGAAGTCTTTTAGGACTGAGATGAGAAAAACATTTTTCACACAGCGAGTGGTGAATCTCTGGAATTCTCTGCCACAGAGGGTAGTTGAGGCCAGTTCATTGGCTATAGAGGGAGATGTGACCCTTGTGGCCAAGGGGATTAGGGGATATGGAGAGAAGGCAGGTACGGGATACTGAGTTGGATGATCAGCCATGATCATATTGAATGGCGGTGCAGGCTCGAAGGGCAAAATGGCCTACTCCTGCACCTATTTTCTATGTTACTAATATTGTCATAAGTAATCTGAAACAAGTGGCACATAGGTAGTGAAGGCAATGCACTGCTAACTGAATGAGGATAACTTGCGGGTTACACAAAAAAGCTGGAGAAACTCAGCGGGTGCAGCAGCATCTATGGAGCGAAGGAAATAGGCAACGTTTCGGGCCGAAACCCTTCTTCAGACTGATCGGGGGCGGGGGTGGGTGGGGACAAGAAAGGGAAAAGGAGGAGTAGCCAGAAGGCTGGGGGATGGGAGGAGACAGCAGGGGGGCTGAGGAAGGGGAGGAGACAGCAAGGACTAACAAAATTGGGAGAATTCGATGTTCATGCCCCCGGGGTGCAGACTCCCCAAACGGAATATGAGGTGCTGTTCCTCCAATTTCCGGTGCTGCTCGCTGTGGCCATGGAGGAGACCCAGGACAGAGAGGTCGGAGGCCCCATTGCTTGGCAAGAAATATTTGAGGAAGTCTGATATGTTTGTATTATAAATGCAGCAATTACATGATCTGTAATACTGAAACAAACTCTTATTCCAAATTATTTAATTACTTGACACAATTGTATCTGATCATTAGTCTGACTCTCTAACTTACAAATCCCAGTAATTCAACAAGATGGAATGGGAATGACATCAGCGAGTTCAAGAATAAACTTGGTGACCATTTTGCTAAACACTTGTGCTCAGTCTTCCAAGGTCCGCTAGATCTCCCAGTTGTAACCATTTTAACTCATCTCATTCCTATACCAACCTTAATGTCATAAGCCTCTTTTATTGCCGGAGAAGTCAGATGCAAACTGGAGGAACAATACCTCATATTCCACTTGGGTGGTTTACAACACAAGAGTATGAACACCCAATTTTAGGCAACTATATAACTCCCCCCTCACTTAATCCTTCATATAGCCCCCCCCCCCCCCCCCCCCCCCCCCCCCCCTCCTATGCCCCACATGGACTCGCACCCATTTCCCCCCTTCTCCTCCCATTTATATACCTTTCTCTAACTTCACAATTTGCAACTCTTCAATCCTTGTGCTGCGCCTTCTGTCTTTTCATCTCTGGCCTTTGGCCGACCATCTGCCTATCAAAAAACCCTTGCTTGTATCCATCCAATACCTGCCACTCTTTTTCCTCAAAATTCAGAGATAGGAGCCTACTTTGTTAAATCCAAACAGATAACTATCAAATAAAACCAACCCTCACTGTGTGGGAAAAGGTGAATAAAGGCAGTAATGGATCCAAAAATAAAAGAAATCAAGACTTAAGTGCAAATTCGATTTATTTTAGAAATTAAACTGTCCATGCTAGTGAAGCAATTCATCAAGTCTGTAAAAAGGCTGCTAATTGAGTTCATTACATAAACACATTAGTTTTTAGTGTATGAACTTACCACATGTTAATGTGACATTGGCACTTATCTTAGCACAAGATATTTTGGAGACTACTTCAATCATATTGGTTTCAATCTTCTGACATAGATTATGACCCGATCCTAGAATATTTTAAAGTTATTGCGAAATTGTCATTAGTTTAAAATTTTCCAACTTAAATTACATTAGCTGAACCAAATCCAATATGCTATTCAGCCAAGGATCACAGAATATGCAACACTGTCCTTGAACCAGACTGCAATTTGCAAACTAGTTTAAACAAAAAATGACAGAACTATGGCAGTAATCATGTAAAACAAATCATTGTATCAGAATTGCACTCCAGTGAGACATTTCCATTAAGTGACATTTTTAGCAGGCTTTTGGAATGCCCAAGAAAAAAGATTCACTTTTAAATATTTTACTCCTACTGTTAGATTCTGGAAAGAGAGACTACAGCCAAGATTCAGAAAACAATGGATATTTCATAAAGAACTAAGAGAATGCCACTACAGGTGCACAACCTTTTATCCGAAAGCCTTGGGACCAGACACTTTTCGTAATTCAGAATTTTTCGGCATTCGGAATGGAAGATTTTTAGCGTAGATTTTAACGGCTGGCGCAATGGTAGAGTGCTCGGCTCATATCCGCAAGGTCTCGAGTTTGCGCCTCGATCCCGGCAGTTACTCGATCGCGAGTTTGAGTCTTCAATGTAGTTTTTTCTTGCAGGAGAGAATAGGGAGGGTTAGGCTGGGATCATTCTCTGCTAGATGATCTTAGTGCAAGAGACAAGTGTAGGAGAGGTGTACTGACTGTGTGGGCAGAACTTTGGAAGTGATTGCCCACTATTCTCAAAAGCCGCTGTGTCTCCCTGTCCCTCCAATTCCAGAGGAATCCGCTCCCCGATGGGCCGCTATGGCGACAAGTGGCAGTTCGCCCACAGCCCGAGCTGCGGCCCCTCATCTGCAACCTGGGTTCCTCTGGAGTTGGAGCGGGGCTGGGCTAGAGTTGCTGCTGGCTGTGAGTCTCTGGGATCTCCGTGCTTGCAGTGGGCCTGGAGGTCGGTGTCCCGATGAGGGGGCGCAGCTCGGGCTGTGGGCGAACTGCCACTTGTCGCTGTAGCGGCACATCGGGGAGCGGCTTCTGGTGGTCCTGACGTCTCTCAGCTCCTGTCCAGGGGGGTGGCCGGAGACGTCAGGACCAACAAGAACCCGCTCCCCAATGCGCCGCTACAGCGACAAGTGGCAATTCGCCCACAGCCCGAGCTGCGTCCCCTCATCCGCAACCCGGGTTCCTCTGGAGTTGGAGCGGGTCTGGGCTAGAGTTGCTGCTGGCTGTGAGTCTCTGGGATCTCCGTGCTTGCAGTCGGTGTCCTGTTGGTCCTGACGTCTCCGGCCACCCCCCTGGAATGGAGCTGAGACTGGGAACTGTACCGCCCTTGCCCCCTCCCTCTGCAACTGCAAACAACCCCACAGTTCCCAGTCTCAGCTCCTGTACAGGGGGGGTGGCCGGAGACGTCACAGCTCGAGCTGCGCCCCCTCATCCGCAACCCCAAGACCAAGACCAAGACGATCAGCTTCTGTCCCTACGGGGAGCGTGTTCCTCTGGAGTTGGAACGGGGCTGGGCTGCTGCTGGCTGTGGGTCTCTGGGATCTCCGTGCTTGCAGTGGGCCTGGGGGCCAGTGTCCCGTTGGTCCTGACGTCTCCAGTGACTGGCACTGACCTGCTGGCAACTCCGACGTGAAGACAGTGCAAAGCCCCCGCGCCGGTGCAATGGGCGGGGAGCTGGAGAGGGGAAGGAAGGGGTCACACACATGGCCGGGAAGCAGAGGGGTGTAGGTGGGGTGAAACTGAAGGGAGCGACAATCTGCTGCTGCTTGCCCACTGAGTTAAAAAAAACACGATATAAGTGTGTCTTGAGTCTTGAGTCTTACTGTGGGAACTTTTTAACTCAGCGGGCAGGCAGCAGCAGATTGTCAATTATTAACCCTCCCGCGCAATATTCCCTCATCTTCTCTTTTATGAATGAGGATTTAGTTCCCCTTTCTTCGAGGACCGACCGGAGGTTCCGCTGTCACCTCTGCGGGCTGCCCTCGGTGAATGTCTTCAAGGACCTTTCTTGAAGTACCGAAAAAAATGTCCGCTATTCGGAGCTTTTCGTTATTTGGAACTTCGGATAAAAGGTTGTGCACCTGTATAAACAATGAAGGAAGTATTCAACCAAGTAAGTTACTCGAAAGTAATGCAACATTGGGGAGAATGTGGGTTAGGTGAAAGCAACTTCTGTGGCGGATGTAGGACCCCACAACAGGATAGTTTAGGATCAGCCTGAAGAAAGGTCTCAACCTAAAACAACACCCATTCCTTCCTTCCAGAGATGCTCTCTGCCCTGCTCTCTGTCCATCATTTTGTGTCTTAGCAGGATGGTTGTGAATTTTAGAAACAAGTCAGTGTAGTTAAAAAAAAAAGGGAACAATCCTTAACTTTCATCAAAAATATCTGCTATTATTAGATTATGTGATGGACCATTTATTGACCATTCCACTTGATTCATAACTTCTCAGTAAAGGAAGCAGGCCATCCCAACTCACATCAGTCCCTGGATAATACCTAGTTTGACCTGATGCAAAATAGATTTCAGCAAGGCATGTACCAGTCATTTAGATTTCAAACGGTAAAAAATAAAATTTCCCCATCTAAATCTCATGTTATGGTATTTCCTATTATCACAATTTCAGACAATGCTGACCAGAGTAAAACTGAAGTCTGGTTGTTCTTTAATATGCAATTCAAACACTCATCTCCCTAATTCTCTGCATCAAAAGGTTCAGGTCAAGGATGTAATTAAATGGCTGCGGCATCTTTAAACAGGTACTGTGTCACAATAGTCAAGAAGCTCAAAACCACCCTGGACAGAATTGTTCAGCCCGAGTATTCTACTCTGTACATTCACCATGGAAGAACTGTACCATTCAAAAGAATTAAGTGAAGAAACTTAGTTACTCGAATACCTCTTCCCCTGCAAGTGCTACCATTTAGTCCAAAGCTGCGAGGAATTGTGACCACCCACAACTCACCTTTCTGATTTGGACATATAATGTCTCGGCTCTGTCAGCAGAACAAGGATCCCAGCACATGGAAGCACAGGTGTAGCTGTGGGATGTGACAGACGGCACAGTTTAGGGTGGCACAGCAATAGAGTTGCGACCTTACAGGGCTTGTATGTTGTTACCATGACTGGGCTTATATTCACTGGCATTTAGAAGGATGAGAGAGGATCTTATAGAAACATAACATTTTTAAGGAATTGGACAGGATAGATGCAAGAAAAATGTTCCCCATGTTGGGAGAGTCCAATACCAGGGGTCACAGTTTAAGACTAAGAGGTAGGCCCATTTAGGACTGAGATGAAGACAATCTTTTTCATCCCAAGAGTTGTGAATCTATGGAATTCTCTGCCACAAAAGGCAGTGGAGGCCAATTCACTGGATGTTTTCAAGAGAGTTAAAAATAGCACTGAGGGCTACTGGAATCAAGGGATATGGGGAAAGGGGATATAAGAAATAAGATATAAAAAACGTGAATACTGCCCGAGGATTGGCGTAGTGTGCATGTTGTTCCATTGTTTAAAAAGGGGTCTAAGAGTAAACCTAGCAATTATAGACCTGTTAGTTTGACGTCAGTGGTGGGCAAATTAATGGAAAAGATACTTAGAGATAATATATATAAGCATCTGGATAAACAGGGTCTGATTTGGAACAGTCAACATGGATTTATGCCTGGAAGGTCATGTTTGACAAATCTTCTGGAATTTTTCGAAGAGGTTACTAGGGAAATTGATGAGGGTAAAGCAGTGGATGTTGTCTATATGGACTTTAGTAAGGTCTTTGACAAGGTTCCTCATGGAAGGTTGGTTAAGAAGGTTCAATTGTTGGGTATAAATGCAGGAGTAGCAAGATGGATTCAATAGTGACTGAATGGGAGACGCCAGAGAGTAATGGTGGATGGCTGCTTGTCAGGTTGCAGGCAGGTGACTAGTGGGGTGCCTCAGGGATCGGTGTTGGGCCCACTGTTGTTTGTCATGTACATCAATGATCTGGATGATGGTGTGGTAAATTGGATTAGTAAGTGGTAATAGGGGGTGTTGTGGATAATTAAGAGGATTTCTACAGTGATTTAGGCCATTTGAAAGAATGGGCTGAAAGATGGCAGATGGAGTTTAATGCTGATAAGTGTGAGGTGCTACATCTTGGCAGGACAAATCAAAATAGGACGTACATGGTAAATGGTAGCAAATTGAGGAATGCAGTTGAACAGAGGGATCTAGGAATAACTGTGCATAGTTCCGTGAAGGTGGAATCTCATGTAGATAGGGTGGTAAAGAAAGCTTTTGGTATGCTAGCCTTTATAAATCAGAGCCTCGAGTATAGAAGTTGGGATGTAATGTTAAAATTGTACAAGGCATTGGTGAGACCAATTCTGGAGTATGGTGTACAATTTTGGTCGCCCAATTACAGGATGGAGTTGCAGTGATCTCAGTTCATGGTGTTAGCGGAGGAGGTCTTCCTGGAACTGGCTGAGTGGGTAGATTGAGCACAGCCTATAGAAGCTGCATTGAGTGGCAAGGAAAGGAACTGACAGATTTGCTCAGGCCCTGGCGGACTCCTACATCATACATCCAGTGCTACCACGATACTGGTCCTCAAAATGAGGAATTAAGAAATACACATCTCCTTATGCCAAGAGCAGACATGATTTTTGAGACTTGAAAGCTGCAAGATGACATCAGAATGTCGCAACTCCTTGCTTGCTATCCCAGAAGATGAAGTACTATTATCCAATACAATGTTTACGCTCTTACTTGTGTATGATTATACTCATAGTATGATTTTCTTGGATAACGTGCAAAAAGAGAGCTTCTTACTGTATCCAGGCATGTGTGACATTCATAAACCTTGAACTAAACCCCAAACCACCAACTTTTCCTTGAAAATACATCAGTTGTGCAATCACTGACAACTTGGAAAGTTAAACAAAGTGGAACAATATTTAAAATTGGCAGATTAGAAAACCATCAGTATAATTATGCAGTTGTATATGGATAAGGATATTATTCCTCAATCCTTTCTAGAATACATCATATGGAGACGCAGAGCCTCGCGTTGTGCACGCGACACCATCTTTCCAAAGGTGTGTAGGGAGCAGGTGGCTTCGAGCTGGCTTTGAGGTGAGCCTAGATATCTTTGGTCTCTCTATCCACATTGTTAACCAGTACTCTTCTTACTCTAATGTATGCTTGTTCTGTATTTTTTGTTATTCCTATCTTGCACTATGACTATGACCAGACGCTAGACTGCATTTTGTTGTACCTATACTTGTATCTGTGCAATGACAATAAAGTTGAATTGAATTGAATAAAAGTATCCACATCGGAATATTCAGTGATAATGAACGTTCCATTGTAATACTATCACATTAGTATTACCGCATCTGTTCAACATCCAATCTCAAACTATTATCACACCTCTCTAATTGAGCATTCCGAGTTTATAAAATCTACTTATAAATCACAATTCAATATCTAAATGCAATGGTGCAAAGCGTTCAACTAAGATTCTAGCAACCAGACAAGACAAATTGAACATCCCCAATTCATGACAGTAGTATTATGGTGCAGAAATTCTCAGCATCAGAACCTTAACCCACTTATTTTGCTTAATTGAACTTTAGAAATTGTTTGGATCCGGTGCTTCAATCTGTATATTGAAATTGAAGCAAAGAAAAGTCCATGAGATTGGATTTTCTCCCAAGGACCAGCAACCTTAATTAATAAATTGCTGCAGCTGGTAAAATATTCCCTAAACACATCAAAAACTGTAAAATATCACTTCCCAACAGATTTTTTCACTTAGATATATCATAATGAAAGGCAAAGTTTTACATTTTTAATAAATGAAGCTACAAGACTCGCTGCTGCTTTCCAAAATTGATTTTTTTTTCCCTTTCAATTAATGCTTAATGGCTGATCTTGATGGATAAATCGAGTTTTATCCATGTTTTCACCACGTAAAGAAATGTCAATCAGTCCCCACTAGTGCTTGCAGAAGCACAAATGTTAATTGCAAAGAATATGTTCAGATGAATCAATATTCCACCTGGCACCATTTTGTATCTGCATGCATGTTGAAGGATTAATGTACAGCTACCATTTTAAAATGAGAAAACCTGGGCTCCCCTTGAGACTTGCAAAATAAAGCTTCACATGCAAAGGTTTACCATTCAAACTCAGTTTCATCACCAATCACCTGAATAGGTCTGAAAATAGAAGCTGTGCATAGTTTTAATTTGCTCCCATCTGTCGATTAATTTAGCTCAATAGATTAATTTAGCTCAATAGATAAAGCTGGAAATAATCATGATTTGCCACATCCAACAGTGGCAGAAGACTAGTCCCCAATACAGTATACCAATTTGTTCATCCCAGTGTTTCTCTTCCATTTCTTTTCATGACGATACTCATGTTGTCCTCCAGTAAGACCACAATTCAGTTTCTTAGTAGGTATTTTATCCATCATTCTATGAAACTTTAAATATTGTTTATGGAATAGAGGTCAAGTTCGTAAATCTCACAAATATTGGATCAACACTGAATCAACACTGAACAGTGACTGTAACAATAATGTGTTGCAGGTTTGGAAATACTGCATTATTTATAAAGATCTATGCATAATACTTGGCTCATTTGGTCACTTGATTTACTAACTTTCTGCTCCTGGATTAAGATTAAACATAAATTGATCACAATCCTCTTAACTACCACTGTAGCAAGTCCAAACTTCGTGATCGACTGTTACTTTATTAGCAAGATAAGTTTATGTGCATTTGGGACTCTCTAACATAAGAGTCATTGCTGCTGCTATTGACTCGAGCTCAGCTACCAGTTGACTGATGATCTCAAGGTAAGATCTGCTGAAGTAGCAGGACACTCCCCTTAACCCAGTAGAGTTAACCCATGCAGTCATGTGACAGTCCTCGTAACCACTGACGAGGTTTGGACAGTAAGTGGTCTGACCATCAGGTGACAGCAAACACAGAACTAATATATTGGAAACAAAGACAGAAGGTGTTTATGAACATAATAACAAAGATTAAAAGTAGAAGGATATTTTGACCCTTGTGCCTTCTTTGGCATTTGATGTGATCATGTTGCAAATGTTACCATAACCAGATAGGTTTCGGGTTCTCCTAATATTGAGATACCCTTCAATTCTTTGCTATAACATACTGATTGAGACTGCACACCTTCAAGTTATGAGAATTCAAAAGAATTACTTCTCTCTAGATTGGGGAAAAAATGTTTTTGTTTTCTTTATTTGTGATGAACGGGTAACCCCTTAGAAAATACATAGAAACATAGAAAATAGGTGCAGGAGTAGGCCTTAATTTGAAACTGTGATCCCTGCCCCGGACATCAAAACTAAGGGAAACAGTATCCTTGCATCAACCATGTCAAGATATGCGAGAATTTGGAAGCACTTTTGGAATGGACCAAAGTTGACTGCACCCGAAAACTGGTGGTTTGAAATAAAAACATCGGCACTAAACAAAATCAGCTTTTGCATACATGGAACTACTCTTGTTCCATAACTATCAGCAGTGTGCATCATGAAAAAGGACATTTTCATGTACTATTTTTATCAAGTGAAGATTGCAGCAGACAGCCACTGTCACAACAAATAACAAGTTAAAACAAGCAAGTTGAAAATGGTTGAATAGTGTATGATTGTAAAACACTTTTATAAACAGCTTTATAACATCTATTTTGTGCTTGATATCAGAACGTTCCATGGAAAGGAAAATGCTTCATTTCAGTACAGACTTCTATTACAGTCTTCCACTTTGATTGACTGATGTGATATACAGTATTGAAACTCCCAGCTGCTCACTGTGTTGCTCACTGTGTTGCTCTAACATCTTAGTGTGACCTGGATAAAACCTACAAATTGTTTTGTATACATGGACTATATTACTTCAGCTACAATGCATGAGGGACAGGGACTGCTTGAGTGCTTATTGCAGTGGGTATATCTCAGTCATAAATGTAGGAAACAACAATGGTTTGAACAAAATATTCTACCCATCCTTTAAAACCGAGAGATACAGTAGGCAAATTACCAAAGAGTAATTGTCTAAGTCAATGAACCAAGACCACATCCATTAAAAAGGCTGTTTTTCATTCCAGTGCTGTTTCGACTGAAATGAGAAACACCAACATTTAAATAGTTTGGAGGATACACTGGTGGGTGTGGGATCAGGGTGGTTGGAGTTTTACAATAATTCTTCATGCACCGTATATATTATACAAAATGAGAAGTTTGATGCATTTTATCGTGATGCATCTCAGCGTGGTTTGGGAACAGGTCCATCCAAGACTGCAAGAAAATACAGAGAATTGCAGCATATCACACAACCAACCTATCTTCTCTTGACCAGATATCTGCACTTCACGCTGCCTTGGCAAGGCCACCAGCATAATCAAAGTCACATCCCATCTCCTCTCAGGCAAGAGGTGCTGAACTGTGAAATGAAGGGCTCATCGAGTTTCAAGCTACCTTCCTTTTGGCCAGACCAACCTCAGGTGTGGTTCGCCCATGTTGAGGCACAGTTCCATCTGCATCGAATAATTGCAGATGACACAATGTACTTCCATGTGGAAGGAGCTCTGCCACAGGACTGTGCCTCGAGGCTGTTGCCGTACATTAGACCCACCTAAGATCATAAAATACGAAGGTTTGAAGGCCCTGCTGTTACGTACCTTCGGTCTCAGCCATAGAGACAAGGCGGCGAAGATCCTGCACATGGACAGTGTCGGCGACTGGCAGCCATCCACCATCATGGCGAAGATGCTGGCCCTGATGGACGGGCGCCACCCATGTCTGCTTTTCAAACAGACGTTCTTGGAGCTGATGCCAGGCGAGGTCCGTTTGATTCTCGCCAGGGTCGATTTCAGTGATCCCCAGCACCTCGCGGAGAGCTGATGTCGGGTTGTGGACCCACAGACGGCGGGACATTTGTTCTTTTCACCCGCGCCACTGCCACGGCGCGGGTGCAACCAAGACAACATATGGAGGAAGGTCAGGATCCGCCCAGCGCCGAAGAAGCATCGCTGCTGCCTGAGGTGTACAGCAGACGATGTTGGTGTTACTACCATCTCTGTTACGGTGTGGAAGCCAAAGTTGCCGAAGCGCCTGTTTGTTTCAGGGAAATGCCTCGGCTGATTGCACATAGAGGCGAAAGTGATTGGCCCAAACGAATGCCTCTACGTCCGTGATAGCCACTCCGGCCACCGTTTCCTGGACGACTCTGGTGCCTTCGCCAGCATCCTGCCACCGACCACCCGAGATACCCGTGTCGGTAAGGTGGGACCCATCCTCTCGGCCGTTAACGGGAGCGACATTCGCACTTACGATACGCGGACCCTGGACTTAAATTTCGACTTCCACCCGTATAGGTGGAAGTTCGCTATTGCTGACATCGCCCAACTGATATTGGGGACCGATTTCTTGCGCGCATTCTTCCTGCTAGTCGATGTGTGAGGCGGGCAAATGGTTCCTGTGTTGGACCTGTGCCCTGCCAAGCCGCGCAACCCGTTCACGCCCCAACAGCAACTAGACGAGGTAGCTGAGATCCAGCAACCTTTCGCAGCCCTTTTACTGAATTCCCAGGGTTGCTCATGCCCCGGTTCGACAGGGCCGTGCCCCGTCATGGCGTGGTCCACCACATTCCCACTGAGGGCCCACCGGTCCACTGCCGCCCGCCTGATAAACTGCGCATCGCACGAGACGAGTTCCAGCTTATGGAAGACATGGGGATTGTCCGGCGATAGGATAACCTTTGGGCTTCCCCTCTGCATATGGTGCCCAAAGCATCCGGGGGTTGCAGACCTTGCAGTGATTACAGGCGCTTAAACGCGGTAACCACAGCAGAGCGGTACCCAGTCCCTAACATCCAAGATTTCTCGGCTAATTTGGAGGGTGCCGCATTCTTCTCGAAGGTCAATCTTGTCCTCGGGTATAATCAGATTCCAGTCCATCCTGACGACGTCACGCAGCCGGGCACCATCACCTCTTTCGGCCTTTTTGATTGGCTTAGAATGCCTTTTGGCCTGAAGAACGCCGCTCAAGCGTTCCAAAGGTTAGTGGATCAGGTCGGGCAGGGTTTGCCTTTCATATTCATCTGAATGATATTCTGGTGGCCAGCAGCTCGCAGGCTGAACACGTTAAACACCTCCACCTGCTCTTCGAACGACTGCGTACAGTGTACAGTAAATAGGAGCAGCTGCTTGAGGCAAAGTCAGCATGGTTGCACGTCAAGGTGTTGGCAGAAGTGGCCGTGGGTGGCCCCACAGCAGCCAAGTGAGGTGGTAAATAAAGTTCAGCCTGCAGCAGCTGCATGGACAGAGTCACGGTGGAAGGAAACAACGGCATCATGCTTGGCCAGGCCGACCCCTACTTCATTGATACAGTGCTGCCAGAACACCAAGCCTTAACACAAGATATATAGGAAACGGGTGTAGAAAGGAACTGCAGATGCTGGTTTGAATCAAAGATAGACACAAAATGCTGGAGTAACTCAGCGGGACAAGCAGCATATCTGGAGAGAAGGAATGGGTGACAGTTTGGGTCGGGACACTTCTTCAGACGTACGTCTCCTCAGGCAAAGATCAGACATTTCAGAGACTTGGATGTTGCTAGATGGTTTTTGGATAAATGCATACTATCCCAGAAGAGAATCTATTATACTCATGTATGGTATGATTTGATGGTTAGCATGCAGAACAAGCATTTCACTGCATTTTTGTACACAACAAAAACCTGAAGCAAATAAAGTGGACTGAAGAGATCATTCTCATTCAGTGCAACAAAAGAGAATGTTAAAAAAACGTAATTTTTCCCCATAACTCAGCAGAAATGCCAAGGACAAAAATGCCAGATGATTTGAGGATTAATAATAATAATAATAATAATATCTTTTATTGTCATTGCACATCAATGCAACAAGATTTAGTAAGCAGCTTCCAACCGATGTAAAAGAAGAGTAAAATAAATAAATAAGCTGTGTGACGTGACATTCCGAGGGAGACAGTCCAGGGGGGATGGGGGCACTCAGCAGGGCCGATTCAGAGCCGCTATAGCTCTGGGACAGGGACAGAGGTTTAGGGGTAACACGAGGGGGAACTTCTTTACTCAGAGTGGTAGCTGTATGGAATGAGCTTCCAGTGGAAGTGGTGGAGGCAGGTTCGATTTTATCATTTAAAAATAAATTGGATAGGTATATGGACAGGAAAGGAATGGAGGGTTATGATCTGAGTGCAGGTAGATTGGACTAAGGGAGAATAAGTGTTCTGCACAGAATAGAAGGGCCGAGTTGGCCTATTTCCGTGCTGTAATTGTTATATGATTTCATTACCCCAGCTGTGCAATGGGCTCTGCAATAGGACACAATTTTTATCTGGACAAATAGTCCAGAGCTCCGAGGATTTGATCCGGACCTTGGGTACTATTTGTGACGTTTGCATGTTTTCACTTTACGTGCATAGGTTTTCTTCATCTGCTTTAGTTTTCTCCCACAATGTATGACCTTCCTCTGTGACATTATAACGCATAACATTATATTTATCATTGCAAATCTTCTAAACACAATCGTGGCGAGGGTTACCCAAAATTGAAAAATGTACTGTTCATTGATGCTCATACCATTGGAAATGAAATAAAAGGCATGATTAACTAAGTTGATGTTGCATATTTTTGATTTAGCTCAAAGAAAAGGCGATGGTATTAAGGTAATAAAGTAAGAACATTGCTAAATTCACAACATAATTGCTTTGGCTCTTGAATTTATCAGATGCAATTTCAACCCCCGTCCCCATATCCAACTGTTTTTTTTTCCCCAAAAGGAAGGGCGATCCAAAGCTGTAGTCAATATCTGAAATATATCCTGTGGATATATTTGAAATAAAATAAGCACTGAAAATTGAATTTCTTGACTGCAGTTCCAAAATATATCTGTTTTTGATGCATAAAATGGTGGATTCGATAGCTGAGCCAAAGTAGAAAGCATACATCACGACCTGTCACATAATTGTCTCCATTATGAACATCACTATATTTACCTTGCATTGAGGAACACCAGTTTTAATTCAAATTGCATTCTACACGAGGATACATCAAATGGCAAGTACATCTCAGGCTGAGGCAGATGGAGGTCCTGTTACCGATACTATATGATAAAACTTTATTTATCCCAGGAGGGAAATTGATCTGCCAACAGTCATCAAAATCAAAATACATGAAACATTAAATTAAAGTAACGAGTGGAAAGGATTGGGGATGTGCAAAGATTGGGTAGGGGAGCCATGGCAGAAGGGGAGGAGCCATACAGTTTGATAGTCACAGCAAAGAAGGATCCCCGTGACGTTCTGTCCTACATCTTGGTGGAACCTCTCTGTTGCTGAAGGTACTCCTCAAGTTGACCAGTGTTCATGGTAGGGGTGTGCTGTATTATACAAGATGCTCCCCAGTTTGAGAAGCATCCTGCCCTCCAAGACCACCATCCATGAATCCAACTCTGTTCCCAGGATGAAGTTAGTCTCCATGATGAGTTGGTTGATTATATTGGTGTCTGCAGCCTTCGCCCTGCAGCAAAGAAGATGGCACTGGCTACCATCAATTGGTAGAACATCTGCAGCATATTACTGCAGATGTTGAAGGAGCAGAGCCTTCTCAAAAAGTACAGCCAATCTGTCCCTTCTTGTACAGGGCCTCAGCGTTCCTAGACCAGTCCATTTTATTGTCCAGGTGCACTCCAAGTTATTTGTACTCCCTGGTAACTTGGAAAACATTAGTTAACTTTAGTTCCTTGGCCGTGTTTATATTTCGACTGTCAACAGTGCTTGATATCAGCAAAGAGCAATAGCTGACTATAAAGTTGGAGTAGATATTTGTGTGGAGGGTGGTGAGGGGGTGTAAGGGGGGGGGGGGAGAGAACCCTTTTGGTTGCCTTCTCCACGGAGAGGCGACATTTTACATGCCGCCTCCCTCGCGGCCTAACAACATGGATTGGGGTCGCCAGAAAGGAGTGCTCTGATCTATGGCCCGCAGCTTTTAACATCCTGAAGCCGCGGTCTGCGGAGCTTCTAGCCGCGGGCGTGGCGTCCAGAACCTGGGACCCCTCATTAGGGATCGCCAGAGAAGAACTCCGATCACTGGCCCATGGCCGTTAACATCCTGAAGCCACGGTCTGCGGAGCTTCTAGCCACAGGCACAGCGTGGACTTAACATCCAGAGTGGGATCCCTCGCCGGGGATCCCCGGAGAACAGCTCCGACCGCCGGCCTACAACATCCTGAAGCCGCGGTCGGAGTAGGGAAGTGCCAATTCAGGACTTACCATCCTGAAAGGGGCAATACATCCGGCCGCCTGCAGCGGCGACTGCGGAGGTTAATGGCCCTGACCAAGGGGGAAACAATGGAGGAGGACTGACTTACTTTGTGCCTTCCACCACAGTGAAGAATGATGTGGTGGATGTTTGTGTTTAATTTTGTGTATTGTGTGTTCTTTTTTGATTGTACCGTTGCTGACAAGTTCATTTCACTGCACTTTATGCATGTGATGAATAAAAACTGATTGATTGATCATAAGGAAAATATATATATATATGGTGAATGCACAGTATTTTTCCCAGGGCAGAGGAAATCAACACCTCCAGGGCACAGGTTGAGTGAGAGGTGAAAGATGCATTGGAAAATGTAAGCAAATCCCAGTGCCCAATATCACCTAATTCTACCAAAAAACAAATCTTAAAAAAAGCATTTAGTGCCAGTGATCTCTAACGCTGATAAGCAGTAAATTGGAAGATAACATATCTGTATAAGTAGGGGGATGTGTTAGAAACTTTTCCCAGGGGGGAAATATCAAAGACCAGAGGGCATAGGTTTTTGGAGATAGGGGCAAAGTTTAAAGGTGATATGCAGTAGAGTTTTTATATAAATAAGGTGGTAGTTGCTGGGATTACGGCAGTGGAGGCAAATACAATTGTGGCATTGAACCAGCTTTTAGATAGGCAAGAGGATTTGTAAGGAACAGAGGATATTAATCATGTGTCGGCAAGGGATATTAGTTTACCTTGGCAATATGTTTGGCTGGACAATGTGAGCCAAATAGTTTGTTCCTGACTGTACTGTGTTGCAGCTGCTTGGAAAACTCCTATTAAGAGTGAGGTGATCTTGACTTCCAAATAGAATGAAAATGTGGTTGAAGTGGTCAAAGAATCAGTCTTACAGTGTGGAACCAGGCTCTCCGACTTAACTTGCTCACAACAGCCAACATGTGTCATCTACACTAATCCCACCTGCCTGCATTTGGCCCATATCTCTCTAAACCTGTCCTACCCATGTACCCAAGTGCTTCTTAAACATTGCGATAGTACCAGCCTCAACTACGTCCCCTAGTAACTCGTTCCCTACACCCACCATCCTTTGCATGAAATAGTTACCCTTTGGGTTCCTATTAAATCTATCCCATCTGCAGGTTAGGTAATTACAGGAAGCACTTATCTCGATCTAATTCTTGGAAAATCCAAGTCTGAGATTACATTATTCATTGGAGTGTGCCAGGTGGAGCTCATCGTTTAAAGGTTGCTGCAGTAACCAGCTTGCTGCCATACATGTTTTTTGCTTCTAACCTATTGATCTCCAAACTCTTGACTTACCAACGAAGGCCATAAAGGATCCTTTCTGTAGGGGAATGTTATTAGTGACCACAGGGGCACCCAGGGAATCAATATCTTAATAGCTGAATAGTGGATCACTCCTTAACAGATTCAAAATCCTCTTGTAAACTATAGAAACTGCCAATGAAGCCTCCAGCTTTTTCTAAACCCATCCAATCCGATCTGTTGCTCGCAGAGTGCGCATTTATAGTGGACAAACAAGCAAATGAACAGGACACATCTCTACTTCTACAATTTGCCCAACAGTAGTCATGTAGAACAATGAACTAATTTATGTTAGTAAGGGCTAAAATTGTCACAATGCATTCAATAATATCATGATGCATTTACCTATCATCAGAAATTTGCAAAGCATAATAAAAATCACATGTGGAAGTGCCCTCGACATTCTCATCATTATCACAATTTCCATCCAGTGATCAATAATAATCTATTTAGGGCAAAAACCTATTTTGCCTGATTAACCCTCAAAAGTATATGTAGATGAATCCAAACTAATGAGTTAAAAGACGTCAAAAACCTAAAATAATACAACATTGTAATAAATATCCACACCCCATCAAAGTTACACCAAGGACAAAGCACTAATTCAACATTAATCCCCTTTTGTTTCTTCCCACATTCTCATTAACTCACTCCCAAATTCTACCACTCACTCTCACACTAGAGGTAATTCACAATGATAATTAACCTACTATTACGGCAGTCACGGTGGCACCATGGTAGAGTTGCTGCCTTAGAACAAAATGCAGCGCCAGAGACTCGGTTCAATCCCGACTACGAGTGCTGTCTGTATGGAGTTTGTACGTTCTCCAACGCATGGGTTTTCTCCGAGAACTTCGGTTTCCTCCCACATTCCAAAGACGTACAGGTTCAGGTTTGTAGGTTAATTGGCTTGATAAAATGTTAAATTGTCCAAGTTGGCGATATACAGAATACTGCCCTGCCGACTACAAAATTCAGAAGGTTCAGAAGGTATCATTAACCACTATGTAGGATTAGAAAAATAAAAAAAACCTTAATTCTTAGCAGCACTACTGACAATGAAAAAACTGAAACACTGAATGAATTGAAGTTAAATCTCACTGAGATTGCTATCAGGTGATCATGGATTTAAATAACTGCCAACACTTCTAGAACCAGCATAATTAATCAATGAATACAGGCTTGCTTGTGAAGGTTTCCAGAAGCATTAGTAACAATCTATCAAGCCTCAATCACACCTGCTCAATATAAGAAAAATAGAATCTAAGTGAAGCTGAATGTTTAACACCTTGGCCTGCATTTTTATGCAATTTGCACTGTTTTTAAACAACCAGAGAAATGCATTTAAAAAAATACCCATGGTGTTTCAAGACAAAATTGCCTTTCTTTGATATTTTATATTTTAAAATATGGCTGGGAAGTCACAATGTTTTCCATTGGTTTGAATGTTGGTCTTAATAAACAAATCTTCTTCCTGTACGTGAATTGATTATTACAAAGCTTTCAAAAACTAAAAAATATTCAGAAACTGAACTTGATTTTGAGCAATTTCTATCATTAATACTTTACTTATAATTTACTTGCCAATGCAAGATCATTGACTGTGTTTTTGTGATCAAACTGCACTAGATTTCTTCTCTTAACTATATCAAGGGATATTTTATAATGCAAAAATGATTTTGGAAGTATGAATATTATCTGATTGTTCCCATCCCGGGAATTAACCTGGTAAACCTATGCTGCACTCCCTCAATAGCAAGAACGTCCTTCCCCAAATTAGGAGACCAAAACTGCACACAATGTTGGCTAATCAGGGCCCTGGACAACTGCAATAGGACCTCCTTGCACCTATACTCAAATCCTCTCGTTATGGAGTCCTACATGCCATTTGTTTTCTTCAATGCCTGCTGTACCTGCATGCTTAAGGGCCTGTCCCACTTACGTGTCCTTGCCACGCAAATTACGCGATCTTGTGGTTGCATTGAGGCGCACGGGCATCGTGTGGCCGTGCAGGTCCGGTCCCACTGAGAAGCGCGGAGGGATATGTAGTGTTTAAGAGGGAACTGCAGATGCTGGAGAATCGAAGGTTACACAAAAAAGCTGGAGAAACTCAGCGGGTGCAGCAGCATCTATGGAGCAAAGGAAATAGGCAACGTTTCAGGCCGAAACCCTTCCTCAGACGGAGGGATATGTAGTTGTGCGCGACATCGCGCGGGGCTCTGAAATTTTTGTAGTGAATGGCCTGTCGCGGAACTGATGGCAAAAGTGGGACAGGCCCAAGACCCTGGCGCGACACAACGTCTCACCTTCAACAGCAGCAGAAGCAGGCAAAGGATTGCCGAACTCGGCCTGGGGCTCACGGCCGTTGCAGTCCGGATCCGCCCCCACTTCTAGTCCCAGAGCGGGGTCAAGAAAATTGATGATAGACAGGAGTAACTCAGTGGGACCAGCAGAATCTCTGGAGAGAAGCAATGGGTGACCTTTCAGGTCAAGACCCTTCTTTTCAGACTGAAGAAGAGCCTCGACATGGAACATCACCCATTGCTTCTCTCCAGAGATGCTGCTGGTCCTGCTGAGACTCCTGCATTTTGTGTCCATCTTCAAATGACATCACGCGCTACAGACAGCTTTGCGTACGCATGAAATCACGTCCAACCTTCGCGGGACAATCGCGGCTCAACGCGACCACGAGGTCGCATAATTTGCGTGCCAAGGACACATAAGTGGGACAGGCCCTTACTTTCATGCTTGCATGTCTGCATAGGAATTTCACCTAAAGTGCGACCTCCTCATTAATGTCTACTGTGCCTGACATTAAACAGCAAACATCAAACATATTGGATTAACAAAAAAATATATAGATTTCTGAACAAATAACCTAAACTCAGACAAAATATTAATTGTTGTTGCATAGATATTTGACAGAAGAAATATCCAAATTAGAGACACAGAAAACTGTAGATGCTGGAGTCAAAAACCAAAGATTATAGGTACTCAGCAGGTCAGGCAGCATCTGTGGAGGGAATGCACACACTGAAGGTGGCCAAGGAGGAGGTAAAGATCGGCAAAGTCAGCGTCTCCAGCCTGCCGGCAGCCGGGAGAGGTGAGGACAGTCTGTGTCAGTTGACCGCCCGCCTGGGGATAGCCGGGGAGAAAGCTGGATCCCTTGACACCGTTAGATTCAAAACCCCACCAGCAAAACTCAACCACGCTCATCACTAAACCTAGGCTAGAGGCCCCGCTGCCACAATGTGCCGCATGGCCAACTGTCCCAAATATTGAACCCTGATGCCATCGCTGCTAGATCAAGCAGGGTGCTGAAGCCACCAAATCTAATTACCTCCCTGGCTGCCCCCAGCTGGGACAATCAAAACTGCAGATCGCTACTGTAATGTTCTCCGTCAGGCCCTGTTGTGACTAGCACAATGAATACACGTCCGCCTTCATGTAAGATACGTTTAATCTGCTATGACTGAAACTTCCAGAAGGTCACTTGACCTCAGTCACGAGGCACAGGTACATTTGCCAGCTTCTGCTTTTGCCATCAAGGGGCACTAGCATTTACAATACATATGTACATTACATGTACATCACAAATTGATACATAACAATGATAGTACATTACAAATACATCACATCTTCCCCTTCACTTTAATTACATCACATCTCCTCCTTCACTTTAATTACATCGCACCTCCACCTTCACTTTTATTATATCACCCCCTAATATCCACATAAGGGTTTACACTAGACTCAATTAAGAGTGCGGCTGTTTTTCACTAACCTCAAACTCTAGAAACTCTAACAAAGGGCCTGTCTCGTTGCCTTGTGCTGCAACTGGGAGTGGCTCCTGCCTCTCGCTGCATCTCAGTGCATCGTGTCTTCTGGGGACATGCCCCTTCTGGGAGACCATTTCTGGCTTCTGGGAGACGGGGTCCTCTGACCAGGTTTCTCACCTCTGGGGAACTGGCTCCTCTGCCCAGGTTTCTCACCTCTGAGCGTCTGGCTACAGGTGGTCTATTCATGGCTACACAGGGGTCTATCCACAGCTACACTGGGGTCCACAGCTACACAGGCATCTATTCACAGTGATAGGGCTCTATCCTGGGCTACAGGCCTCTATCCTGGGCTAGACGTCTCTATCCTGGACTAGACATCTCTATCCTGAACTTACTCTCCGCCTGGTCTCGTAGACTTGCTCCATCTAGGAGGCGGACTCCCCCTTCAAACAAAAAAACTTAGTCAATATTAAACAGTCAATACAAACTATTTTTGTTCTTTCAATTTCTTTTGTATATAAAAAAGGATTTATTGAATGATAAAAAACAGACACAAAACTAAGTTTGGCTTCGCTGAGAGAAAAAAAAACTGTGGCAATCTTTTGTACAGATGAAATATTGACTAGGAATATAGTCACCCCAGGTATGAAAGTAAAAGTCTGTACATTCACTGTCATTTCTTTTTCCCAGCCCTAGTCAACTTCACTGACTTATCCAAGATAAGAAAATACAATTCTGCATTAATATTATGCCCTCAAATGTATGAAAACATGCCCATTCAACACTACATGCTTTACTTATTTTTCTGCATAAGGATGCTTGTAAAAAACTTCATCAAACTGTACAGCACAAGGAAGGAAAACAAATTGCAGCGTTTCTTCTCTATGGAATTCAGATTATATATTACAGACCAAAAAGTAGCACAGGGTGTTGGCAAACCAGGGTTCAAACATAGTTTTGTTTTATTACAACGTGTATTACACTACCAACCGATCAATTAGAACTACAAGTTATGGTTCGATTCGTGATATAGTTTAAAACGGCTGCTTGAGCCGAACATGGTGGCGGCCATTACTCCCTGGGAGAAGCCGTCGATTCCTCTGGCCATCACGGAAGGCTACTTTCCCTTCATCTCCCGGCCCTCCGAACGGGGCTTTTAGACCTGCTGGGTGAGTTTTCTTTTACTTTTCTGCTTCTTTCCCACATTACATTATTACGGGGTACATTACATATACATCACAAATTCCATTCTGATACATTCAATGATAGTACATTACAAATACATCACAGCTACTACCACTTCCCTGGCAGGCACCAGACCAGAACCATTGACATTGTGGGCCCTTGACCACCACTACAAAGATGTACAGGTTTGTTGGTTAATTGGCTTGGTATAATTGTGAATTGCCCCTAGTGTGTGTAGGATAGGGTTAGTGTGCGGTGATCACTGGTCGGCGCGGACTCGGTGGGCCAAAGGGCCTGTTTCCGCGCTGTATCTTTAAATTAAAACTAAAGTAAAACTAGTAGTCTGGGTTAGTGTGCTGTGATAGCTTTGTCGTGCAGGAATAAGTGAACAGGTTTGGTACTTAAGATTAAATGCATTTATCTACTTGCATTGGCCACAGACATGCATCTCAAAGCTGAATGAAGAAAGAATATAAAAAGGTTCCTGCAGTAGTTTTGAGGTTTGTATGCAAGTCCCATGGAATTCTTACCAATTGAAAATTGGAATGGGAATATATGCTCATGATTTAAGCATTTGTGGGGATCATTACTGGTCGTACTTTACACATTCAATTACATATTCAATGTGTGTAGAGCATATTTCTATCAATTGAAATTAGATTGAAAGGTTGCTACGTACGCAATCTCCTTGCAAGTGGCAACATTTTCCACGATTAGCAGTCTTGTCATATGCAGAGAGATTCAGCCGATCACTCTTGCACTTTAAAGTGTTTCGAACATTGAAAGGTAATACAAATGAACCATACACATTCTTGAAGAGTTGACAAGATAGATTATAATTTCTCTGGCTGGAGTGTCTTGAATCACGTCACACCGAAATAAATCTGATGAGGGTGAAGATGAGAAGATCATAAGATCATAAGTAATAGTAGAATTAGGCCATTTGACCCATCAAGTTCACACCATTGTGGCTGATCATGGCTGATCTATCTCTCCCTCCTAACCCCATTCTCATGCCTTCTCCCCATAACCTCTGACACCCGTGAATAAATCTCTCCATGCAGAAAATAGTTAACATTTGCAGTTCTCTGCCCAAGTCACTGTAGAGGTTTTATCATTGAGTGTGTTGAAGACAAATATTGATAGAATTTTAGATATTAATCAATTCAAGAGCTATAGAATTAATCCAGGAATGTGGTACCAAGGAATGTGGTACCAAGGACATGAGGAGTCAAATGCCCTATTCCTAATTTTGTTTTCTTTGTTCTCATTATATTTTTCCTAATGTTTCAACACTATATACCCCACCTGTATGCGAACAATCTCTGGGGTCTTAAATGTTTTTAGGTTTTTTTACTTAGCAGAGATCCTCACCAGGTTATAAACGTTTTGCGTTCCTAAAACTGTCCCTAACCTGAACAGTTTAAGTTCGGAATGCAGCCAATTGGGCAATATATTCAAATATAAACATAGGCCAACTAAAGGCAACATGTAGTTAATCCAGGTGTTTATCTCAACCAATTTGATTTCTCTGCACGATGCAATAGTAATGTCATGGCCAAAGTTTCCACATGGCAAAATTCTTGCCGCTGATCTTCTAAATGTTCTTTCACATAAATGGGCTGTACATAAGGTGGGCATTCATAACGTGTCCCTCTTTAACCTCCACCAGAAAAAAAAGGAGTTAAAGGATATGGGAAAAAGCAGGAATGGGGTACTGATTTTTGATCATCAGCCATGAACATATTGAATGGCGGTGCTGGCTCGAAGGATCAAATGGCCTACTCCAGCCTTTATTTTTCTATGTTTCTATGTCTCTATGTTTCTATAACCTGGAGGAGGACCTGCATAAGAGTTTCTACCCCTCTCAGAACTCTGGAGTTTAATGTGGGGAATGCAATGTCATGGAGAAAGACTGCAAATGGCTGAGGTCCAGAGGGATCCAGATTTCCCCGTGCATAAATCTCAAAAAGGCAGCAGGCACATACACGTAGTTAAGAAGGCATCAGCTTTTATTGAACATGTGTTGGAGCTTAAGATAAGGGAGGTTTTGGTACAATTGTGCAGGATATTTGTGACTTTACATCTGGAATGCTGTGCCCAGTCTTAATTCCTTACCTAAAATAAAGCATAAAGTGGTATTGGAGGCAGTCCAAAAGAGATCCATGAGGCTAACTTCTGGGATGAGATGATTGGCCTATCGAGAGAGGCCAGGTAGTTTGGACTTGTACGCTCTTGGGTGTAGAAGAATGAGGGATGACCTTATTGACACATGTCGAGGGGTGACGCCTGTATGGTCGTGAGTAGTGGCCCAAAGAGTCGTACCTTTTTCTGGTCGCCCACTGGATTTTCAACATTTTGAAAATTTCCAGCGACCTGCTGCGACTATGACGGGTGCTGGCAAGTCACTGAAAAAATTATGTAAGTGGGACAGGCCCTTTAGGGTGTCAAAGGTTGCAGGGAGAAGGCAGGAGAATGTGGTGAAGAAGCAAAAATAAATCAGCCATGATCGAAAGGCAAAGCATACTTAATGGGCCGAATTGACCAATTCTGCTCCAATGTTTGATGATCTTAAAATGGGATTATATAAAATACTGCAAATATATTTATTGATATGACCTATGTGTTCTAACAACAGATTTATTCTTAACTGTAACTTCAGTGCACATGTTCAAGTTTCTAACTGAATCTGAGTCTAGTGAACACTCGAAAGAACTCATTCTCAAATGTGTGGGTCATCACTCTTGTCCCCATTGTCTTTTAAGATGCCCTTTAACTTTACATATTACTCACAAGTACAGTCCAGTTTAACTCTAGATGATTTCAAACAACTCATTCCGATGATTACTCAAAGGAAGATGATTACTCAAAGGAAATCTGCCAGGCAGAGAATTAATCCTCTGTTCGGATTTACTAAAGTTATCCCTTACTGTATAACACAACATCCCCCCTGTGAAAGCATGATTGATACATCAGTCCCTCCCTCAATTCTGATTATACCATTTTATCTAGATAATTAAATGAAACGGTTCCCTTTTCACTCTTGGGTCAGCGAATTCGTTTTTGCCCTCTTAAAAGTAGATTATTCAGTTTGATGTTTTTGATCATTATCACGCTAGGGGATTTGCAGAAAATAGTCCCAGGTTATCAGCATTTTGAAAAGCTGATGAATGGGTTTCACTCCAGCAATTATTTGATCATCAACATTTCCAGAGCCTTTGGGAGTGAATCAGATTTGGTTAGGTGGAACTAAGGTTATTACTCCTCCTTGGATTTGTGCCTTTTGTGCACAGCTAAACCACAAGGGTTTAGAGAAGAATAGTGTTTATTTTCTTCATCTTAAGGCTTGTTTTAAACAAATATATCAAGGCTACACTAGTGTAGAACTCATCAGTTTTATAACTGCTACCAACTTTCACCCTACTCTCAAATTTACTTGGTGTATTTCAGACACATCCCTCCCTTTTCTGGATCACTCCTCTCAATCTCAAGTAGAAAAGTATCCACTGACATCTACTTAACCCCCCCGGTTACCTGGACAACATTTCTTCTCATCTCCCAGTTTCTCCATCACCCACTCCATTGGCTCGCAAGATGAGGAATAGTGGAATTGTACGTTGAGGCAGTACACAGATTTGCCACAATCCTGGCACCATCTTGCATCCATCAGGTTAAAAGCTGATTAAAGCATTAAGTCTTATCTTGGCCACAATGGCTCATTGTCCTGGCAGTGGCACTGGGTTATAGTAGCAGGGGTCAGACTGGCTAC
Organism: Leucoraja erinaceus; assembly: GCF_028641065.1. NCBI lineage: Eukaryota > Metazoa > Chordata > Chondrichthyes > Rajiformes > Rajidae > Leucoraja > Leucoraja erinaceus. The sequence continues at coordinate 60,202,305 of NC_073383.1, forward strand.
ATTAAATTTGTTGGGACATTTTTTAGTCATAAATTAAGCATATTCATTTTTTGGCTGCAGTATTTTTTATCACATTCATGACACCAAAGTTGTGGGTGATCCTATATCTATCTTATTATATATTACTAAAAGTCTGTTCTTGAACGGTTTTGGCCTTCTGTGCTGCGATTTCCGAGAGAACGCCGCCACCTACGGCCGTCATTTTTAGCGACCTTGCTCATAGCCCACCTCCGCCGTATGTGTGCCGAGGATTTTTTCCCATCGATCGAAAATGACAGAGATATTAATGCTTTTACAAAATTCCCCATTCTCTCTGCTGCTCCTGCTGGTGGGTGGGGGAGGGACTATAAAACCAGGAAGTGGTGTGCCCCAATCAGTCTCTACAACATGGAGGTCTGAGCTCTGAATGACTGAACAAATGTCTACACAGCTGTGAGTAAGTACCCTTAATTTAGTTTGAAAATGAAAATATGGTTATGGTTAATTTGAGGAAAAAAGAACTGCCTGCAAATGGTGGTTTGGGGGGATTGGGTTGAGTAAAAAGGCTCTCCCTCTCTCCCTCTCTCCCTCTCTCCCTCTCTCTCCTCTCTCCCTCTCTCCCTCCCCCTCTCTCTCCCCCTCTCTCTCCCCCTCCCTCTCTCTCCCCCCCCTCTCTCTCTCCCTTTTCTCTCTCTCTCCCCTCCTCTCTCCTCCCCTCTCCCCCCCCTCTCCTCTCTCCTCCCCCTCCTCTCTATGCGTCAGTAGATAGGGTGGTTATGGAGTAAAAGGAGCAAATTAATAATATTAATATAATATCAAGGGGGGTAATTAGCGTGAGTGCAGGGGGGGGGGGGGGGTAGATAGTTAGTGTGAATAACGTTGCATGCCGCCTCCCCCCCCCCACAACCACACGTTGGGGGAACACACACACACACACACACACACACACACACACACACACACACACACACACACACACACACACACACACACACACACACACACACACACACACACACACACACACACACACACACACACACACACACACACACCTACCTACCTTAGCAACAAATCCTTCCATTAGCTTTTTCTACCTTTACTGCCACCATCCCTTGAATTGTGTGGCAACGAAATGCTACTATAACTGCCCACTAAATGTGATAAAAGTAAATCCAGAACCAATTTTAGTAAATAAATTTACAGAGATTATTTGGAAGAAAGTCTGGTGTCATATTCAGTGTGTGTAATTTAAAAAAAACATGCAAGGTCTCAGTTTCCCAATCCTACTCTTTACTGTAGGATCAGATCCAGGTGTGTAAGGGAGATAAGTCTGCAGAAATAATAAAACATATTGAAATGTATAAATGAAAGCTTTTATAATGCACGCAGCTCTGGCATTTTTCTATTCATTGAGGAGTTCATGAAAATATGCTCAGTATTCAAGACTGAATGTGATCATTTTTATTTCTCTTGAAATGTTAGTCTGGCTGAAGGGGAAATTTCAATAACTTTTCCTAATTCCCTTCTAATTACTGTCACCAAAATAACACGTGCCTTTTCTTTATGAGCATTATAAGATATAAATAAATTGAGGTAGAGGAGCTATAAATTGCAGTTGTGAGGCGGTGGAAATGTTAATTGGATTATCCTGAGTTTGCTGTCATGCTGGAAAAGCCCATGATCATAATATGGTAGCAATGTTGTCAACCTTTCAGCTACAGTGCTGTCTAAAATTAATAGTGTTTAGATGGGCACCCAGCAGGACTTCAATCAAGCCACAATAAGATGACTGTGATATGAATGCTAGCCCTGCTTTGAGAGATCACACTCAAGTATGCCAGACAAAATTCTCTGGTCTCTAATAGTTTTGATGCAAAAATTTGGCAGGACCATGTAGATTAATTGATGCACAATGAACTGCATTTCCAATCAATCTTGGCATTAAAATGGTGCATTGATGTCATTAAAATTGCCTAATCTGCTTTGGCCATGTCCCATATCTTGTGAATCTCGGACACAAGTTAGATCAAAACTTCATGTTCCTAAGTTATAGGAGCAGAATTCGGCCATTATTTCATTCTATCCAGTCTGACCTCTCTTTCCATCTCAACCCCATTCACCTGCCTTCTCCACATAATCGCTAACACCTGTACTAATCAAGAATCTGTCAATCTCAACTGTATGTATTCTCTTTTTGCTGACTGGTTAGCATGCAACAAAGCTTTTCACTGTACCTTGATACACGTGACAATAAATAAACTAAACTTATCTCTGCCTTAAAAATATCCATTAACTTGGCCATCATTGTGGTTACGAATTCCACAGATTCACCACCCTGACTAAAGAAATTCCTCCTCTTGGAAATGGAAAATAATCATGCAGATTGAGTCTTCACCCGTTTTCCCTCTCACTTTCTTTTAAGCAAAATATTGAAGCTTTAACAACGTTCTCTTTGTACTACTAGCATTAAGATTTAAACCCTTCATCTCTAATAAAAATTGATTTATATTTGGTTGAAAAATCTGCAAATTTCGAAGAAAAAATGTCCTTATTAATCACTTTAGCATTGTTGCCTCAACAAGTGGAAATGGTTACAAAGTGCTGACAAAATTGTAAAAAGTGAGCCTCTTTGTCCTCTCTCTTGTAATTAGACAGGATGATAAAGCTTCCGAGCTTCACTGGACTCATAACAATGGAAAGCTGTCACCTCTTCCAAGTTGCATTTGTTAAATGGTGCTTTTTAAAATTATATCATACTTTTAAAATATCACCCAATTTAACACACTTTACTTCACGTTACATAATGATAAAATGTGGGGCATTTGTTTAGATTAATTGGATACAGTGCCACAACAAGTGGGGAAACTTGAGGACCATTACTATTTTTCCACATATATTCTCCATTGAATGGCCTCCCAGAATAGTAGTGTTCAGTATCAAACACTTCAATAGGTTTTGGGTCATTTATTTCATGTCGTGAACAAAGCTTATGCTCCTGTGAAACTACGCAACCAAATCCCACCTTTAACATTTCACTCTTACCCCCTGCATGCTTTGTTACTCTACAAAGATGATAGCTGCCAAATAAAATATTGCAGTGTGCAGATGAAAGACTATTGACTGGACAAAAGAAATAGTAGGTGAAGGCTAGAATTCCCCTTTCATCTGCTTCACCAGTCAGCGGTTGTGACAGATCTTCCTTTCTACTTGAATCAGAGTTCTAAATACTGTAAATGCGACAACTTTTATCCCCAATCCGTGGGTAGAATTCCAAGTACTCGCAAACTTCTGGGCAAAGATATTTCTTCCTAGCTCAATCCTTTATCTCGTGAGCAGGATTCCATAATTTTGGACACTTTAGCCAGGTGTAACATCCTCTTTGCATCCTCCCTCAGGAATTTCCAACATTTCAGCGAAGATTACCTCTCATTCTTATGATCTGCAGAGGGTAAAGGTCCATGCTATTCAACCTCTCCCTATAGCACAGCACTCTTATCCAACAAAACAGACTTTTCAATTTCTGATACATTCCCTCTTGGTCACTTGTATCCTTCCATGAATTTAGAACACCATTGAATTTTTTTTTTCTTTCTCCTGTTCTATTTTGGATAAGAATTGTTCCCCGAACAGATATACCTGGAGGTTGGAAGTGTGAGTGCATTTTTTTTATTGTACAAATTACAAAAAAACTGCCAGGAATTTGAAATAAAAAACACACAAAAATGCTGGAAGCATTTGGAAGGTGAATAAGTAAATGCGGAGAGAGAAATAGAGTTAATATTTTAGATGGAAACAAAGAACTGAATTTGCTGGTTTACAAAAAAAGACACAAAATGCTGGAAAAACTCAGAGGGTCAGGCAGCATCTCTGGATAAAATGGGTAGGTGGCATTTTGAGTCGGGACCTTCTTCACATAACTTCATGTGTGTGTTGTGATGCTTTTTAAGGGGAGATCAGGTCTGAAGTAGGGCCCTGATCCAAATGTCACCTATCCATGTCCTCCAGAGATGCTGCCTGATGTATTGAGTTTCTCCAGCGCTTTGTCTTTTTAAATATTTCTAGTTGATCAATTAACGGGAGAAGATAGTGGGGAAAAAAAAAAATTCTATAAGATGAGGGCATCTAGAGTGGAAATACAAACCGAGGAACATGATAAAGTGTGAAATGCAGATTGTAGGTCATGTCTTTGTGAATGAAGAGAGAAAATAATAAGCCCATATCCCAGTTGGACGTTTTAAGCAGAAATGACCAGATCTCATAGATAAAGATGGTGAGTGACCTGAAGTAGAAATCAATATGATTCAAGACAACTGCAATGCGCCCAGATGGAAGAGGTGATGAAGTATTGTTTCTCAAGCTTGTGTTTGACATAGTTATTACAGTGGTGGAGGCACTGGCATTAACAGTGTCTTTAAGTCAGATATCATCTCATGCACATTGGCCATGTCCATGTTCACTGGCAGAAATTGGCAGTTAAAGGTGTGACCTGAGATCTGTATTTGCACTTCACGTATAAGCAAGGTGTAAGCATTGCAGCAAGGAGTAGGACCTAAAGGGTCCTCAATGATTATTTGCTCTTTGCATTTGTTAATTCCAGTTTATATTCATCAACATATTTCTAACAGGGCTGCTGGGTGTCCAATAATTTAAAATACCCATAAAGCCATTGCACAGATACCTGGTGTCATCTTTTCCAATGACGTGGGGATGTCTCACGGTGGCGTGAGCTTAATTTTTTGTATGGTATTAGAGAAAGTTCAAGACTCTAACTCAGTTTGTTGCCCTTGCTGAGATCCTTGGCCTTACTTGTGTGTCTCATTGCTTTTTCAAGGGAGATCAGGTCACTATCTGCTTTAATTTCAGGTTGTTACAGATAGTCTCTGCCACATCCCTTCATGCTGAAATAATAACTCCATTTACAGTGACGGCGACCCGGGGTTGATCCTGACTATGGGTGCTGTCTTTACACTGTTTGTATATTCTCCCTGTGACCACGGGAGGTTTCCTGGGTGCTCCGGCTTTTCCCCACACTCCAAATACATAGAGGTTTGTAGGGTAATTGGTAAAGATTGTAAATTATCCCTAGTGTGTAGGATAGTGCTAGCATATGTCAATTGCTGATCGGTGCAGACTTGTTGGGCCGAAGGGCCTGTTTCGGTGCTCTATAGAAACATAGAAAATAGGTGCAGGAGTAGGCCATTCGGCCATTTGAGCCTGCACCGCCATTCAATATGATCATGGCTGATCATCCAACTCAGTATCCTGTACCTGCCTTCTCTCCATACCTCCTGATACCTTTAGTCACAAGGGCCACATCTAACTCCCTCCTTTATCTCCAAGTTAAACAAATTACTTATTTTTGCCGATAAGACAAGCAGAATGGGCTCATGCATTTGATTGCATTCCAAGCTTCCCCATTGATTTAAGCTTCCATGGAACCTCAGACCAACGGCACCAGTTAATTTCCATTTGGGTCTCCATACTATTCCTTGTACATAGACCATTCTTCTTGCCAGCTTGTCCGGTCCTTCTGACCTTTGGGGACACTTATCTGCCACCCAGCTTCCAAAATAACATCATCATTGAGTTTTAGTGCCCCTGGCTAGATGAGCATTGTTTCTCTGCTGTTATGTCCCATAAAATGCTGATTATAAAAGTTGCACTTGTTGAGCTTCATGCTGACAACTGTGAGAATTCATAATACATTATTAGGGAACACCAATGTCAGTTTGAGTACAAAATGCCACACAGTAATCTGACAAAACTATTTTCTATAAACCTTGTTGCTGAATTTCACACTCTTTAAATGACCTTCACAAGCAGCACAGGGGTTAACCAGAATGACAAAAAAAAAATCAATGGAATAATTGAAGGAACAACAATTCCATAATTTCATGAATCACAATGGTCTATTACCTGTTTTGTATCAATATCACCATTTTGTTGTCATGTGTCCTAACAAAATCCTAACATGTAGAGCAGGGGAGGAGATTATGAAGAATATGATTTTGCTGTAAAAAGTCTTATCACATCCACCACAACGCCTTCATAAACTGTTGAATTTCCTAATGTTGAGGAGTGGTATAATGCTTTAATTAGATGTGGCAGTGGTCTTAAAACAATCTCTTTAGTGAAATGAATTGCTATTGAAAGCGTGCAATGGAATAATTCGTTTAAGAGCATGAATTTCTTTTATCTCCCACTGTTCATGCCAACCACAAAGGTAAACAAATTATCTTTGTTACTGGCTATCCTTTCCACGCATTTGTTGTTGAGTAATTTAAATCAACATTACATTTAATTGGAAAAGTATGCTACTCATTAGATTACAAGCAGGTAACAAGACCTTATCTCAGGTTCATGGTGTTGTATGGTTTAAGGAAATATATGTTTCACATATAGCTAAATGCAAGTTCATTATAAATGGTGTATATATAAATATTACTGCTGTGTTCTAATTCAGATTTACAGCATGATTTCAGTGCATGCAATCACTTTGAGTTCATTCTTGCTACAAAGAGTACCAGACACATTACATTATTACTTAACTTTGAGATGCCTAATTATTTATGCATCCTTTTTGAATAGCAAAGATGTGGTGCTGATGAAAAAGTAATTCAAATAGCATGAAAAACAATTACCAAAGATAGGAATCTTCCACACCCCTGGGAAAAACCGGGAATGTTTAAATCCACTTCCGGGTTTGATACACACATTGGTATTTCCCTCTATCTTTTATTGAGATATCAATGCCTTCAGGTTGAATTTTTGGTTGACACAGCTGCCGTCTGCCTTGCAATGTCTTTGTTTAATTTTTCGCCAGCTGTCTGGTTCAGACATTCACTAACACTTCTTTTTTCTTCATACAGATCATTTCTCTTGTTCTCTTTTATAGTTCTGCCCAGACAGACAGCCACTTGCACCTGCCTCGGAACTCTGTGAGAAATGCTGGAAGACAATCCACTCCTTCATGGTTTAGGACATAGAGCACTTTGATCAGCTCACAAAATGGATGCCAGGTTTCTGCAAGACTGAAAAGGCCGAGATGTCACCCTTCGGTGGGAAAAGTCCTACGGCAGCTCAGCTGAGAACCGTATAATATGCTTATCAGCTTATCCTTCCCTTTTCAATGTCTGCTTCAAGCTATCTGAAGTGTATAATGTGATAAAACAGATATCTTAAAAATAAAGTGGCTTTGCCCGAGTCTAACTTTTGCAAATTGATTTTTGCTGCTTAGTTAACAGGTGATTGGAACTTCAACAATCCTCCTGTGGGAGCGAGCTTTTCTTATGTTTGCATACTCGCAGAAACAAAGCCCTCTCCCAAGAAATAAAAAGATAAATACTTTGAAAGTAGGAACCAGATCATTCCTGCTTTCTGAAAATTGAGTTTGAACCATCATAAAATTGTAGGTTAATATGTGCTCAAACAGAGCACATGGTAGATTAATTTGTAACTATAATGGATACATGCTGTGTTAAAGGGAAGTGGCATGAAATTATCACTCCTCTCTAAAATAAGGCCAGTTGTCTTGCAGTGACTGATCACTACTAATCTCACTGAATGGATTAAAAAAAAATCATTCTCAATGCAATTTATTCAATGATTGAACCTAATTAAAATATTTTGACAAAACAGGGATGGAGTTCTATTTCCAGAGGCAGCAGTCCTTGTCATTAATAGGTTGCACTGACAGCATTGGTATCTATTCAAGTTGATTTTAAGCTGTGGCGAACTGAAGGGCTAGGACCAGATTAGTTTTCTCAGGGCTTCTGAATAGAACTATTATTCTCACCCATGTAAATCATTTTGAGGCATGCCCTGCAAAACACAGAATTATTGTGTACAAACAGGCTGGATAGGTTAATCACTCTTCTGCAATTTAAATCCTGCAGTGGGACCAATCTTTTTTGGATTCCCAGCATTAAACTGGGAAATCTCCACAAGGATTGCATGCCAGATCAGACCTGTCATTGGAACTGAGTTCCTTTGAATGCTATTAGTAGTCGTAGGTCAATGGATAAGAAATGAAAGAAGAATCCTGGTTCTTCTTAATAATTTTGCTTTAGTTTAATGAATTTATTTATTCATGAGCATTTTGTGTTTCAGCTTTCTTAATTTTAAAACGTTCAATAACCTGATTGCACTTATGCGTTTTGTCGTATATCTTGTATCTGGCCATGCTACCTCCAATTTTCCTGGGCATCAGAGGCACTTTACTGAATCCATGCAGTGCTGAAATGAACTGATATCATAATTTAATGACCAGTTATGGTCTGGACAAGATCACTGGTCTCCAAATTACAAAGGCCCGCAAAGATAGGGGACACAGCTTAAGGATAAGGGGGAAATCCTTTAAAACCGAGATGAGAAGAACTTTTTTCACACAGAGAGTGGTGAATCTCTGGAACTCTGCCACAGAGGGTAGTCGAGGCCAGTTCATTGGCTATATTTAAGAGGGAGTTAGATGTGGCCCTTGTGGCTAAGGGGATCAGAGGGTATGGCGAGAAGGCAGGTACGGGATACTGAGTTGGATGATCAGCCATGATCATATTGAATGGCGGTGCAGGCTCGAAGGGCCGAATGGCCTACTCCTGCACCTAATTTCTATGTTTCTATGTTTCTATGATAGACCCGTCCAAATCTGGTCCCAATAAATGTGAATGTGGTGATCCACATGTAGCATAATACATTTAAACATGGTACCTATTTACAATCATTCAAAATAACCTATTTGTGTTACATTGAAGAATTTCATGATTTAATTGTACACAGTAACTAGATTTTTAGTAAATAACTTGCTTCAGAATTTGCAGTCAGCAGTAAAATTCTTCTCAGCCAATGCTGTCTGGAAAGATCCAACAATCTTAGTGGGAAGAACTTCTCGTTTGGAAGGGTTCTCGCCTGTAGCTGTCAGTCACCAGTTTGTGGGGCACAACTGGCATCAGCAAATGCGATATCATGAAACAGGCTTTATATTAAAAATAATTCTCACAGGAAGCATGCCAGTAAACAACTTATGATTAACTTTTCAAACGTACTTTAGGATGCAAAATAAAGATGCTGTACAGGTTACAAAACAAATATCAGGGCAGATGCATATATTTAGGATGAAACTAGAATATCATAAATATACTCTTATACTCAATGCCCCAACCTATGAAAAAAGCATACCATATACTTGTTTATCACACTTTCTACTTGTCCTGCCACTTACAGGGATTTTTGCACTATAGGGAGTTCTGACCCCAAAATCCATCTATGTCAATGCTGTTAAGAGTCAGGCTATTAATTGTATATTTTCCCTTTACATCTGACATCTCAAAGTGTAACACCTCACACTTGTTTGGATTAAATTCTGCCTATCATTTATTTACCCATTTCAAGGTTCAAGGTCTTTATTGTCACGTGTCCTGTGCCAATTAAGGTACAGTGATATTCGATTTACCATACAGCCATACTAAAAAAAACAACAAAACGCACATCTACTCAAAAGTTAACATAAGCATTTGACAGGTTTCATCACACTACGTGACCCCTGCAATTTTGGTGTAACCTGTAAACATACTAATCATCCCATCTATATTTACGTCCATGTTACTTTTGTATATCACAAACAGCAGAGGTTCAGTGCAGATCCTTGCAGAACTTTACTGGTCATAGACCTCCGCCCTGCGTATTGTTGTTCCACCACAATCCTCTATCTTCTACCAGTAAGCCAATTCAAAATTTATACAACCAAGTCACAGTTAAACCCGTGCATGTTAATCTTCTGCATCAGCCTACCATGGGTCTCAAAAAACGCAATCAAGTTAGTAAATCATGACATGCCATGATTCTTTTCCAAATTCTAACCAAATTATCTTCAAAACGGGAGTAAATCCTATTATTAAGAATCCATTCCAATAGATTCCCTACCTCTGACGCGAGGCTCACCAGCCTACACAATAATTTGTGGATTCTCTGACTTTCCTTTCTGAAAAAAAGAAACAATAGCTACTTTCCAGTCCTCTGGTACATCACCTGTAACTAAAGAAGCCACAATCTTCTGCAATCTTCTTCCTTCTCAATAACTTGGGATAGATCCCATCAAATCCTGGGGATTTATCCACCTTAATGCTTTTCAAGAGCTCCAACACCTCCTCCTTCTTAATCTCAAACTGCCCTTGTATATTGGTATTCTCCTTTCTGATCTCATGGTCCTCCATGTCCTTCTCCTTGGTGAAGTACCCATTTAGTACCTCACCTACACCCCAGATTGCAGGCACAAATTCCCTCCTTTTATCCTTGAATGATTCTACCTTCTCTCTGGTTACTCACATGCAAGTTAGGTTTATAAGAATGCTGTACACTACATTCTTAGTTTTTCTAAACACTCTATTGGATGCTCTCCATGGCCCTAAGGGGTCCTAGTTTAAACTTTCCCCAATGAGGAGGTTTTTCTCAGATCTATTAATGAATGAGTTGCTAAATATTTGTGTTGATCTGACCTGAGCTAATTTGGTTTACCTGAATTACAAAGAGAAACTGAGAATTTGTGCACCGTTTTCCATCAAGAGTTTAAACAAATGATTGCAATATCTTCAAGAGGAAAAAAAACATGAGAAAGATTCAAGTGAAATACCAAAGAAATGCCGTAGAGACTATCGTAAAATTTTGATAGCAATGAAAATCTTTGTTTTCGGATAATTTTGACAGAATGGGAATAATGTTCCATATGTATCTATGGTTTGAAGACAAAATGTGATTGCCTTGGCCATGGCACCTTGAGGCATTGCTTCAATAATTTCAACAGGGGTAAACAGTACATTCAGCTTTTAAACCTCCTTTAAATTTGACAGATGTAGAGACACCAACATATAACATTAGTCAGGGAACTGCAAAATTATTGTTTGGGACAGCAGTGGAAAATTTTGATCAAACGGTGCAGGTGCAAGATCTCAGACACATTAAAATTTTCATAGGTTCGGGATTTTTGGTCAAATGTAATGAGTTATTCCACAAGGTAAAGGAAAAGATACATTGACAGCATGTATTAAAGCAACACATATTTTGGAAAATCTTAAATGATTGCAATTGAAAGCCAATATACAGTGCGAGCGCAGCGACAGGCAATCCATCTGGAGAAGAGTTTACAACAAAATGTACTTAAATGGGGGAATTAAACAGGAAGACTCAGCAGGATGATTTTAACGAAAAACTTATGCTGAATTGTTGAATAAATTTAAGCTGTTTACCAAAATGGTGCTCAACACTATTTGAATTACCAATGATTGCATAAAAGGGCAATTTTAGCACCAAAAATGATGCAGTGTAAGCCATTCTTTAGAAGCTTTCCAGACAATCTGTACAAATTACATTTATCGACAGTGTGACAGACATGTATGAGGCTGTACGTTTTCCTGGTGAATCTTAAAACTCTCTGTCACTACCTGGTGTGCTATCACATAATAGACAACAGGTGTAGGAGTAGGCTATTCGGCCCTTTCGAGCAGCACCGCCATTCAATGTGGTCATAGCTGACCATCCCCAATCAGTACATCGTTCCTGCCTTCTTCCCATATCCCCTGACCACTATCTTTAAGAGCCCTATCTAACTCTCTCTTGAAAGTATTCAGAGAACCGGCCTCCACCGCCCTCTGGGGCAGAGAATTCCACAGACTCACAACTATCTGTGTGAAAAAGTGTTTCCTCATTTCCATTCTAAATGGCTTACCCTTTATTCTTAAACTTTGGCCCCTGCTTCTGGAATCCCCTCAACATCAGGAACATGTTTCCTGCCTCTAGTGTAGCCAAACCCTTTATAATCTTATATGTTTCACTAAGATTCCCTCTCATCCTTCTAAATTCCACAGTATACAAACTTTGGTTCGGTTTGGAAATGCTAAAGCTGTGTTGCCTTTGGTTTGGAAATGCTTAAGCTGTGTTGCCTTTGATTTGAAAATGCTAAAGCTGTGTTGCCTAATTAAAGTTGCCTTGCCTAATTAAAGTCACCTTGCTGAATTAAAGTTGCCTTGCCTAATTAAAGTTGCCTTGCCCACTATATAATTAAAAGTCTATTCTTGACACTTCCTGTTTGCGCTTTATATTGATTTTAGAAAAAATATTACCACGAACGACTGTGATTTTTGGGCATTAACTCAGTCCCCCTCCGCTCATCAGGCGCCAACGATTTTTCCCATCAATGAAAAATTAAAGAGTTATTAGTGTTTAATAAATGTTGAGATTCTCTCTCCTGTCAATCACACCATGAAGGCCACTCCCCTTCTGGTGGGAGGGGGGGAAGGGACTATAAAACCGAGAAGTGTGGGCGTGGCTCAGTCTCTGCAAGATGGAGAAGGAAGAGGTCACGACTCGCTGTCTTTAATGGCCTTGCATCCTGTTTGAAATGGCAACAAAAACTGCACTTGAATTTGGTCGCCTTGTACCCTGCTTGAAGTGGTATGAAACTGCACTTGAATTTGGCGGCCTTGTACCCTGCTTGAAATGAAATTTCAAGGAATAGCCGTGAGTCATCTGCCAGCCCACCAGTCGTGAGTGAGTAAGCTGCCAACACAACAGGTTTGAGTGACTGAGACGACAGCCCAAAAATCCATTTGGCCTACAATGTCCATATTAGCCCTCTGGAAGCCAGTCCCTTCAGCCCACAACACCAACATTCAAAAGTGGTTTGGTTTGAAAATGCTAAAGTGGTTTGGTTTGAAAATGCAAAAGTGGTTTGGTTTGAAATTGGAAATTTAAAAAATCAAAACTTGACGACATACTCTTTGGACTGAATTTTGATTTTAGAAAAAATGCTAGCACTTACGTAATTATTGGCCATCTTACTCAGAGGCCAGGTCCAGCAGTCAGGGACACAGGATTTTTCCCATCGATGAAAAATAATAGACTTATTAAAGTTTTAAAAATGTTGAGATCCTCTCTCATGTGAATCATGCCATGAAGGCCATGCCCCTTCCGTTGGGAGGGGGAGGGACTATAAAACCCAGAAATGTGGACGTGGCTCAGTCTCTGCAAGATGGGGGAGGGAGAGGTCATGACTCTCTGCCTAAGCTGTGCATCAACCGAACACCATGCATGAAATGGTATGAAACTGCACTTGAATTTGGTGGCCTTGCACCCTGCTTGAAATGGTATGAAACCGCATTTGAATTTGGTGGCCTTGCAACCTGCTTGAAATCGTATGAAACTGCATTTGAATTTGGTGGCCTTGCACACTGCTTGAAGTGGTATGAAACTGCAGTTGAATTTGATGGCCTTGCACCCTGCTTGAAGTGGTAGGAAACAATATTTGAATTTGGTGGCCTTGCACCCTGCTTGAAGTGGTATAAAACTGCATTTAAATTTGATGGCCTTGCACCCTGCTTGAAGTGGTATGAAACTGCACATGAATTTGGTGGCCTTGCACCCTGCTTGAAGTGGTATGAAACTGCACTTGAATTTGGTGGCCTTGCATCCTGCTTGATATGGAATTTCAAGGAATAGCCGTGTCAGCTGCTCACCCACCAGCCATGAGTGTGAGCTGCCAGCACACGAGGCTTGAGTGACTGAGCTGCCAGCCCAATAATCCATTCGACACACAATGTCTATACTAACCCTCTGGAAACCAGTCCCTTCAGCCCACAACATCCATACTAGTGTTCCAGAAACCCTCCCCCCAACCTGGCCACCAATATTGGATTTGGTGGAGAGGTGGAATATTGCGTTGGGGGACCAGCCCTCCCGTGTGAACATGGGACCCAATGGGTCCCACTTAGTCTATTCTTCTATTATCAATAAACTTGGATACTACTCTCTAGATTTTAATCCATGTCATTATTATTGATAATAAATTGATAGTGTTCTGTACTTCTCCTTTTCAAACCCAATTAGTTACAATGTTCTAATCTGAAAATAAGCCATTTGGTCCCATTCTATTTTTGTTTTGTTAAATAAATCATCTATCCAAGGCATTTTGTTATTTTTTACATCTTGAGTCCCAAACCAATGTATCATAATATATAACATATCATATAGTAGCTTATCTGAAGCCCTTTAAAAATCAATGTAAACAACACCCAATGGCTTTCCTTCACATACCTTCAAATAACGATTCCATTTGAAAACAATTTTGTCTTTCATAAATTTATTTGATTCTGCATAATTGTATTTTGATCCTGAATGTTACTGCACCTAGAAAATTTGTGGCAACATGGGTGAAATTAGTTTTATTGCAAATTTGCTTCTCTTCCACATTCCCCAATCCTTTAAACTGCCTTTGCTGATTGCAAAATCAAAGTAACTCCACCTATTGTCTCTCTGTCTTTAGTCTTATATGATTTCTTCATTAATTATTTAATTGCTTAGCAGACAAATAACTCGCCTTAAAAGCAGATTTATGAAATGCCCAACATATCTTGAATAATAACCACTCACTAAATAATAGAGCAACATTTTTTTTGTAAACCTTGCAAAATCTAGTTGTCTTTGAAGGCACTGGAAATCTGTAAAATTTCAATATAATGAATGTGTATTTAGCACTGCACAACAAGGCAAATATAAACCATTCACACTGCAACGTTCACATCATAAAATGCTTGGGTCCTGAATTCTGCTGTTTGGTAAAATATGTACCTCATTATTTTCTAACAAACACAAAATGAATGCCTTTCCCTTTTGTAATAGAGTTCAGCAGCTTGGCCTCAGGGAAAACTGCATGATGCAAATAACTCCCTGAAAACATACCCCAGTAATATATTTGAGCTGGAGTGTGTATATTTCCAAGATGTTTAATAATGTGTATGGGTCCTGAAGTAAGATGCCAATCCCCAAAGCAATACAATGAAGCCGATCATATCCCACCCACCTGTTGGGATACATGATATGCATTAATTAACTTTAGTCTGACTTTGGAATTATGTAATTATGTTCCCTGCCAATCCAACCCACTAGATACAACAGCACTGGGGGATGTTATTTGCAAAGGTACATGAACAAAATTGTTTCATTACATTAATTTGTGCAGGATATTAATAGTTTGAAGTGAATAACCTAGCGGGTGACACAATGTTATTCAAGAAATACAGCGTGTCACTCCTTCAGTACACCGGCAATAACATTTTCGACCATAGGATCATAAGAAATAGGAACAGGAGTAAGTCAGCCATTTGCTCAAGCCTGTTTCACCATTCAATAAGATCATGCCTGTAATTATAGAGTATTTCCAATGTAGTGAAATATCCCATGAGTCTTGTTAGGGGTGTCATCAATAAAATATGACAAAGAGCCATAAACGTAGATAAATAATCAAGTTTGGTCAATTAATCCTTATTTAATCTTTACCTATTACATAATGAGGTGATGGTTGCACATTTCTGAGGCTGATATTGTAATTATAAGCCTTATTCCTGATGAAGCACATAGACAGTAGGCAACAGTAAATAAAATTCCGATGGCTGAGTTTGATTAGACACGCAACTGAAATAGTGTACTCATACATTGGAAAACAGTAATATTTTACTATAGAATTATTTAAGTTGCATTAAATTACAAATAAACATTAAGTTACAAATAACTGAAGCAAACTCAAAAGTACTGTAATTTCACAATTTCATCCTGTAACTGAATCTTATCAGTCAGCTGACTAACCCTGATGTTCATCCACTGTAAGAACTTCAAAGGAAGTGGTCTTTAGAACTATCCAATTGAAAAGAGATGGGCTTAATTTAAACTCCCCATGACTGTTTTAAATTATTTTTCTCTGAGTAATGAATAAAATATAATTGGGGGATGTTGTAGTGGGGAGGGAGGTAGAAATGGAAATCTTTCTGCACAGTTAGCAAGCCAAAGTTAAGAGGAACCTGACTAACTATAGCCTATGTTAAATTAATAGTGGCAATATTTGATGCTAATTTAATGTTCACGTGCTGCTGGAAGTCAGCAAATCATCCATGCCTGTATGATTTGATGTAATTCCACTGGCTGTAATTCCGTAGGTTGTAATGGCTCAACACTTAAATAGTGATCTTTTTAATTTAACGGTCTTTCAAATAAAACATGTATGTAGCAACTACTTTTTAAAAATCCTGCTATGCTTCATAGCAGGCAAGCAGGGAAAAATGATGCAGAGCCAAAAAGATTAAGTACGAAAGACCAAAGGCTCAGTCAAAAAGGTTGAATCTGCCTCATTTAGCTGCTATGTATGTTTAAGGAGAGGATTTCTGAAACCAGGCATGCAAAGGTGATGTCGAAAGCCTGGAGTCTGGGAAATTGAAAATGTTGGCAGGTTGGGGTTATAATGAGGTTATACAGATTTGGAGGATTAAGACCATGGAGTGAGATAAAGAAAATATGAATTAAAAATGTGAATTAATGCAGATCTGGAAGTCAATACAAGTCAATGATCAATGGGTGTAATTTGACATTGATGGAAAGAAGCAGCAGAGTTTTGTGTTGTAGTTTATGGAGAATGGAAAGTACGAAGACAAACAGAAAGGCATTGATGCAATCCATTCTGGAGATAATACATTTGTATTCTTGTGAGAGATAAACTGAGGTATAGGTGGGATTTGTTATATGGTAAATTAGATGTTTGTTAAAAATTCAGGGGGTGGTTCAGACACTACAGACTGAATCCACTGTAATTATCTCACAAATATCATTCCCAAACCTTCAATTTAAAACTACATTTCCGTTCACTCTCTGAAGCACGTTATTATAATGCACATTCACCGGGGACAAATTTATCTGGGGACAAATTCCAACTATGTAAAACTCCATTGCTCACCAAATTTACAATCACGTATTTGAAGGGGGAGTATAGAAAACAGTGCAAAAGTGTAATGAAATCAACGGATCTACATGGATAAAAGTCAAATGTAGTAGAAATAAACATTTGAGGGCAGCACTGTGGCACAACTAGTGGAGCTGCTGCCTCATAGAGCCAGAAATTGGGGTTCAATTTATGTGGAGATTGCATTTTATCCCTTGGACCACAGAGGTTTTCTCTGGGTGCTTCAGTTTCCTCCCACATCCCAAAGATGTGTGGCTTTGTAGATTAGTTGGCCTCTGCAAATTGGTCCTAATGTGTCAGGAGTAGATGCAAAAGTGGGATAACATAGAACTCGTGTGAATGGTAATTGATGGTCAGTGCAGACTAGCTGGGCCAAAGAGCCTTTTAACTTGCTCTCTCTCTAAACCAATCTAAACTAAATATCTCAAATTTGGTGTTATCTCATGGCCTGCTGATCGATGGAAAGTCTCTGCATTTAATAACTTTAGATCTCCCAGGCCTAACATGCCGTTTGAAGGCAGTTCCATTCACAATTCCATCTACAGTGATAAGGCTCCACAAGGCAGCAGGATCCTTTGAGCTTAATTCCCACATAATTTGGAAAAACAGCCCCTAACTATAAAAGGTCCTGTAGAGAACACTGGGAGGTGTGTCACCAACTATGCCCAAGTTGTAAGGATTCTGTGAAGATTTCTTACAACTTAGAAAAACTTATAACATTTCAGTAATTGTAACAATCAGATAATAGGTTAAGATGCATTTCAAAATATCATAAATATTTGGAACATTTAATCAAAAATATCAATGTGTTTTAAATTGTTTAGACCACATTAAAACATTTAAATTAAGTGTGTCTGAAACTTGTTTTCATCTCTCAGTGCCTTTCACTGCCTTTCCAGTGAATGGAGACAGTGTTCCTGCAACAGTTCTAGTTTGATGCAAGTTTTTCAGGAGGACTCCTCAGCTTAAGAACCAGGGAATTGCCATAACTTCATCCGCGGCAGATGCAGAATTCCAAGAACCCAACATATGGGTTTATCGTAAAACAGCTGGTGAACAGCTGTCAACATGCCTGAGTTTGGCTTTCAAATGCTTTTGAGCAAGTCCATGGGCAAACCTTTTACTCCTGCCCTTTTTCCTCTAAAACGTGGTGGAATTTAGGAGATACAGGAGTTCCCTGCCATTGTTACTCGCTCAGTTGTGGTATGGACCACAAAAGCCTGAGCATGTGAAGCTAGTGTAGAGTGTAATTATAAACGTGTAGTTTTCTCCTAACATAACAGATGACCTATTTTAGAATGTAATGCATTGTTGCGATTTTGAATGATTGATTGGAAAATACAGCGTGAAAACAGACCCTCTGGTCCACCGAGTTTACACTGACCATCAATCACCTGTCCACATTACATCCATGTTATCCCACTTTAGCATTCCTTTCCTACACACCATGGGCAATTTACTATGGGCAATGATGGGTGTATAGAACAAACTGTCAGAGGAGGTAGTTGAGGATGGAAATATCCCAACTTTTAAGAAACAGTGAGACAGGTACATGGATAGGACAGATTTGGAGGGATATGAACCAAGAGCAGGCAGGTGGGACTACTACAGCTGGGACATGTGGGCAAATAGGGCTGAAGGGCCTGTTTCCACACTATCACTCTATGACTCTATAGTGGCGAATTAGCCGACAAATCAGCATGTCTTTCGGATGCTGGAGGAAACTGGGGCACCCGAAGGAAACCCACGCAGTCACAGGGAGAATATTCAAACTCCACACGGACAGTGCCCAAGGGCAGGATCAAAACTAGATCTCTGTAGCAGTGAGGAACCAGCTCGAGTACTACACCACAGTGACAAAATTATCTTCCCTTTTATATCCCCAAGCAAGAAAATACTGGCATATGTACCTTTTTGAGTTTAATCTACAAGGTCTCCAGGCGTGGTAATTTGAGTTTCATTGTATCTTAATTTGTACATGTGACAATAAACTGACCATTGAAACCTTTGAAACCTTTGAAACAAATAGTTTAATTACTTTCAAAAGTAATTAAAATATTCAGTTCAGTTTAGTTTATTGTCACATATACCGAGGTACAGTGAACAGTTTTTTGTTGCACGCTAACCTGTTAGCAGAAACACAACACATGATTACATGATTAGGACCCAAAATGTCACCCATTCCTTCTCTCCAGAGATGTTGCCAGTACCGCTGAGTTACTCCAGCTTTTTGTATCTACATGATTACAGTCGATACATTTACAGTGTATAGATACGTGATAAGTGAATAACTTTTAGTGCAAGGGAAAGCCTTGATCAAGGATACTAAAGTCCGATCAGCGATAGCCCGAGGGTCATCAAAGAGATAGATAATAGTTCAGCAGTGCTCTCTGGCTGTGGTAGGATGATTCAGTTGCCTGATACCAGCTTGGAAGAAGCTGTCTTCAAAAGTAGTTCAAATATTATGCCTTTGATTCAATTTGGTGTAATTTCAATATATGAATTCTACTGCTAGAAGTCCCTCGGGCTGACTCCGTGAGAATAAACTTTACTATTGTCTGTGCAGTTCATAATTTGAATAATTTGCAAAACACACTGCATGGTTTTATTGGATAATGGCAAATGATCATTGTGGTTAGCCTCATTAAAGTCCCATTGGGCGTCAGTAGAGTTGCTGCCTAACTATGGGTCGAACCTGTAGCTTGTCTGTGCAGAGATTAAACGTTCTCCCCGTGACCTGCGTGGGTTTTCTCTGGGATCTCCTGTTTCATCCCACATTCCAAAGACGTACAGGTTTGTAGGTTAATTAGCTTGGAAAATATGTAAATTTTGACTTGATGGGGAAAAAGGTCTGTTTCCGCGCTGTATCTCTAAATTAAACTAAGCAAAATTTTCATTTCCAAGTATTCAAAAGAAGTCAAAATGTTTGACCATTAGATCATGATATCATTCATTCATCTAGTATGATTCAAACCGTGTTCCTCCATTATCCAGTGTTTGTGTTGCTGCATTGTTCCTCGGGTAAATAGCATGGATTCTATGATCAAAATCGTGCTAGCTGGCATGAAATGATCCAAAGCTACATTAACAAAATAGAACATAATCAATCGAATAGCTCATGTTATCTGATGCTATCTGGATTTGATAGAATGCATCAGTATAATTGTATTCCATTGTCTGTCAGGATGTTCAAATGGAACACGTCTCTTTATGATCATCATCATCATGATCTCTTTATGCTTCCTCTTTCACTGATTTACAATTTAAACTTTTCAAATGAGTGGGTAGTGTGTGACCGAGATCCATTGTAAATGCACAAATTTTCATGGGTGTCGAAGGTTACATCCTCCCACAAGTCACACAACAGTAATGAAAAATGCACAGTACATAAAATCCTAACACATTCAGGAAGCAGGAGCCTGTGTGTTCAGTACACTAGTTATTTGCATTTCCATTAGTTCTAAAGATTAACTTCACTCCCACGGGAAGATTGTTGGAGGTGAGGTGCAATGAGAAGATAGAAAACAAATAAGTATTCAGGCAACGCCTCAGTTTTGATTGACTCCGGTCAGTGGGATTAGCTCTGTTGCAAATGCTCCGGTTAGGGTCATGGATTGCATGCCATCACAGAGATAAATTTATGCAAGCAACTAAATTTGAGGAGACAGCGCACACTCCAATTGATGCAGACAAAGACTCTGATGAGGTTGTGAAAGGCCACATTTAATGGTTGGTACTGCCCTCTGCATCTACAGTTCACTGCAATTCAGGGAGAAGCTCTCTAACCTTTGGGAGGAGACAATTGAGGGAGAGTTAGTAACGATTTTCCTGTAGCACATAGCAGAGAGACGATTTATATTTTGATGATGGTCACAATTGTGACTTACCTGAGGTTGACTCGCTCACTGAAGCGTATAAGGGAATGAGCCTCCCATTTAACATCAGCATGATTATTACCAATTTGCACAGCACAACACAACATCACCCTCTGATGATAAATGTTTACAACAAGACCCTGGAAAATGTGGATCACTTTTCATATCTCAGGAGCCACTTCACATTGAAATTAGACATTAATGATAAAATTCTCGACAACCTTTAAAGAACCAACACACCCTTTGTTCAATTGAGGAAAAGGGTGTTTTGATGATCAAGACCTCAGACTTGGCACAACACTCATGATCTATTGAATGCCTTTGATACTTGCCATCCTACATGTTTATGAAACCTAGACTACTTCAGCACACTTCTCAAGGATACTACTGATTGCGCCTTTAAAAAAAAATCTTCAAATTCATGCAGG
Organism: Leucoraja erinaceus; assembly: GCF_028641065.1. Classification (NCBI taxonomy): domain Eukaryota; kingdom Metazoa; phylum Chordata; class Chondrichthyes; order Rajiformes; family Rajidae; genus Leucoraja; species Leucoraja erinaceus. The sequence continues at coordinate 60,223,361 of NC_073383.1, forward strand.
TATAAGTGAGCCCATGTCTGTGTGTCTTCCAGGCTACTATCCCCAGAACTTCAGCCCTCATTACATTTGGGCCCTGCAGCAGATTCTCCAAACTGACAATCTATTCTGAGCTCTATTACAAGATCTTTAAATTATAGTGAGAGGAAAAGATTCAGGGATAAGCTCAAAGCCTCCTTGAAGTAGCATACCATTCCCATTGACTAACCTCTAACTCTTGACCATTCAATGTGCAGAAGGGGCATTCAGAGGGGCACAGAGAAACTCAGTCTTGCAGCAACAGCTTTAGAAGCCCTTTATAAATGGTAAATTGAGTTTACACCTTGAAACTATTCGCTTATCCGCCCTGCCAGGCACCTCTCTAAGCCATCTGAGGAAAAGTCTGCAGTTCCCACAGTCACCTTATCGATCACAGACTCAGAACTTAAAAAAAGGGTGAAGTGAAACGTCCTCTATCCCAAGTGACTGATTAAGAAGAAAGCAAAGATACTTGTAAAGAACTTCCAATGTTTTGTTGGGTTTCTTTTTCTGCATTTACTATCTTAAAGACAATTTCTATTGCATATCCAGAGTTTTCCAGGAATTTAGCATTGACAAATTCTGTTGACCAAATTATCTAGATGAATCTCTCTATCATATTTATTCCACTAGCCATGCTGTGACATATGAGCACTATTTAATTTCCCCTAATAATAGTTTATTTTGAAGCAAATTGTTCAATAACCAGTTTGTTTAGTGAATCATGCAGGATTTAGTGGTTTAAACATTTGCTTGATAGGATTATTATAGTTACTATTTCATTAACTTCTCCACTGTGTTTACAATCGGATGTACAATTAACTTTACAAAATAATTAAATGGTGCTTTTATGAGGCTACCGGATAATACTGAAACAGGAAAAGCAATTCCTGTAAACCATCACTACAAAACAAATCAATTCTGGAGCCTTTGCTAATGTTGCAATTGGATTTCTTGTGAAGTAATTTTTGAATAATATTTACATTAAAAAAATCAGTTTACCTACATTTAGCAAATTAATCCAATCACAGTTTAAAAAAAAAAAAGTACTTACCTTCAATTGCCCAAAGTGAGACATTTTTTAAGGATGAATAGGGGAGCACATTTTCTGGTATTGCTCAGGCTACTGGCTACGGTCAACACAGTTAATCTCATCAAAACATCTCCTGACCTTTTGAATTAAGCATTTTCAGTCCCCCCCCACTTAGAAATGATCACTTAAGAAAGCAACTAAGAATTATAAATGCAAAAGTAATGAGGATTGTACTACGCTCTCGATGATAATTAAGATCGGATAATAAACATACAGTATTACCTCCAGTTGGGCAAATTAGTGTGATTATGTTCTGGGTAAAAAATACTTAAATCAGAACAATTAAAGATACTTACTCCTTTAAAACTGGATTTGCACATGGAATCTGATACCAACAGGTTGAACATAATGTACCATTTCATCATTAAAGGCTAATGATGGACTTCTCTTGAGAGCGAATATCAGAAATTCTGCTGCAGATTGTTTAGAGTCATAGAGTCATAGAGCGATACAGTTTGGAAACAGGCCCTTCGGCCCCACTTTCCCACACTGGTCAACAATGTCCCAGCTACACTAGTCCCACTTGTCTGTGCTCGGTCCATATCCCTCCAATCCTGTCCTATCCATGTATCTGTCTAACTGGTTCTTAAATGATGGGATAGTCACAGCCTCAACTATCTTCTCTGGCAGCTAGTTCCATACATCCACCACCCTTTGTGTGGAAAAGTTACCCCTCAGATTCCTATTAAATCTTTTTCCTCTCACCTTGAACCTATCCAATCCAATCCAACTTTATTTGTTAAGCACTTTAAAACAGCCAAAGTTGACCAAAGTGCTGTACAGAAGAATAAACAAGACATCATAAACAGACACCATAACAGCTCACATGAGGCGCAAAAATTACATATGAAATACAACAATAAATTAAAAGACATAAAACATGAGTAAAAATAATAGCCACGGAATAAAAGCAATCAATAAATAAGAAATTAAATCAAGTAAATAAATAAAGTCGACATCTTACTGGGTTTCAAAGGCCACAGAGAAGAGATGGGTTTTAAGAAGTGATTTAAAAACAGACAGAGAAGAGGCCTGTTTAATGTGGAGAGGCAGATCGTTCCATAATTTGGGTGTCGACACAGCAATGGCACGGTCCCTTCTGAGCTTCAGCTTAGTTTTAGGCCCACTCAGGAGCAGCTGATTATCTGACCTGAGAGCGCGGGCGGGTGTATAAGGGTGTAGAAGCTCAGATAGGTAGGGCGGGGCAAGACCATTCAGGGATTTAAAAGCAAATATAATAATTTTAAAATGGATCCTAAACTGAATATATGAACTAACCTATGTCCTCTCGTCCTCGATTCCCCTACTCTGGGCAAGAGACTGTGCATCTATTCCTCATGATTTTTTACCACTTCATAAGATCACCCCTCATCCTCTTACACTCCAAGGAATAGAGACCCAGCCTACATAACCTCTCCGTATAGCTCACACCCTCTAGTCCTGGCAACATCCTCATTAATCTTTTCTGAACCCTTTCATGCTTGACAATCTCGTTCCTATAACATGGTGCCCAGAACTTAACACAATATTCTAAATGCGGTCTCACCAACGTCTTATACAACTACAACATGACCTCCCAATTCTATACTCAACATTCTGACTGATGAAGGACAATGTGCCAAAGCCTTTTTGACCACCTTATCTACCTGCGACTCGACCTTCAAGGAACCATGCACCTGTACTCCTAGATCCCTCTGCTCTACAACACTCCCCAGAGACCTACCATTTACTGTGTAGGTCCTGCCCTTGTTAGACTTCCCAAAATGCAACACCTCACACTTCTCTGTATTAAATTCCATCAACCATTCCTCAACCCACTTGGTCCATCAATCCAGATCCTGCTGCAATCTTTCACAACCATCTTCAGTATCTGCAAAACTACTCACTTTTGTATCATCAGCAAACTTGCTAATCTTGCCCTGTATGTAGTCATCCAAATCATTGACGTAGATGACAAACAGCACCGAACCTTGTGGCAACACCACTAGTCACAGGACTCCAGTCCGAGAAGCAACCTTCGACCAACACCCTCTGCTTCCTTCCATGGAGCCAATTTGCAATCCATTCAGCTATCTCTCCCTGGATCCTATGCTTATTATTTAGGTGGCCAGAAATTCACTTAAAAAAGTTTACAATAGACTCTTCCAGTCACCAAGGTATTACCTGGAAATGTCAGTCATAAACCTACCTCTTAAAATAATTCAAATGTAAACATTGTATTGATCCACACAATTAAAGAACATTTTAGGATGAGACCATAGGTCAGCTGGACCTTTCATCTATGAAACAGAAATTTCTGCCATTTTATAGTGAACCATTGCAACCATCAACACATATTGCTTGAAGTCTCGACCCAAAATGTTACCTACTGTATTCCTTTTTCCAGAGATGCTGCCTGATTTACTGAGTTATTCCAGAATGTTGTGTCGATGTAACCCGGCATCTGCACTTCTGTCCTAACAAATATTGCTTGATAGATTTCAAAGTAATTATATTTTATCAATAATATATTATAATTTTCTTTGAAAACATTAGGTCAAAATAAGATAAATGAATGCCTCATGTAAGACGTTCTATTTCTATTGAATGTTTTGTGGATTAATCTATCACTAATTGATCAATGCTATCTGGTTATATAAATCACTTACTTGGTTATTTATCAACAATCAATCATGCTGAACAAGCTATAAACAAGTTTCAGGTGCATTTTCATCTTCATTTCCGAAAATCAATGCAACTGGTTTTTGGGAGTGAAGCACTATGCAGTCTTGCCTTAACAATTAATGCTTCAGACCAAGGATGAAATACTCACAAAAGATCCCTTCCTTTGTGTTTGACTTATCTATCATACAAAAAAAACCACTTTGTTTTGCTGTTGAGCTCTCTGTAAAATAGGTTAGATATGTATCTGTGGAAATTATTACTCATGGTGATGAATATCCATAAGAAAACATTAATCGCAGAGAGCATACAAGTGCTGTTGAAATGATTCAATTGTATTTTGTATCACTCGGCTCAGTAAGCAGTTGATCATTACCTTGGTTCTGCATTAACTCAAGTGCATTTCAAACCTTGTATCCAAATAATTTCCCAATACCCAACCATAACTACCTAATATAAACTATAATGGAACTGTTTCCTTTCATTCTATTATCACATCCAATTGCAAAGTTGGTAAATCATCCACACTTAATGGAGGCATCACAAATCCTGGATTTGTAACATGAAGTCAAAATGTTATGTAATCTTTGGGCTTTGAGCCAGGCAAACTTGCATACTAGATGTGATATTTGAACTATCCATTTTGTTACACCTAACTGATTTGAGTCCCTCCAGTGTCTCAGGATGACTTTCATTGTGAGCAATTTTTCGAACTTGTGTGATAATTTTCCAATCATGGCAATAGGACAAGTCAATCTGACTGAAGAAGGTTCTTGACCTGAAATGTCACCCATTCTTTCTCTCCAGAGATGCTGTCTGTTCCTTCCTACACAAGACAATCTGTGAGGTGTACAGGCAGGAACAACAGATGCATCACCATTCCTTCTATTCTGAGATGCTGCCTGTTCCGCTGAGTTACTCCGGCATTTTGTTTCTACAATCTGTAAGGTGCAAGACATGACAGCTGCTGGAATCTTGTACAAACTGCTAGAAGAACTAAATAGCTCAGGCAGCATTGATGGGGGGGAAATGGACTGATGACATTTCAGTTTTGAAGAAGGGTCCCAACCCAAAATTTGCCTATTTATCTTCTTCTACAGATGCTGAATGACTGACTGAGCTCCTCCAGCAGTTTGTTTATTTTTTGTTCAAGATTATCTGGGTCTCTGAGAAGATCTGTACAAGACATGTTTTGAGTGTGGGAATGGACTACAACTTTGAGTTCACTGAGTTAGAGGTATGTCTTCATTTATTAAATAAAATAGCTAATTAAAGGATTATTTTCAGCATTTTAAAAGTCTCCAAAGAATTGGAATTCATTGGACTACAAAAATACAATATTCAATCTACCCAAGTTCCATTATCTGCTTTAATTACCTTGACCATAACTCTAATGCTGTTGACCTACCTCACATCAAAACCCCTTCATCCATCACCCATGTGTTCACCAACTGACATTTGCTTCTCATAGAACTTACAGGGATACACAATGGCACAGCGGTAGAGTTTCTGCTTTACAGCGCCAGAGGCCCAGGTGGGAACCTGACTACAATTGCTGTCCGTCCAAAGTGTGTGCGTTTTCTCTGTGACCGCGTGGATTTTCTGCGGGAGGTCCGCTTTCCTCCCACATTCCAAAGACATGCAGGTTTGTAGATTAATTGGCTTCTGTGAATTGTCCCTAGTGTGTAGGATAGAACTAGAGTGCGGGTGCTGTTTGTATGGAGTTTGTACGTTCTTCCTGTAACCAAATGGGTTTTCTCTGGGTGCTCCAGTTTCCACCCACACTCCAAAGATATACAGGTTTGGAGGTTAGTTGGCTCTAGTATAAATTGTAACTTGTCCCTAGCATGTAGAATAGTGCGGGATCACTCTTCGGCATGGATTCGGTGGGCAGAAGGGCCTGTTTCCCAGCTGTATCTCTAAACTAAACTAAATGGAATCTTCCTCAGTTTTGAAATTTTGAGCTATTTCAAATTCTTCCGTGGGCATACTCATTCTTACTTTCATAATTGTGTCCCTCATAACTCACCTGAGATTCTCAAATTACGCATGCAAGAATGCATTTCTGGGTGAATTAGGACCAGTTCATCTGACATTCCATGCTTACAGCTAACGTTTGTCCAGCCTCAGCTGCATAATTAATAATACCACAGGTTGTGCAAAGTGCGTTTTCTCCTTTCCGGTAGAAATCAAAGATTTCAGGATAAACTACGATTCTTGTTACTATCTTACAGGAATTGAAACCATGAGCACATTGTGTAGGATTTGGGAGTGAATCATCAATTACTGTTATATTGATGATCTGCACACATCTCACAACCTCTCTTTGCGATGAACAAAGTGATATTAAATAATTCATTGAACTCCCATTATTGGCAACAGATATTTCCACCCAAAACATTTGTGAGCTTCTGGACCTCCAGTAAGCCAGTGCTGAGGAAACCAAGCCAGTCTTCATCGCAGGGAAGGTCTCAGGTACACTGGAAATTATTCTACCACCCTTGCCCCGCATTCCCCCCCCCCCACACTCCGTGACAGTTTTCTCTGTTACTATATTGTGGCTGCTATGTGGAGAGGCTTTCAAGGAATAACTTTGTTCCAGCAGCTGCCAAGGCGATCATGTAGCAACCATTTACTCTTTACCAAAACCTTGCCGTGAACCACACGGGTTTCTTTTTACTTCATGACTTTAAGGTCTAAACACCCTGGTACTATTTTTAAAGTATCTGTGCAACTTTGTACATTTTTCAAAATATTGGAAAGGGCACAGCAATGGCACATCACATCAGGATGAAGTTCATTTTCTAGGCATGGAATTACTTCCCTTCAGCTCTCGTCTCCTACCTCCTTTACTAACCTCCTATAAATCAACCTCCAACCAACCTTTTAGTTATTACCCCTGCATTCCACCGCGTAGCGTGGTATCAATCTTGTTCATGTTCCTGTGAAGAGCCTTGGATTTTTTTTTTTGCTGCGTTAAAGGCACTATATAAATGGAGCAATTATTGTGGTTGCAGAATAGATAATTGGATTTAAATGTGTAGAAATTATATAACCTATGACACATTGTAACTCATAATCAGTTCCTTCCTCTGGCACTTACCAAACTCTCCCTTGGATATCCTGATGAAAATCAATACCTAAAGCTTTTCTTGACAGTCCATTTCATTCAATTAGCATCCATTTTGCAATATAGTTAAATCTAAATTTTCTAAATGGCAGCTTTTCAAAAATGTGTGTGTGTGTTACAGAGAGAATGTGCTAGGCAGGTGTTGGAATCGATGTGCTGTCAAAAAGAAGGCATAGAATTTTATCTGGCATAGCAATGGAACTTTATCAAAAACCTAACCGTGCACGGCCAGGATTTTGTTCCATGTTCTCTAGCAATACGATGGGCATTCACACAGAGACGATAGAACAAGCTTGGTGACATTAATCAATGCATGATTCATCATTATTTGTGCAAAATAGTTCTGTCCTCATGAGGTCTGGGAATAGTGAAAATGTGTGTATGGACTCAAGTGTTAAATAAAAGGCTTGAAAGAAGATCTGTTCAAACATGGTCAGCAACCAGGAGGTTGAAGACACCATCTTTTCTTTGGCGGTTTCTCTTCAAATGATTTTTTTTGTGATCTTTCTAACTAATCTCTGTCCATTACCTTTTTTCCATTGTCCTCATGTTTCTCCATTTCTCTCTGGCCATCACCTCAGTCCATTCCCAGCCCATCACTTATCCAACCCTGGCTTCTGTGGAATTCCAATTGTCAATGTTTTCAGTTTTAGAGGTTGACACTTACAAGTTAACTCAATGGATGTCAAAAGAAGTAAAGATTTGATCAACATATGTACCTGCTCATTCTCAAAGCTCCTTGTGTGCATACTAAGTTATTGTTCAGTTACTCTACCAGACCCGACCATGTACGTCAGACTTGGGTTACGTCAAGTGTAAACTTTTGCAAAACATTCAAGTATAAATCAGATCGATTCTCAGCATGCAGATTTGGCCCAGTCATATCAGGGTGTCCAACCCAGCATTTCATATATGGACAGCACTCCTTAGACTGCTACAACCACAATGCTGGATGGACCAGGCATAGATTCAATAATAAGCGTTGGCTTAGATTTAGAATGCCTGTTGTCAACTCATTTCTTGGCAGGACTGTAATTTTATACTGAAGCTCACATATACCTCACAAATCTTTCACCAACCAGGTGCTTACAGTGATGGCATTCTGTAGCCATTTAAAGATATATAACCGTTCATATGTGATCATCTTTGCAATCCGAGGAGGAACTCGGGGGAGGAAGGTAGGGTCAGACATTGCCAGACCTGCTAAGTTCCTCGAGTTTCTCCCCTTTTACAGTTACACATTCCAGTGCCTGCAGTCTCCTGTGCCTCCATCTTTAGCATCACTTTTTCCTGACTGTGACTTTCCCTTCGTACCATTCTACCCCGCCCCACAATTCCCCCTCCCCCCTCCAATCCTCTAGACATAACCCATTATTTGCAAATCAAACCACTGGGTGGCTCCAACAAGTGGCTGCCTCGCCAACAGTCTGTCTGTTCTTTCTTCCATTTTTGTTATTTTAAGTACGTGTAAAATAATATGTTTTAGAGTTCCTTAGTTTGTTTTATGTGGGAAAAGAAGGGGGGCTGGAGGAAACTTTTTTCAATCTCTTACCTCGACGGAGATGCAATTTATTTCCGTGTTACACCTACGTCACCCACTGCGGCCTAACATCATGGAATGGCGCAGCCTTTCCTGAGGACTGACCCGGCACTTCAACCGCGGGCGTGGCGCATTGAGCTTGCAATCACCTTGCCTGGGATTGACTGTGGAGAGCTCCAACCGAGGGCCACGGCACCATCGACTCCATGGTCAAAAAGGCACAACAGAGGATGAACTTCCTGCGGCAACTGAGGAAGCACAATCTGCCACAGGCAATGATGGTCCAATTGTATATCTCCATCATGGTCTGGTTAGGCTCAGCCACCAAGTACAACATCCGGAGGCTGCAGCGAATTGTTCAATCAGCTGAGAAGGTTGTTGGCTGCAACCTTCCTTCCATTGACGAACTGTACACTGCAAGGGCCAGGAAGTAAGCGGGTAAGATCATCTCTGACCCCTCTCACCCTGGCCACAAACTCTTTGAATCACCTCTCTGGAAGGCGTCTTTGTCAAAGCTGCCATAGCCAGACATAAAAAGAGGTTTTTTTCCCCACGAGTAGTAGCTCATTGAAATAAAATTTCTGTAGCTTCCTTTTGCTCTGGTATTTTATTTAATTCACATGTTTAATCGATAATGTTTTTTATTATTAATGTTTTATGTGTCACTCCTAACTGTCACTGCATGTCATGTTGTCACTTGCGGGCAGAGCACAAAGGCAAATTCCTTGTATGTGAACACTTGGTCAATAAACTTATTCATTCGGAGGTTACACAGAAAAGCTGGAGAAACTCAGCGGGTGCAGCAGCATCTATGGAGCGAAGGAAATAGGCAACGTTTCGGGCCGAAACCCTTCTTCAGACTGAAGAAGGGTTTCGGCCCGAAACGTTGCCTATTTCCTTCGCTCCATAGATGCTGCTGCACCCGCTGAGTTTCTCCAGCTTTTCTGTGTAACCTTCGATTCTCCAGCATCTGCAGTTCCCTCTTTAACAACTTATTCATTCATTCATTTAACTTCGTGAATCCCACGGTCCCTGGTTAGAGACCGATTCAGGAGCTCCAAGCCACGGTGAGTTTCAACCATCCTGACGAGGGAGATTCGATCACCCCGACGCGAGGGCTTCGGACAGCCCCGACCGCGGGAGAATAAAGAGGGAAAAGATTGGATTTTATTACCTTCCATCACAGTGAGGAATGTGGGGAGCCGCTGTGGTGGATGTTTATGTTAACTTTTATTTTATGTTGCGTTGTGTCTTGTTGCTTTTTACTTAGTATGGTTGTATGGTAACTGAAATTTCACTTATGGTACTTGTGACAATAAACTGACGATGAAACCTTGAACTTTGAAATGGTGAAACCTTGGAAATCAGTGACTTGAGGGAGATGGGGAGAAAGCAGGAACGGGGTACCAATTTTGGATGATCAGCCATAATCATATTGAATGGCGGTGCTGGCTCGAAGGGCCGAATGGCCTACTCGCACCTCTTTTTCTATGTTTCTATTTTTCTATGTTTCTATTTTTCTATGTTTCTATAAATGCCTTATTAAGTAGGGATAAAATGTTTAGTCCGTGCATAAGGAATATCATATATAAAACTACGCAGCACAGGAACAGTCCCTTCACTATGTCTATGCCAAGAATAATGTCAGTCTAAACTAATCTGCCTGCACTAGTCCATAAAATTAAAGTGTCCAGCAACCAGAGATCAGGTAGGTTCAGGCGGGCTGAGAAACTTCACACTCTGCAAACCTCAACATTCTTCCTATGATATGGCAACCTGAACTACACACAGAATACCAAAGGTTTATACATCTGCAACATGAGTTCCTAACGTTTATACTCAATGCCATGACCGATGAAGGCAGGTATGGTGTGCACCTTCTTTGCCATTGTCTCTTTGCGGTCTTGGTCATAGTCGTAGAGTTATAACTGGCACCTTGCACAGAGCAGGAATATGAGTCAGCCAGTTGTATCCTTGAGATTGTGCCATCATTAAATATGGCTCATTCAATCTTGCCTCAACAGCACTTCCCTGTCCTCTCCCCTTAAGGGCCTGTCAAACTTACGTGTCCTTGGCATGCAAATTACGCGACCTCGTCATCGCTTTGAGGCGCACGGGTATCGTATTGCCGCGCGGGGCCGGTCCCACTGACAACTCATTATTCAGATATTATACCACCTAATTCGAGGCATATCCTTTCAGTATGTGAAAGCATCCTCTCAGCATCCACCTTAATGATCCCCTTCTGAGTCTGATATGTTTCATTACGTTTACCACTATTTCTTCTTTACTCCAAAGAGCTTCAGTGCGACATACTCAGCCATTCTTCATATACCAACCGCTTCATCCTGGTAATCAACCGTTAATCTTTTCTGTGTGACCCCAATGGTCAGGTTTAATCTACAATTGGAGAGGGAGAAGAGTAGATCGGAGGGATCGGTGCTGCCGTTGAATAAAAGGGACTATGAGGCCATGAGGGAGGAGCTGGCCAAAGATGACTGGAAAGATACACTAGCAGGGATGACAGTGGAACACAAATGGCAGGTGTTTCTAGGAATAATACAGAAGGTGCAGGATCAGTTCATTCCCAGGAGGAAGAAAGATTCCAAGGGGAGAAAGGGACGACCATGGCTGACAAGGGACGTCAGAGACAGTATAAAAATTAAAGAGAAGAAGTACAACGTAGCAAAGATGAGTGGGAAGCAAGAGGATTGGGTAATGTATAAAGAACAGCAGAAGATAACCAAAAAGACAATACGGGGAGAAAAGATGAGGTACGAATGTAAGCTAGCCAAGAATATAAAGCAGGATAGTAAAAGCTTCTTTAGGTATTGAAGAAAAAAATAATTAACACCAAAGTTGGACCCTTGAGGACTGAAAAAAGTGAATTTATTATGGGGAACAAGGAAATGGCAGATGAGTGGAACAGGTACTTTGGATCTGTCTTCACTAAGGAGGACACAAACAATCTTTCTAATATAGTAGTGGCCAGAGGATCTGGGGTGACGGAGGAACTGAAGGAAATCCACATTAGGCAGGAAATGTTGGATAGACTCATGGGACTGAAGGCTGATAAATCCCCAGGGCCTGATGGTCACTATCCCAGGGTACTTAAGGAAGTGGCTCTAGAAATCGTAGATGCATTGGTGATAATTTTCCAATGTTCTATAGACTCAGGATCAGTTCCTGTGGGTTGGAGGGTAGCTAATGTTATCCCACTTTTTAAGAAAGGTGGGAGAGAGAAAACAGGGAATTATAGACCAGTTAGCCTGGCATTGGTGGTGGGGAAGATGCTGAAGTCAAATATAAAAGATGAGATGGTTGGCGGTGCGACTCATGTTGCAGCGGCCCCTGCAGCCTGTCTGTCTTTTAAAAAAATATGTTGTCCAGTTAAATGTAGTTGTTGTGTTTTTTTAAACTGTTTTTAAATGTGTATATGTGGGGGGCAACTTTTAAAATCTCTTCCCTGCATGGGAGACCCGACCTTTTCCCTGTTGGGTCTCCGTTGTCGTTGGGGCCTAGCACTGTGGAGCGGTCTCCAACAGGAATGACCTGGGGGCTCCAGTCGCGGGGCCTGGGGACTACTTACCATCGCTGGGCTGGCCGGCCTCGGAGCGTGGGGAGTGGTGGTGGCTTGCTGCTGCGGCACGACTCTGGAACTCGGAGGCTCCAGCCACAGGCCCGGTGGACGGGACATCGGGAACTTGCGGGTGCCTGGTGGAGACCGCTTTTCAGAGCTTCGCAATGCAACTTCTCCCGCCCGTGTCGCGGGGTTGGAACAACCCGGAGCGGGGCTTTACATCGCCTGGCGCAGTTAATGGTTGCGGGACATTCCAACGCCCGCCGGGGGGTCCCTGTTGAGCCATTAAGACCTGGAGCGGGGCCATACATCGCCTGCTGCTGCGTCAACTGCCGTGGGACTTACCATCGCCCGCTGGGGGGCTTCAACATCAGGAGAAAAATGGAGAGCAGGGGAGAGAAAATACTTTGCCTTCCATCACAGTGAGGAGGAGATTCACTGTGTGTGAGATGTTTGTGTGAATTGAATTGTTTGTGTGTCTTGTAGGAATTGTTTTGATTTTTATGGCTGTCGAAACAGAGTTTTGTTTGAGCCTCACTGAGGTTCAAATGACATTGAATAAATATTGTATATTGTATATTGTATTGTATAGATAGATAGCCGAACATTTGGATAGCAGTAACAGGATCTGTCCGAGTCAGCATGGATTTACAAAGGGGAAATCATGCTTGACTAATCTTCTGGAATTTTTTGAAGATGTAACTAGGAAAATGTACAAGGGAAGCCAGTGGATGTGATGTGCCTGGACTTTCAGAAAGCATCTGATAATGTCCCACATAGGAGATTAGTGGGCAAAATTAGGGCACATGGTATTGGGGGTAGAGTGCTGACATGGATATAGATGTGGTTAGCAGACAGGAAACAAAGAGTAGGGATTAACGGGTCCCTTTCAGAATGGCAGGCAGTGACTAGTGGGGTACCACAAGGCTCTGTGCTGGGACCGCAGCTATTTACAATATATATTAATGATTTGGATGAAGGGATTCTAAGTAACATTAGAAAATTTACAGATGACACAAAGCTGGGTGGCAGTGTGAATTGTGAGGAGGATGCTATGAGAATGCAGGGTGACTTGGACAGGTTGGGGGAGTGGGCAGATGCATGGCAGATGAAATTTAATGTGGATAAATGTGAGGTTATCCACTTTGGTAGCAAAAACAGGAAGGCAGATTACTATCTAAATGGCATCAAGTTGGGAAAAGGGGAAGTACAACGGGATCTGGGTATCCTTGTACATCAGTCTATGAAAGTAAGTATGCAGGTACAGCAGGCAGTGAAGAAAGCAAATGGCATGTTGGCCTTTATAACAAGAGGAATCGAATATAGGAACAAAGAGGTCCTTCTGCAGTTGTACAGAGCCCTAGTGAGACAACAGCTGGAGTATTGTGTACAGCTTTGGTTCCCTAATTTGAGGAAGGACATTCTTGCTATTGAGGGAGTGCAGCGTAGATTTACAAGGTTAATTCCCGGGAAGGCGGGACTCTCATATTCTGAGAGAATGGAGCAGGTGGGCTTGTACACTCTGGAGTTTAGAAGGATGAGAAGGGGATCTTATTGAAACATAAGATTATTAAGGTTTGGACACGCTTGAGGCAGGAAACATGTTCCCGATGTTGGGGAATCCAGAACCATGGGCCACAGTTTAAGAATAAGGAGTAAGCCATTTAGAACGGAGACGAGGAAACACTTTTTCTCACAGAGAGTGGTGAGTCTATGGAATTATCTGCCTCAGAGGGTGGTGGAGGCAGGTTCTCTGGATGCTTTCAAGAGAGAGATAGATAGGGCTTAAAAATAGCAGAGCCAGGGGATATGGGGAGGGCAGGAACGGGGTACTTTTGGGGATGATCAGCCATGATCACATTGAATGGCGGTGCTGGCTCGAAGGGCTGACTGGCCTACTCCTGCACCTATTGTCTATTGTCTATTCTCAAACACATGGTTCCTTAAATAATGAGATCATATCCTAGTTCAGTATTGTGCGCATGATCTCATCAATGTCTTACAAACCTTTCCACTTTTATACTGCATAACCCCTTGTAATAAAGGTAATTCAATTTGCCTTCCTCACTACTTAAAGCCCTGTCCCACGGTACAAGTTCATTCCAAGAGCTCTCCCGAACTTTAAAAAAATCCAACTCGTGGTAAACACGGTGAATGAACGTAGCGGATAAGTCAGAGCTCAGGGACGTCTCTTAGCGGCTCATAACACTAACGGCAGGTACTCGGGAAGACTCGCTATTGGCAGGTAAGCATGGGAAGACTCGTGAAGATTTTTCAACATGTTGAAAAATGTCCACGAGAGCCCCGAGTACCGACGAGTGGCCATTACCATAAATCTCCGAGTTCGAATCAGGGCAAACTCGGGAGAGCTCTTTGAATGAACTCGTACCGTGGGACTGGGCTTTAACTGTGCATTCCTTCTGAAGTTTTAGATTTTGTGAAATGGTGCTTCCAGAGCCCTTCAGAATGTAATAATAATTTGCATTCTCACTGCAATATTGTTTACCTTCTTCCTTCTAAATTGGATAATTTCAAAAACCTTCAAAATATTATACTCCATTCGTCAATGCCTTGCCCACTCACAACCTACCTTAATCTCTTTGTGGGCTTTTTGTGTCCTCCCCACACTATTCTGACCCACTCATCTTTGTATCGTCAAAGCCAAATGGAGTAATAATGCGGCATCCTGTCCTTTTTGTTGGTGACAGAGAAGGAAGTGCTGTATCCATAAATTCAGTCTGAAAGCGATTTCCCTAGCATAAATTCCTGATCATGGTGGCTTTGCAGGAGTTAAAAATAACTGGAAAAAAGCTACCTTTCCGATGACAAAGTGGCTGACTGGAAGTACCTTTCCCCTCGTACATAGCACAAATACATTGGTTGAGTGAGTTACTTGCTAGCCTGCTACTCAATCACTCCTGGCCTATGCCAAACATTCAGCCATCCTAACAGCTGCCTAATTACTTACATTTCATGCTCATGTTCAACTAAGATATTCATTCAAGCTTCAGTTCATTCACTAACATCTTAAAACAAATTTTGATGGCAAGTCATCTCAGCTTAGCTATATAACCTGCACAGCTACTCACGTACGGAATGTGTTTTATGTTGCTCATCATTGAAAAAAACATCAGCCAGGAAGTTGTTAAATTTACACAAATTGATTGAAAATCCAGTGATACCTATGGCCACCTCTTCAGCAACAAAATGCCCTAAGTCTGTTGGCCAGAGAAATACAATTCAGCAAAAACTAGTTATAAATATTATCTATTCCACCCTAAAGTGTGATTGACACTGCTGAGATTAGATGAATTACCTAGAAATACTTTGCCACCTGAAAATATATTTCTGATCAGTCTTGCTATTTTGGAAGTAGTAAAAAAAATCAGAGAGGCAATAGTGACTGGCTAAGTTTCAGGATAGGGTGAATGGCACAGCAGATATTTTTTTGCACTGAGGAGCATTGATATAGGAAGATCATACCTGGAGTCAGAGGTTTTGGGGTTTAGTGTTATGATAGTGATAAATCCTGAAGCATCTTAAGCATCTTAGGAGGCACAAGCTTCAATTAAAGATGAAGATGGGATTCAGACATTGACTCTGGTACCCAAACACATTTCCAACAAATGAAGGATGGAGGGAGTGAACACAAAGTAAAATTGCTGGAGGAAATGTAAAGGAAGTACAGATGTTGGTTTAAAACACAGACACAAAGTGCTGGAGTAACTCATTGGGTCAGAGCATCCCTGGAGAAAATAGATAGGTGATGTTTGGATTAGGACCCTTCTTCAGACTGCTATTGCATCACATAAGGTTAGTTAATGCGGATGTAGGCTTTTGTTTCCCCCAAATCATGTTATGTGCAGGTGCAGTGTGAAC
Organism: Leucoraja erinaceus; assembly: GCF_028641065.1. Lineage (NCBI taxonomy): Eukaryota > Metazoa > Chordata > Chondrichthyes > Rajiformes > Rajidae > Leucoraja > Leucoraja erinaceus. The sequence continues at coordinate 60,239,259 of NC_073383.1, forward strand.
TGTCACTGAAAACAGTAATGAATTTTGTGCGCGACCAAATACGCATTTCATGCTGTTTGACATACACAATTCTGTGCATACGCATATCACACACAGAAGACCTGGTTTTGAAACTATGCAGCATGTGCACAAAATACATTTCTTAGTTCCTTTGGGGACCATACAGAGGATTAAATTCAAGTGAGGTAAAAAAAAGGCCATTTCACTTTGTACAAAAGATTTTGGTTGATAAAAGAAACAAGGAACGGCAGATGCTGGAACCATAAGCAAAAACTCAGCACTTTGTGTTTTGCTGTCTGGTTGATAAATTTGCCTTGAAAAATATACTTTCACATAATCTATTGGTTCATCAGGACCATCAAGAGTACACTGTCATATTTATCTTATACACTCAGACTAAGCAACCGATTAAAGTAAGAATATTTGTATGCATATATTATTTTTAAAAACACTATTGATATGTATTATACTAATTATTGCACTCTCTGCTACATCTAAGTGGGCATGCTCCCCTATCTGGAACTACTTCAAACTAATAATGTCAAATACTTTCATTTTCAAGCAGATAGAAAAAGAGAACATGCCTGCAGATTCCATTAGGTAGTGTAATATTTACATGGTAAGAATCTTTTCAGAAAACTGAATGCCGGGGTATAGTTTCTGAGTAAAATCAAATTGTTTCTAGGTCCTCTGGCATATGGCACAAATGTTGTTGAAAACACCCATTCATGTGCAGACATGACCATTGATGTACAACACACATTTTCATGTCACTATCACATAATCAATTGGTTCATCAGGACCAGCAAACAGTATGGACCATTCATGTTGAGGCAGACCCGATGTGGAAGCAGAATGTGAGGTAAGGCCTGTATAAATGAAAGTGAAGGGAGACCTACATGACTGAACTGAGGCCACAGATTCTGGTGTTCGGAACCATCTTCATGTGGTTCAATTTTCAGCTTTCTACTTACTGTACTCCTTGAATCCATTTTTTGTTGGAATCTCCATGCAACAGTCCACTTATTTCCTCCCTTTGTCTATTCTTTCCTATTACACACAACTATTTCTTTGCACTATCTACATTATCTGTACACCATCTCAATTATGCCAAACTGGAGGAAGAAATCCCAGCAATGTGGGAGTTTTATGAATTCCTGCTTAACTCCCAATTAAAAAAAACCCAGAGGAACTACACTATTGCAACATAACTTATTCATTTCACCTGGTTATTTGCTCATGTAAACATATTTTCCTCTCTCTCACCCTTATGAATCATGCACAAGAACGTATTTGAGCAAAGTCAATGAATTGTTAAAATCATGAATGCTGTCAATAATGGATAATAGCCCCACTCTTCAGCAGATAGGATCATTTACCCATATCACTTCCAGTACTTCCATTATCAATTATTCATCCACCTTACACTAGGAGCATCATTAGTTATCTCTAGAAAGGGAGCACAATCCCTGCAGGTGAATAAAAGAAGATGATAAATAATCACATCAAAGGTTATTAGGATGTACAATGCTTTGCCACATGTCTGGTTATGCAGAGATTATATAATTTGAAATTGAGTTAGATAAATACTTGAAATATATATATATATTGGGATACAGCGATAGAGCAGGAAATTGGGGTGAGTTGAACAATAACTGCAGAGCAGATCTGCCTGTGAATCAAAATACTTTATATCATAGAAGGTGGCCATCTAGTCTGCCATGCAAGTGCCTGAAAAAAATAATGAAGATTGATGTGATTTCTTCCTTCTAGCTCTTGACAAAGATTTATTTGCAGAACTGTGAGGAAAGAGTTGAATAATGCGGCTGGTGTTATCAGGTATCCATGTTCTTCAGAGATGTTGCCTGATCTGCTGAGTTATTCCAGCAGTTTGTATTGTTTTGTGGTTGGTAATATTGTTCTGTAAGGTCTAGGAACAGATTTTGTGGACTGAATAGCCTCCCATAGCAGCAATTCTATGATTGCATGGTACAATCATTGTGGTTTTGTTTCTTCTTGGTATTATTAAAATGTGGTGAGGTGTTTTGCTCCTACTATCCATTGAATTAATGTTTAAGAAGAAACTGCAGATGCTGGAAAAATCGAAAGTAGACAATAAATGCTGGAGAAACTCAGTGGATAACTCAACGTCTCAATCCGAAACGGCGCCTACTTTTCTCCATAGATGCTGCCTCACCCGCTGTTTCTCCAGCATTTTTTGTCTATATCCATTGAGTTAAAGTATTTTGTCTTAATGCTCCAAATTCCTGACCAGGAAATGTCCCCAGAGGACACCAATAAATTTGTAGATACTCGAATCTTGAGCAAAAACCATTGGAGGAACTCAGCCTGTCTGTCAGCATTTGTAGAGGGAATGGACAGATGATGTTTCAGGTTGGGACCCTTCTTCAGACTGACTTGATTAGGGGAGAGAAAGCTGGAAAAGAGAAGTGGTGGTGGGATAAAGCCCAGCAAGTGATAGATGGATAAAGATGAAAGGGGGGGATGATTGTCAGATGGGTGAAGTGACAAAGGTGCAATAAAGTTTACAAAGTATGTCAGATAAGGAAAGAAGAGAAGGGGTGTAATATAAAGTGTAAGTGAGGGAAATGGGTGAAAGGAGCTTTGGGCAAAGTGCAAGAAATGGGAGTAAAGGACAAGAGAAAGAGAGATGAATCTGATTATGTGAATAGCTCTTCCAACATCAAAGTTCATATTACATTTGTTTTTTGTTTTTTTTTGTTTTTTATATATTTACAGAATAGCCTGAATATAAAAATAAAAAAATAGGATTTGGGTCAGAAGTAAAGGAGTGTAGATTGTTTTTGTTTTATGTATACAGTAAGCATATCTGATATATCAGTGCATATTAGATGCACTTCAACTATTTTGAACAAGGGAACTCAATAAAAATACCTTGGTGCTCCATTTGTTTTTAGGCCCGAGTGTTATATGATTAAAAAAACACTGGAAAGTTACTTTGTGTAATGTGCATTCAAGAGGCACATTGGTGCTACTGTAATTCCGCATGAGGACCATATTGAACAACTTTTATTTAATGCACTTTCCTGCATTGCTCTAAATGTTTCCCAGTAGAATATTCTCACGAAAAAGCAATGTGTGGGAAACCTTTTTTGTCTATATCCATTATAAATCTATCCTATTTATGTACCTGTACAAACATCTCTCAAATGTTACAATATCCAATCTATCTATTTTATTCAAGGGAATTTTATTTATATCCTTTCTCCCATTTTCCATGCCCTGAAATCAGACACGTGCCGTCAGGGTAGGCCCTGACTAAAATTATAAAATGTTAATTATTAAATATAAATAGTTAAGGCATGGGAGAATTATGCCTATCGAAGAGATTGATCTCTTATGTAGGCATAATTCTCCGTGCCTTGCAAGTGCAGTACTTGCAACACGCGAAAGTCTGTGCAGCTGATGTGCCGTCGGCACTGCTTCAAGCAGTCAATTTCAAGGGAAGCTGAATGCAGCTGAAATTCTGCCTTTGCACTACTGCGCATGCGCAGCACAAGTTTCTTGGCAGATTTTTCAAATATGGATTGTCATTATTTTAAGAGTATCTAAGGAGACAAAGAGAGAAGAATGGAGTTCATGTACCGATAATGGTGTATGTAAATCTCTTGATGCTATATGTTTTTAAATACCGTATTTCACCGTGTTTGGGGAGTGGGGGGAGAGCTCCTTTCACAGCGTTTGAGCAGTCTGGCCCGTGGTCCCAGCACCGAGCCTTGCGGTACCCCACTCGTCACTGCCTGCCATTCTGTAAGGGACCTGTTAGTCCCTACCCTTTGTTTCCTGCCTGCCAAACAATTTTCTATCCATGTCAGTACCCTACCCTCAATACCATGTGCTCTAATTTTGCCCACTAATCTCCTATGTGGGAATTTATCAAATGATTTCTGAAAGTCCAGGTACACTACATCCACTGGCTGTCCCTAGTCCATTTTCCTAGTTACATCCTCAAAAAATTCCAGAAGATTAGTCAAGCATGATTTCCTCTTCATTAATCCATGGTGACTTGGACCGATCCTGTTACTGCTTTCCAAATGTGCCGCTATTTCATCTTTTATAATTGAGGGGGAACTTCTTTACTCAGAGAGTGGTGGCTGTGTGGAATGAGCTTCCAGTGAAGGTGGTGGAGGCAGGTTCATTTTTATCATTTAAAAATAAATTGGATAGTTATATGGACGGGAAAGGAATGGAGGGTTATGGTCTGAGCGCAGGTATATGGGACTAGGGGAGAATACGTGTTTGGCACGGACTAGAAGGGTCGAGATGGCCTGTTTCCGTGCTGTAATTGTTATATGGTTATATGGTTATAATTGACCAGTATCTTCCCCACCACTGATGTCAGGCTAACTGGTCTATAATTTCCTGTTTTCTCTCTCCCGCCTTTCTTAAATTGTGGGATAACATTAGCTACCCACCAATCCACATGAACTGATCCTGAATCTATAGAACATTGGAAAATGATCACCAATGCGTCCACGATTTCCAGCGCCACCTCCTTAAGTACCCTAGGATGCAGGCCTTCAGGCACTGGGGATTTATCAGTCTTCAGTCCCATCAGTCTACCCAACACCATTTCCTGCCTAATGTGTATTTCTCTTACTCTGGTCAAAAGACTCTGTACATTTACCCGATCTATTAATCTCATGACTTTTTACATTTCTATTAGATCCCCCCTCACCCTCCTGTGCACGAAGGGATAAAGTCCTAGCTTGCTCAACCTCTCCCTATAGCTCAGGCCCTCGCGTCCTGGCAACATCCTTGTAAATCTTCTCTGAACCCTTTACAGATTGACAACATGGTGAGCAAAACTGAACACAAGAGTCTAAATGTGGCCTCATCAATGTCTTATACAACTGCTTCTTACAAATTAATATCTCACTTCCCTCTGGAAGGCGACTCTGGACTGTCAAAGCTGCCACAGCCAGACAAAAAACAGCTTTTTTCCATGAGTAGCAGCTCTACTCAATAACCAAAAATCTGTCGCCTCCTTTTGCTCTGGTATTTTATTTAATTCACATGTTTAATTGATAATGTTTTATTATTAATGTTTAATGCGTTATGTGTCATTCCTAACTGTCACTGTACATCATGTTGTCACTTGCGGGCAGAGAACCAAGGCAAAATCCTTGTATGTGAATACTTAATACTTGGCCAATAAATTTATTCATTCATTCATACATACATTCATTCATTCAATGCTCAGTCGCTTGCTTGCATTCAGACTTCTAAACCGCACATTCCTCCAGCACCAAAATCTTTCATGATCAACTAGAAATGTCCTTATCATTTTTAAGCTCAGCACAATATCATTGTCTTGTGAAAACCACATAAAGATCAAGATCCAATTGCAAGATTCACTGAACAGCATTGATGTAATCCCCTATATGATGCTGCGCTGAAATTGGCATTGTTGGTTTTAGAATGATGTTCTTGGCTAAAGTAGTGCAAGTTTTCACAGCTTCCAGTATTTAGCCTAGAAGGTGCAATGGCTCCAGCCAGCTCCAGCCAGGGACATGCAGCAATATGAACAACACTGAAGAAAATGCAGCTATTGAATGGATGGACACAGCAATACATGGAGGAGAGTGCTACAACAGGAAGCAGGGGACTTACTGGTAGGGAACAGTACCTGGAGAAGATATATTCCTTACATATGGTGGCATGCGGACCTATCCAGACTGATAGCTTTAAAATGGCGGGGGAGGCCTCTATAGGTACACAAAGACAGTTTATGAATTATTTCACTACATGGACAATGTGCGTCAATGCCTGTACTTGTTTTTGTCTGGTTTTATGAGCTAAGTAAAGTAGTAGATAAAATATTATCTCCTTGAGTATGGAGGTTAGGGGCAGGGAGCAGCCTCCATAAAATAGCAGTGATCATAAAATAGAGAGGATGCAGAAATTGGCAGGAACATCCTGAAGTGACCCTTCATATAGTCAGCTCAGAGTGATTGTGGATATAACAATGCAGTCAAGGCACATATGCTCATCCACACGTGTAGTCTGAAGTGTATGTAAATGTAGGTCTTAGCTAGGTCCATGGACCTACTTTGAGTACTTTAAATAGCATGGTTTTGGGTCGAGATTGGATTTATTAAACTTGATTTCTCTGTGAGTAAATTCATACCTGCAGTATTGAAAATGGTATTGTAGGTGAATATTTCATTCTGTGGTGTTGTTAACATCATCTTTGAGAGTTTTTTTCACAGATGAACTTGCTGGACTCTATTTTCTGCTGAAAATTCTAGAGTAGAATATTAAGATATCCAAAAATATGTACAAACAAATTAGCCTGAAGAAGGGTCTCCACCCGAAAAGTCAACCATTCCTTCTCTCCAGAGAGGCTGCCTGCCCGCTGTGTTCCATTTTGTTTTCTATTTCTGTTTAAATCAGCATCTGCAGTTCCTTCCTACATAATGTGTACAATTTTGCCCTCTGACAAGTTAAGCATTGTCAACTGCACTGATATTTTTTTTCCATTGTTCCTTTCATGGGAGGGGAATAGGATGACACCTTAACCCATTATTCCCACTTCATCAAAATACCTATCTGTTTGACATTGACAGAAGATTCATTGTCAATCATCAATGGGAGGCGCCACACTTAGGAGCCCTGCCAAGCTGTTTGGAAATTGGTCAGAAACATAGAAAATAGGTGCAGGAGTAGGCCATTTGGCCCTTTGAGCCAGCACTCCCATCCAATATGATCATGGCTGATCATCCAGTACCCCGTTCATGCTTTTTACCCATATCACATGATCCCCTTAGCCCTAAGAACTAAATCTAGCTCTCTCTTGAAAATCAATCTTGAAAATTATTTTTTAATTTTCCGGCCTTTGAGATGTCATCCAACCAACAATCTCCAATCAAGCACCCATAAAATCAAAGCTATTTACTCAGTTTCTCTGTCCACAATGGCAGTCTGATACAGTGATTGTTTCAAGCAGGTCCTGCTTTGAACAAAAATGTCAATCTATCTATTATTTTAGATTCAGACTTATTATTGTTACATGTACCAAGGTATGGTGAAATGCTGTGTAACATAATGGTGGTGTCATAGAAGATATATAGTTCCCAGAATGAATGGATGACATTTCGGGTCGAGACCCTTCTTCAGACCCAAAACGTCACCCATTCCTTCTCTCCAGAGATGTTGCCTGTCCCGCTCAGTTACTCCAGCATTTTGTGTCAGTTTTCAGTGTAAACCAGCATCTGCAGTTCCTTCCTACACATTTTGTCTGCTCCATTGCGAAATCTCCTCAACGTATGCCCACTTTGAGGAAGTTCTCCTCCTCTCTCCGATGGGGTCTCGATCCGAGACATCACCCAACCATCTCTCCCGAGATGCTCCAGCATTTTGTGTCTGTCTATAGTTCCCAGAAGCTATCAACAGATTCCTATTGGTTACTGGATGACCTACACATGTCTTCATCTGAACTCAATTGTTCAGACATATACACAGTATCAAATAAAATGTATCTTAACACTGTTCGGATTTGCTGTACAGATAGTTTGAACTCAGAGCACCAACATTCATCAGATATGTGTAAAATGTCAGTTACTCTGTAAAACATATATAGCAAGAGGAGAAACGGAATACCAAACAATTTATTTGGATTCATTTTAACAATTGGAGCTGTCTGTCAATTCAGCAAGAGAAATATGGAGCTATGGTTGAAGCAGCTGGAAATTCTGTTTAGACCTAGAGAGTTGACTGACAGCTCTGCTCACATGCAAGTAAATCAAACATTAAGCTGCCAGAGCAATGTGATACATTTAAAAAATGAATATTTTTTAAATTCAAATTAGGAATATTGCAGGAAGGAACATTGTTAGTTCTTTAGATTTAACTCATTAACTGAAATAGGACGGCAATAGGTGACTTGAATAGTGTGTCACTTTAAATAAGCAATAAATAATCAGAACTTAATACATGAGAAATATGTAGGATCTGAACCATGAAGTTGTTGATTGTGTCATTCTTGAAACGTCACAAAAATGGAGACATGAGAAGACAGCGCTAAATTGTTCAAGGAAAGCACTGAAAGATTAACTATTCACACTCGGTATTTTCACTTCTTCCAATGTATACTTTCTCATATTGGGATGTTGCTGAGGAGTGATTAGTGGGATGTGCAGTGTTTCTAAATGATTTTAAACTCGAAAAAGGGTTGTAACTCAGACGTAAACCAAGAAAGTACATAACATCTATATAACTAAAAGTCTCATCTTGACCCTTCATGTCTGCACTGTATATTAATATTAGAAAAAACGCTACACTATATCGCTATGATTTTTGACGTCCTCTGCTGAGGCAGCCCAGAGGATTTTTCCGATCGATGAAAAATAAAAAAGTTACGAGTGTTTAAAAAATCTTAAAAGTCTTAATCTAATTGGACGTCTCACCTGTCAATCACCACGATGAAGGTAACGCACCTTCTGGGAGGTTGTAGGACTATAAAACCTCGGATGCCTGGATGTTAGGCAGTCACTCTGGAAGATCGCGAGCGAGAGTCCATGACTGTGATTCTGAGCTGCGAATCAACTGAACTGTACCTGCAATGTACTTGCAATAAATGATTTGTTAGGAGTTGAAATGCTATGAAATTGAATTTGCTGGCCTGCGCTCTGCTTGAAATGCTATGGAAATTGAATTTGCTGGCCTGCACTCTGCTTCAAATGCTATGAAATTGGATTTGTGGCCTGCACTCTGTTTGAAATGCTATGAAATTGGATTTGCTAGCCTGCACTCTGCTTGAAATGCTATGAAATTGAATTTTCTGGCCTGCACTGCTTGAAATGCTATGAAATTGAATTTGCTGGCCTGCAATCTGCTTGAAATGCTATGAAATTGGATTTGCTGGCCTGCATTCTGCTTGAAATGCAATGAAATTGGATTTGTGGCATGCACTCTGCTTGAAATGCTATGAAATTGAATTTGCTGGCCTGCACTCTGCTTGAAATGCTATGCAATTGGATTTGCTCGCCTGCACTCTGCTTGAAATGGAATTTCAAGGAATAGCCATGAGTGAACTGCCAGCCCATCAGCCCTGAGTGAATGATCTGCCAGCCTACAGCCCTGAGTAACTGAGCTGCCAGCCCACCAGCCCTGACTGACTGAGCTCCCAGCCCACCATCTCTGAGTGACGGAGCTGCCAGCCAACCAGCCCTGAGTGACTGAGCTTCCAGCTGAGTGACTGAGCTGCCAGCCAACCAGCCCTGAGTGACTGAGCTTCCAGCCTACCAGGCCTGAGTGACTGAGCTGCCAGCCCACCAGGCCTGATTGACTGAGCTGCCAGCCCAAGAATCCAGTCGGCCCACAATGTCCATACTAGCTCTCTGGAAACCAGTCCCTACAGCCCACAACACCCATACTAGTGCTTGAGAAAGCCCCCTCCCCCCCATTGGCCTCCAATATTGGATTTGGTGGAGAGGTGGAATATTGCATTGGCGGACCAGCCCTCCTGTGTGAACATGGGACCCAACGGGTCCCACTTAGTCTAGTTTTAACTGAAAATTGACTGGCAAGAAATAAGAAGATTGGCCCTCCACCCCAGAAAGAATGAATAAATACATGCAAAATCTATCTTGAGAGCTGTCTGAAAATATCTCAAAGGTCCATATACTGGCAGCCCTAACATCGTACAGTATCCATGTTCACTTCAAGAGGTTTATTATTAACTATATAGCCATAAATATCTATATTCTGTTAACTCAAGCATATATCTATATATTGGAGAATTAGTTTCAAATTCTAATTAATGCAACAACATGACAAATAAATATACAACAAACAAAAATACAATGAAGGGTGATGGGTATATAGATTGAGCTGCCAGAAGAGGTTGTTGAGGCAGATGCCATAACAACATTTAAAAGACATTTGGACAGGTACATGGTTAGGAAATGTTTAGAGGGATGTGGGCCAAACGCAGGCAGGTGGGACTATTGTTGATGGGGCATCTTGGTCGGCACGAGCAGGTTGGGCCAAGGGGCCTGTTTCCCTGCTGTATAATTATGCTTCTATGACTCCAATAATACAATAAATTATCGATTATAATAGGTAACCAAACCCCAATCATATGAGTCAAAGTACATATTGCAACCTATGAAAAGTCCATAGTAATTTGTTGCTGAGGTAGGATTGTGGTTTAGGTTGTGCAGTGTGGCTCAAGAGCTTGACGACGGATCAGAACAAACTAGGTATTCTTGAATCTCGAGGTAATGCCTTTCAGGCTCCTGTATATTTTTCTCGAGGTTTTTTAATTATATAAGCTGCCTTCTTGAGGCAGCACTTTCTGTAGGTCCTTTCAGTGGTGGGGAGGTCAATTCTCGTGAAGGACCCGGCAATGTCCATCACTCTCTGCAACCTTCTTCATGCTTGGTCTTGGACTGCGATTGGTCTTGCTAATATGGATGAGGCCATATTTGGAGCACCAAATGCAATAGTTCAGACGAGGACCACATGAATCTCCTCTGACCGGCGTAGATTTGTGGATGGCGGTGAAGGAGGAGACATTGGAACAAGTGTTGAAACCTCATGCAGGTGAAAGTATCAGCAGTTAGAGTGAACAGATGGAGTAAAGGCAAATCTTTGGATTTGAATTTTTACCCCGTGCAGGAAGACGTATTCCCCACTTAATGTTGGTGAAGGTGTGAAAATGGCAGAGATATCAGCAGGGATTGAATACATGTACCAGTTTAATTTCCATGTGTATCACTATAGTGCTCCTTTTCAGACAAGTAGAACTGCTGAACCATGCTTTGCTTCTATTTACCACTTAACCCGATATTGCAGGATTAAAAGCCAATTAAAAGTAATCAAAGGCACAAATCAATGTCACAGGTTTTGGGAGCTCCACTTGTAATGAGAACACCTTACTGTGGCAAGAGAAATTGTTCACCACAAAGATTGAAATAAATCTATCAGGGAACAGGCTATTAATTCACTGTTATATTAGGTACCCATCACCAATTTGCCGTTTAATACCATTTCCATTAAAATTGAGTTATAAAAATAGACTGAGAAATTACATGAATACACATTTTAACTGAGATGTGTGTGAATTCTGTTGAAACCTCCAACATTCTTTAACAAGTGAGTCGAGGTTGCTTCTGACACACTACACTGTGAAATTGGCCACTTAAGATGAGCAAGGGAGGAGAAAACCTGTTTGAAAAGAATAGCTAAGAGACCAAATCACATGATGCTCTTTGTAACAACATTGTGTGATGGAAAATTGATTTAATTCAGAGGGAAAAATGAAAACAACCATGACTGCACCATCCCACCTCATTCCAAATGTTCAGCCAAGCACTTCAACAAGACATCAAATAACTTTGCACCTTGCAAGCAATTCTCACATTGTCACAAAGGCAGTCATAAACCTCCCTGCCTGATGATGTTCCTGTTTAGAGGGGAAATTACACTTTGACCAGTTGCAAGCAACATTTCCTAACACCTGCACTGGACTGAGACCATTGTGGAGTAAATCCCTTGCTTACCATAAACCCATTTTTTCCCTGGCACTACCTCTTCATGACCTACATCTTTCCTGATCCTGAGCACCTGGGTCCCAAAGGACATAGAAACATAGAACGATAGCAAATAGGTGCAGGAGTAGGTAATTTGGCCCTTCAAGCTAGCAGCATCATTCAATATGATCATGGCTAATCATCTAAAATCAGTACCCCCTTCCTGCTTTATTCCCATATCCCTTGATTCCCTTAGCCCTAAGAGCTTAATCTAACTCTCTCTAACTCGCAATTGGCTAAACTTGCAGTTGCCCTCCCCTGCCAATACGCCAAAGCTCTAACTACAACTCTATCTGATATTCCAACCCGTCTAAAATCACAGGCCTTGTGCAATAATCCCACATGGCCTCTACTATGGCAATAGTGACACTGATTTCCCAACCACCCTACCTTACCTGATTGCCTCGATACCTCCTACTCTGATTGCCAGAAACCTTATCTTCCATTCTACTGCTCTGGTCACTTAATTTCCACAAACTATTGTGTTGAACTTTTGGACAATTTGCATACTTTCTTTTCTATCATTTTTTAAACTCTAAAGTAGATGGCATTGCATTTGACCATATTAAAATCTATTAATAATGATATTGCCCATTTCATAATCACTTGGTATCTCTTCAAATTTAGCAAACTATTTCCTGTGAGGGATGTTATCAAATGCCTTTGGGAAGTCCAGAGTTAACATGCATTGATGTTCTTCAGCACTTAATTACTCTCATTTCTTAAAACTATTCAATTGAGTTTGCCAGGCATAACTTGACTTTTATAAATTCATTCTTCATCTCTGTACACAAAAAAAAAATCCAGGCGTTCAAGTCACTCCATCCTGAATTATAATAATTTCCAACAACAGATGTTAGACCAACTGGTTTATAATTCTCTGGTTCACTGTCCACAATGATAGATAGAAATCTTTCTAATTACCAATGCCATAAATTGTTTTACAGCTATTGAAATACTTTGGAGACATAGTCACTGTTACAGCATAAGTGATGTGACAGCTAATTTATTAACAACCAGATCTGACCTGCAGTGATATTGTGGCCTTCTAATTTGTTATGTTGATTGCAGGATAAATAATTAGCAAAACCTGAATATAACTGTCTGGCTCCTTGGAATAGCTGCACAGTGCAGGACATCATGGAACTATTTAGCTAATTTTCCTTGTAACTGTATATGTTTCCTTTGGGTGCCCAGGTTTAACTCACATTTATTGCCTCCATATGCAGGTGAGTGTTAGAATGCAGGTAAATATGAGGTGTTGCAGGACATAGACAGGACTTCACAGTAAATGGCAGGGCTCTGGGGAGTGTTGTAGAGCAGTGCAGGTACATAGTTCCTTGAAAATGGTTTAGTTGAGAGATACAGCATGGAAATAGGCCCACCGATTCCACGCCAACCACCATTCACCCCATACATTAGTACTATCCTACACATTGGGGACAATTTTACCAAAGCCAATTAACACACAAACCTGTATGTCTTTGGAGTGTGGGAGGAAACTGGAGCACCCGGAGAAAACCCAGGAGGTCACAGAGAGAACGTACAAAACCCTTAGTCAGGATCGAACCTGAGTCTCTCGCGCTGGGGTAAGGCAGCAACTTTACCGCTGCGCCATTGTGCTGCCTGGTACCACAGGTACATAAGGTGGTCAAGAATGTTTTCAGCACATTGGCCTTCATCAGACAGGACATTGTGTATAGAAGTTGGGATGTTATGTTGAAGCTGTACAATGCGCTGTTTGGTCTTCAGTTGGAGTATTGTGTTCAGTTGTGTTCACCCTGCTGTAGGAAATATGTTGTTAAGCAGGAAAGAGTGCAAAGAAGATTTGTAAGGATGTTGCCAGGATTTGAGGGCCTGTTATAAGGAGAGATTGGGCAGGCTAGGACTGTATTTCTTGGAGCACAGGAGGATGATCTTAAGGAGGTGATCTTAAGGAGGTGTATACGATCAGGAATAGATAGGGTAGATGCACAGAGTATTTTACCCAGAGTAAGGGGGTCAAGAACCAAAGTACATAGGTTTAAGGTGAGAGGGGAAAGAATTAATAGGAATCTGAAGGGCAGCTTTTTCACACAGAAGGTGGTGATTATATGGAATGAACTGCCAGAGGAGGTAGTTGAGGAATAAACTATAATGACATTTGAAATACATTTGGACAGGTACATGGATAGGGAGGGTTTAGGCTATAGGTGGGACTAGTGTTGGCATGGGCAATCTGGGTTGAAGGGCCTGTTTCTGTATGCTATATGACTCTCTATGACTCCACGATTGATATTTGCTGCAGATTCAGCGGGCTGGAAGGGCTGATTCTATGATGTAATTTTTATACCTCTTGAGCAAAACCAAAAGTCCACAACTTGACAGTCCAGTACTCCACTGGCATGTCAGACTAAGTTATTGTGCTCTCATCTCAAACATTCAGTAAATCTCCAACTCAGAAGTGAAAGATCAACTGAGCCAAAATAAATACCTCTTAAGTATCTATGAAGTATCTAGTGAAGCTATGACCTCCAACCTCCCAATATCACAAAAAGGTTTATCCGCCTTGTTAATTAGCCAGACTATGAGCTTTCAAACACAGATAGTTGCCTTCAATGAGATGACCGCTAATGGACTATGTCCACTTGTACTTATTTAAAACAATGAGGTTATGAAACTACTAACTTTGTCTTTATTTTAAGGCTGCTCTTGGACCTTTGAAATCCCCCTTTCTCTATAATACTCTCTGAACTGTCATTCAAGCACTTGTTGTCCAGGGAAAGATAATAAATTATGTTATTCTGAACAATAATTTGTGTAATTTGCTTCTCACACCACAGTACAGTTAATTGGTTAATGTTGTAATTGTCTCTAAGTGCAACATGGATCAACCCTCCTGCATAAACATTTACAACATTGTGACCTTAGAGTGAGGCACTATTTCTGATTGTAGTGAGCAATAACAATTTAATATTTTGATTTCCTTCATAATTCACTGTTTATGTGTAATGCCCCTAGAGGTTGGCTTTAAAGCAAAATAAATTCAGTTAAGCCAACATTGATGCAAGAAGTGGGCTGCAACCGATAACAACACACTTTCGCTGTCAAATCATTCTTCCTAAAGCAATTCAAGATGCCTCGGTCTGTATATTCTGTAGCAGATATATGAAGAGAGATGTCATGCATGTTCTGATGCTTGATCTCTCTCCATTACTGCATGAATACAATACAAAAACAGGTATGCAGTTGGAAAAAACTGAGATTTTGAAGGAGGAATATAAAATGAAAGGAGACTTGCAGAAGAGTTTCCTTTAATCTTCTATTTATTTTAAACTTTTACAATTGTTTTGCAATGGTACTTCCCAGGACTTTTAAATAAATTAAAAGCTAGCAGAGAATGAAACCTATATTTTCATCAAGTACCTGTGATACAAAACTAGCTCAATAGCATGAAAGCTATTTTAAGCTTTTCAGAAAGAAAAGGGAGACTTAAAAAATGAGCTTGGCATTCATTCTGCAGATGACATTTCTAATGATACAGCCCAGTGTTCAATTTATTCCACTTAAGTAAGAATAAGGTAAGTCACTTATGACTTAATCAATCAAGAATTGTTAAGTTTGCTTCATTCATAAAATCAATTGCATACAGCAGTAATTTGGTTTTGCTGCTGCCAATTTTTTTCATATCATAAGTTTGAAAGCCTTGTCACTAACATTATTCTCTTGGCATTGAAAGCCTCTGAAACGTTTGTCGATTCAGCACATGCATGACCTTAAAATGGGTGTTGATCTTCATTTACCATAGGTTTGATCTGCCTGAAAGTGCACTAAATGAAGTGAGATTCAATTTTTATCCTTTAATCAAAAAAACATTAATCATTTAGAATGTACGATGAATATCTTTGCAAAGTTAATGGTTCATAAAAAACATTTTGTAGTGATTAGATAGTAATAATAGTTAGTTAGTTTAAGTCCAACATATAACACTTGATGTTCTAATTTTGAACATGCTTTCTATGAGATTAATGTCTACTGTGATAACCAAGATATTTTGAGAGCATTCTGTCCTGATATTCAATTAATGCAAAATGATTTCTGCGATTCATTTTATTTTCAGAAAGACTTCACACTCCTCCACGCCACTCCATGCGCCCATCCCACGCTAACCACACAATACCCACACGCTACCAGGTCGCATAAATAGTGCGCAAATGATGGCCACTCCTCTGCTGCACCACTGTGCTGCCCATGCACTATTTATGTTGATTCCTCCTCAACCTCTCCCATGATTTTGTCACTATGTCACCCAAATCTATCCTGTCATGTGCCCCCTGAGGATCTTTTCTGTTTCTCTTTCCACCATAATGAAATTTCACTGATAATTAGGTGATTAAAACTGCACATAATATTCCAAACGTATTCTCACCAATGTCCTGCACAGTTGGAACATGATGTCCTGACTCTTGTATTCATGGTTGAATGCAAACAAATGGAGGATTTCTGTTTTTGTTGATGTATTATGATGATATTGTCAGCTAATGAGCTGAGCACAAAATGTACACTGTCAGTGATCTTTAATGTTGATCATTGCCACAAATCATGAGAAAACCAAAAGAGAGAAAAAACCTATCTAGCCTCACCATTGCACCTTTTGAGAAGTCGATGTGGGAATTCCCTCTGTGCAGTCCTGTTAGAGACTGGTTTGTGAGTGTGAGTCATCTTCAGCATTGTGCTATCATAAGAAAATAGGAGCAGTAGGCTAATTGGCCCTTTGAACCTTTCCCTGCCATTGAGTAAGATCATGCCAGATCTGCCACAGGTCTACACCTTCTTGGTTCTCCCAACCTGGGACAAAGACTTTGTGCCCCCCCCCCCCCATATCTATTACCCTCATGATATTCTACACTTTTGTAAGATCAGCCTTTAGCTTCCTGCGCTCAATATATAGAGTCCTGGACTTCCTGATCTCTCCCTGTAGCTCAGGCCCTCGCAACATCCTCAAAATTTTAAAGGTTAATGTCATATTTCTTAGAGCAGGGTGACCAAAACTGAACACATTGCTACAAATGCAGCCTCGTCATTGTTTTGTGCAACTACAGCATGATGTCCCAACTTCAGTTCAGTTTTATTTGTCATATGTAGGTTAACACAGGGTCAATGATACAATGAAATGTTTTTGACAAGACAACGGGTCACCTCAGCAATGATATTACAAGGATAAAATTAAGGTTAAAAAAAAGATAAGATAAAAGTGACGTTGGTAGGTAAAAGAGAATAATAAATAAAATAATCAACATATATGATGTGTTTATGAGTTCAGAAGCCTGATAGCATGATGATAAAAACTGTTCTTAAGTCTGGTGGTACGTGCAGCCATGCTCCTATATCGTCCGCCTGATGGCAACAAGGAGAACAATCTGCGTGCTGGGTGGCTGTGGTCCTTGATGATGCTGTGTGCCTTCCGCAGGCACTGTCGGTGGGAATTATTCTGAATGGCTGGGAGACAGTTGCCAATGATGTGCTGTGCCGCCTTCACCACTTTCTGTAGTGATTTGCTGCTGTGGGTAGAACAGTTCCCGTACCAGACCGTGATGCAGCCCATCAGCAGACTCTCGATGGTGCAACTGTAGAAGTTCGTGAGAATGCTGGCGTTCATGCTAAAGTTCCTCAGTCTTCTCAGGAAAAAGAGCCGCTGGGGGGCTTTCTTAGTTATTGTGTCCGTGTGCAGTGTCTAAGCGAGGTCCTCAGTGATGTGCACACTGAGGAACTTGAAGCTGCTGACCCTTTCAACCTCAGCATCACCAATGTGGATGGGGAAGTGTCCACTCCCCTGCTGTTTCCTGTAATCCACGATCATCGCTTTAGTTTTGCTGACATTGAGAGAGAGGTTATTTTCCTGGCACCGGCTGTTTAGTGTCTTTACCTAGTCTCTATAGACCGTCTCATTATTGTATGGGATGAGACACAATTCCTTGACTGATGAAGGCCAGCATGCCAAAAGCTTTCTGCACCACCGTATCTACCTGCAACTTGACTTTCAGGGAACTATGTGCTTTTGTTCCTAGATGCCTCTGCTCTACCATACTTACAAATCCCTACCATTCACTGGAAATGGCCTGTCCTAGTTTGACTACCCAAAATGTAATGCCTCACATCCCCTCATGAATAATATAATGCAAAATATAGGTCCTTAAGGAATCAGTGTACGACAAAAACACGTAATGCTAAATCAAGTCATTTTAAAAAACATCTTTCTGAAGACATGCATAATCCAAAAAAGTTTTGGAAAAGACTAAATAATGTTCTTAATAAATCAAATCAAAATATCAGCACTCAGATTGGGGTCAACAATGACATCATTCAGGACCCTGCTGTTATATCCAATGCTTTCAACCAGCACTTCTCCACTGTATGTAGCTCTACTGTATTTGACTCATCTATTATATGTGACTTTCCAGCTACCTCTACATGTAGAAGCTCTTTTTCTTTTCAAAAAATAAAACCTGTTGACGTTCAACATGCTATTAATGAATTAAAGGATGATTGTGGAACTGGACCAGCTGGTATTGAGACTAAATTCATTAAGTTAGGAGCTAATATTCTAATGTACCCAGTATGCGTTTAATTTGTCCTTCTCAACTTGTACCCTCCCTTCCGCATGGAAGTGTGCCAATGTTACTCCACTGCATAAAGGAGGCGACCCACAAGATATTAACAATTATCGCCCCATCTCAATTATCAACTCAGTGTCTAAAATCCTCGAGAAACTAGTGTTCAACCAGCTATCACATTATGTCTCAACTTTCAACATTCTATCTCCATGCCAGTCTGGGTTCAGACCTAATCATTCCACAACTACAGCTCTGTTAAAACTCACCAGCGATGTGTTCACTGCTTCTGAGGATGGTAAACTCACCGGTGCCATCTTTCTTGATCTAACCAAGGCGTTTGATGTTGTTGACCACTACCTACTGCTTGATAAACCTTACTCTATTGGTCTTTCTCAAAACAATCAACTGTGGTTTAACTCATACCTTCATAACAGACGCCAATGTGTCACCTTTAATGGAAGTCAATCCAATTCCTTAATTGTTGAGAAGGAGGTCCCGCAAGGTTCGTCCTTGGGACCACTCCTCCTTTTCTGTATTTTCATAAAGGACCTCCCTAATATCTGTTCTGACTGCCAAACACAACTATATGCCGATGATGCAGGGTGCTATACACATCTAGTACTAGGGCCAAGTCTGAAATTGTTAAAGAACCCTTGCCAATCAGATGCTTACTTCTGTTCAGGAATGGTTATTATTTAACAAATTAATTTTAAATATAAATAAATCATGCAGTATGTTATTTGGTACCAGACAAGGCCTTGGTAATTCTGTAGATCTGACTATATCATTTAATGAAGGATCACCATTAGAACAAGTATTGAACTTCAAATATCTTGGTGTTTGGCTCGACCCAACGCTTTCATTTACGCAGCATAGTGAGACGATTACTAAAAAAACTCAGCTGTAATCTAGCTATTCTTTACCGCCATATAAATTGTTTCACCTTTCAGATGAGAAAAATAATTGTCTCTCAACTACTACTACCAACACTGGATTATGCTGATATTGTCTATCAGAATACATTTGATACACATCTTCAATCCCTTAATGTAGTTTATAATAGTCTTTGCAGATTTATTTTACGGTTTCCATACATAACTCACCACTGTTCTATGTACGAAACTCTAAACTAGTTATCCCCCCACGCTCGAAGATGCTACCACTGGTTCCAGTTCATCTTTAAATGCATCCATCTCAATTACCCTTCTTATTTAAAACAAGACCTATTACCATACACACCCTCATATTCACTAAGACATATTCAGCAACCCTTTTTTTTCATTCCAAGAACTAACAAAGAAATTGGGAGACGTGCATTTAAATTCAACGCTCCTTCTGCCTGGAACACTCTGCCTAGAACTATTAGCTCATTTCGTCTATTTAAAAATACACTTTTACCCTTCCTTATAAAACCATGTACCTGTTTCTAGTATTAGAGTCTTCGAGCTCCTTTATCTAGCTTGCTCTGTGTGTGATCATTTGGCATAACTATTGTATATACATGGCCATTACACTTATGTATTATTGTATTGCATAGTGTAACAAGGTCTTATATTGTATTATGTCACAATATCATGAAATAATATGTCATGTAATA
Source organism: Leucoraja erinaceus (assembly GCF_028641065.1). Classification (NCBI taxonomy): domain Eukaryota; kingdom Metazoa; phylum Chordata; class Chondrichthyes; order Rajiformes; family Rajidae; genus Leucoraja; species Leucoraja erinaceus. Next base: position 60,259,028 of record NC_073383.1, read on the forward strand.
ATGTTGATAGTATATATTAACGTACGATGTATGATAGGTGGTATATGGTATTATGCATTAACATTATGCTGTAACACATAACTATTGTTATTATTGGATATGTAAAGCCAATTAACAATTGTTATAAACTATAACAAGTGGGGATGGAGAGGTTTTGGGATTGGTGTGTGGGTAGGTGGGTCAATGAGAGCCTCTATGTATGTTATGTCTTGTGCTGTATATGTTCTATCTTGGACCCCCTCGAAAACGAGATGACGGTCCATCTCAAGGGGTTATCCATGAATAAACTTGTTTCAATATATCTCCTTTGGCCCTTCCCTACTTTTTCCACATTTTGCTTTTTTTCTCTTTTCCAGGTCTGGCTGAGGGTCTTGGAGCTAAAATGTTAATTAATTAAACACTTTAATTGTTCTAGGTATGTTATTTCAAATTTTTCTCAAGATCAGATTAATTCTTGAATCTTCTCGTATGTCAGAGAAATGCAGGAAAAGGGGCATTTCACAAAAATAATGCTTCACCATCTCTGTGTGCTACACCTCTAGGTGTTCCTTTCGGCACAGAAGACACAAAGGAGTTGCAGAATGGGCAATCTATCGATCAAAATGTCAGTATTCCCAACACGGGTGTTGTGCCTGTTTTTGATCCTATCAGCAAAATAACTCATGAATAATGGACATTTGATGAGATAGCTGGGCAACAGAATAATCACATTACATGTAAAGTGAAATATTCAAAATATAGGTTTATTAAAAATTAAGTAACAAGTAAATGTCAGCAGATTCTTGCTCCTAGATGCATATGACTTTGCATATACGCATAAAAAGGACGTTCATATCTTGCTACTTTTGGATCTCTCTTTCAAGAGATCCCCAAATAATTCATGACTATTGAGGCACTGCAGGAGAGTGGACATTGCTGTAATATAAAGAACTGCTATAATATTCAAACTGGTTAAAATGGCTATCAAGGTCATAATTTTGGTAATCCTAATGCTTTATAGTTGTGCTCCACTCGGAAATGTTCGAAATAAACTGTTAAATATCAATTCAATATGATAATTGATGTGACAATTTAACAAATCCTTAATGATTGCTAATGGCACGTATAATCTTTTGGGTAGTGCATTTTAAAACGGTAGGATGTTTCACCTTGTCCCAGTTAGACAAAGGTCCTTTGATATCAGATGAGTTTGACACAGTTGTTGTTGGAATACTAAATGACTGTGAAACAATGGAAACAGAACTTATCGTCATTGCTGTACTTTTTACTGTGCACTTTGCTTTTGATGCTTAAATCCCTGATATCCCAGATGCCAGAATTTAAAAATATTTTTGCAGTGAGAAACATATTTTTTGTGGGGAATTTTTAGAGATTTTAAGGTTTATTTTTCAAATGAACAACTGTATGACTTTAAAAAAAAAGACAAATTTGTTAAACAGAATGCTAAAACCCACACTAATCTTTGCATTCACCAAATAATGGTCTTTTTGTACATCAATGTGATGAGGAGTTTAAAAGTTCTGCTTAGTAATTGCTACTGAATGACATTTTAAACAATTTACAAATTGTGATCACAGTATCCGCACAAAGTGTTCGATATTGGTGACTATTCCAATCAAAGCCAACAACTGTGAAACTAATAACAAATGTAATTACGATTTGCTACTGATAAAAATCATTGATCCACGCAGATACATATCATAATATATATGTTTCAATGTCAGCGATAGGAATATTACACACAATATAGTGGAACGTTGTGAATTTTCTCATAAATAATGCTAAGAAAATATTTTTTATCCATGAATTTGTGTTAAGCTCTAACTTGAAGTACCCAGGAACCTTGGCCTATTTTCTGTATCATCAAGGTAACACACTAAACAGGAGATAGACACAAAAAGCTGGGGTAACTGGAGGGACAGGCAGCATCTCTGGAGAGAAGGAATGGGTGATGTTTCGGGTTGAGACCCTTCTTCAGACTGGTTAGGGATAAGGGAAACAAGATATAGATGATGATATAGAGAGATAAAGAACAATGAATAAAACATATGCAATAAAGTAACTAAACAGAAGTAGGTTTCCGATAGTCTTGTCCTGCAAAAAATAGGTATATGCTTAGATTAATTAGAGGCCAATTGTTTTCTTTGAATGATGTCAGAAGCTCATGCCTCAACTAATTGTTTCTTCATATATATTTTAAAGATGACCTATTTAGATGTTATTAAAATATGTTTGTTGATCTCTGGAATAAAACCTGAACTAATCAAATTCAGTTCAGATTTGCTAAAAATATGTTTTCAAACCTGAAAACCTGAAATTAAACATATATTCCATGCATTAAATTAAGTATCTCAGAGGCAACAAAGAAAGGATATTGTTACTGAATGAAAAAGCAAAACCTGGAGCGGATTGAGTTAGGAATTTTACATTTGCATTGAGAAAAGGAAGATGCTTGCATAAATAATAACATTACAAACTTGGCAACAATGAGTTGGATGAAATAAGTCACACATTAATAGTTCTTTATGCATAAATAAATTATAAATAGAGACAGTTGATATACTATGTTCATCTTTTGGATGAATTAATAAACAGCAGTTCCATCTTTTTTCCCAGGTGGTTGTGAAAAATTCCGTGACCCTATTTCAAAAGCAGGAAGGTGATATATCTGAGCTGTCCTGGACAATAAATTAGATTTTAAAGTAACATTACCTCAAGCAGTTCAGGATAGAATATTGTTTTCTCTGCTCTGCACTAAGTGGGTTAATTCGACCATCTACACAATTTTATACCACCATGCATTTAGAACAAGCAATTTAGAACAAACGTCTAGTCTTTTTTTTAGTCTTTAAGTCATTGTTGTTTCTTGGACCATGCTGTGTATAAATTAGCTGTGTTTGTTCACTTCAAAACTTCAAAAGTGCCTATATGATGATATGATATGATATGATATATGATGATATGATATGATATATGATGAAAAACATTTCAAAATTTGAGAGATCATGAAAGGTGCTTCATATGTGTAGTTTCTCCTTCCTTTTATCCTATTTGTGAACCATGGATACAAACATTATGTTCATCATTTATCAAGTAGTTAAGATCACTGCAACTGATCAATGATCATTATATGAAGCTCCAAGAGTTACAGATGGAAGATCACGATGAAGGATGAACCACCAAACTTTCGATGAGCAAATTGGCCAATTGGCCAATTGTCTCCACAATTTGCAAACCATGATCCACTGATCCACGAGAAATAACCATGATCATCAAAAATATAGCACTGCGCAGCTTTATATGTATGAATAAAAAAAATTAGCAAGGACATTTTCATATTTCAAGCATCATCAGCCGATGACAATGCTGATACACTTTGTGAATCTATAATTGCTGTGTTGGAAAATTATTCACAAGAATACATTCAGGTTATGACTACATAAATAATATTTTGTTCGTGAGGCTGTGATCCTTTCCAGAGTGACATCTAACTGAATTTCCTACATCGCATGCACTTGGCATGAATTTTTAAATAGAAATAAATCATCCTTAAAATGCAGAGTGGATTGAATTCTTAAGGGTCTGTCCTACTGTACAAGTTAATTCAAGAGCTCTCCCGAGTTTACTCGTGGTAAGCACGTAGAATGTATGTAGCAGGTACGTCAGAGCTCGGGATGTCTCTTTGCGGCTCGTAACGCTAACGGCAGGTACTCGGGAAACATGGTAATCTCTTGAAGACTTGTGAAGATTTTTCAAAATGTTGAAAAATGTCCACGAGAGCCCGGAGTACCTACGAGCAGCTATTACCATAATTCTCCGAGTTCGAATCAGGGGAAACTCGGGAGAACTCTTGAATTAGCTCGTATAGTGGGACAGCCGCATTAGTAGCAAATGTATAATACATTTGAACATATCTGAATTAATTAATGCATTGCATGTCTCTTAATAGACATTTGTAAACAACAACTGGCTATGCAAGTAATATAAGATGCAACAAGTGACCTAGCAACATGGTTAAAGAATGAATTATTTTACAGTAAAAAAATTGGCGGCACAATGGCGAATCTATTGATGCTGCTGTCTCACAGCACCAGAGACCAGATCCATTGTGACCTTCGTGTTATCCGCGTGGAGTTTGCGTGCTCTCCTTGTGACCGCGTGCGTTTTCCCAGGAGCTCCGATTTCCTCCCACATCCCAAAGGCGTGCAGGTTTGTAGGTTAATTGATCTCTGTAAATTGACCCATGTGTAGAGAATGGATGAGAAAGAGTCAATGTGTACTGTGGGCTGAACGGCCTGGTTTCATACAGGATCTCTAAACTAAAAAAATATCCATACATAACTAAAACTCTGATCTTGTGCTCTTCCGGTTTTGTGCTTTTTCTATTTGCGCAAAATAGAATTTTGCACGATATTTACATGATAACGCTATGATTTTTTGGCCACCGTACTCACCATTCATGATGCTACAAGGGCAACAAGTTGTGCTCCGATCGATGGTATATTTTAAAAGTTATTAAGGTTTAAAAAACCACGCATGTGCAGTTTGGTCTCCTCTCCTGGTAGTCGCCACCACACAGATTGGTCTCCTCTCCTGTCAGTCGCCAGAACGACGACGCCCCTTACTGCTCCATCGCCGCACTGATTGACTGGGTCTGCAGACAATCACATGCAGCGCCCGCCTCACCCGGCGAGGTGAATATAAAGCTGAAGGAGCAGAGTGAGCTTCACTAACGTTCCGCTGGCTGGAGCTGCATCTGTTGGTACCTCCATGGTACCAAGTGAGCGAGTGGCCGAGCTCACTTCACCGCCTCCGAGGTGCCCAGACGCGGGCGTCGTCGGCCGCTTTGTCCGACCCGGGCTTCTACCCGCTAGGCCCCGACCAGGGTTCTACGTGGGGATCCAGGACGCATCGAGACCATGACGGTGAGGCCTCGTGACGATGTGACCATGGCTGTGGTAGGACCTCGCAGTGATGAAGCCGTGCAAACGGTGGGGCCTCGCAGTGATGAAGCCGTGCCAATGGTGGGGCCTTGCTGAATTTCAAAATCCGTGGAGAAATCTATCTCTTCCTCTATTTTCAGTTTTTTCCTGCCTCATGCCTGGTGGGGAAGGAGGGGGAATAGAGGGAGAGGAGGGGGGAGAGTGGGAGAGGTAAGGAGTGGGAAATAGAGGTAGAGGAGGGCAGTGCGGGAGGTCAGCGGGGTTAGTGGGGGGATGGGGAGGTGAGGAGTGGAGGAGAGAGGGATAGGAGGGGGTAGGCAGGGGAGAGGAGTTATTAAGGGAGTGAGGAGTGACTGCGGGTATGGGAAAGGAGAGGGAGGGAGAGATGAGGGAAGGTTTGGGGGAGGAGAGGAGGGGAGGGGAAAGATCCTGGGGAGGTGAGGAGGGAGGATGGGGATTGAGGGAGAGGAGGGGGTAGGGAGGCAGAGGGGGTCAAGTGGGAGAGATGAGGGGGGGGGAGAGAGTGGGGGAGGAGGGTGAATAGAGGAAGAGGAGGGGTAGTTGGGGAGATAGAGAGTGGGGAATAGAGGGAGAGAAGGGGCAGTGAGGGGGGGGTGAGGAGGGATCGGGGAGGTGAGGAGTGGGGGAAGTGGGGGATAGAGGGATAGGAGGGGGGTTGGGAGGGGGAGAGGAGTTATGGAGGGAGGGAGTGATTGAGGGTAGAGGAAAGGAGAGGGAGGGAGAGGTGAGGGAGGGATTGTGGGAAGGGAAGAGGAGAGGGGAAAGAAGAGGGAGGGTGAAGAAGAGGGGGAGGGAGTGCAGGGGAATTTGGGGAAATGAGCTGTGCCTGAGCAGGTGGGGGCTATGCATGAGTGGTGGAATATTGCGTTGGGGGAACGGGTTGCATTGGGTGAACTGGTGAGTGGTGGAATATTGTGTTGGGGGAACGAGTTGTATTGGGGGAACATGTGAGTGGTGGAATATTATGTTGGGGAAGCAGACCCAATGGGTCTGCACTTAGTCTAGTCCTTATTAAATATTTGATGGTGAAAATTAGAAGTAGATTAATTAATAACTACCATGATTGTAATAATTTTTGCATTACTTATCTGTAGTTAAGTTATAAAATGCACTGTCTGCAATATAATTTGTCTTCTCAAATGTGCAGCCTTGTAATTTCAGATAATTGTCCAATATGAATGGCATCTTGAAATTTGTATCTCGTTCTAATATCTTTCATCCTTTCAGCGTCTTAAATATTGACATTGACCAATGGTGGGGACTGCTTTCCAGATTTGCAAAGCACTGCATTATACATCCATTTAGACTACCCATAAATAGATAGTACAAGATGTTTCCCTATTCACCGACTACCACAAACCACTACTTCCTCCCCAACATCTGCCCTACATCTGCCTAACTTAAGGCCAAATTTGTCCCATATCCTTCTGCACCTTGTCTATTTAAATGCAGTTTAAATGTCTCTTAAATATGGCAATTGTATTTGACTTTCAGCACCTCCTCTGGAGGTAAGTTCCAGATATCAACTCTTTTCTGGGTAAAATAAATTTTCCTTAGATTCCCCTCATATCAAACTCATTTCTTGTATCTTAAAACTACTCCCTCTTGTTTTCTGATACTCTAACAAGGGAAAAATATTCTGACCACCCACGATATCTCTGCCTTTTATAGTTTCTTATATCTCTATGAGATCACCTCTGAGATTCTTTCACACCAGAAAAAATAAACCTAATGTATTCAACCTCTCCGTATAGTTAAGGTCTTCCAATCCAAGCAACACTTTGGTGAATATCCTGTGCATTCTTTTCACTCCAACCATATCCTTGTTAAAATGTGGTGACCAGATTTGCTCACTATATCAAAGTGTGGTCTATCCAGTGTTTTGTAAAATTGCAACATGTTATAATAGTGACCTAAGCAATGAAGGGAACCAGCCAACCACCTTATCTGTTAGTGTTAGTGGTGGCGCCTAACGGCAGCGGCTCGACTACAGTCGTCTGTCTTTTTTTATTTTAGTCTTGTTAAATGTATGTCTTGAGTTAGTTTTTATTATTATTATTTTTTAGCTGTGTATATGTGGGGGGTGGTGGGGGGGGGCTGTGGGGGAAACCGTTTAAATCTCTTCCCTCTGCGGGGACCTGACTATTCCCTGTCGGGTCTCGGATGTCGTTGGGCCTAACATCATGGAGCCGGCGGCGACCTCCGGCCGGGACTAACCTGGGGGCTCCAGTTGCAGAGCCTGCGGAACTGACATTGCGGAGCTGGCCAACTTCGGAGCGGGAAGAGCTGTGGTGGCACGCGGCAGCGACCCGACTTTTGGAGTTCTGAGGCACCGGCCGCAGACCCGGTGGACGGGAACATCGGGAGCTCGCTGGTCCCTGGTGGGAGACCGCTTTATCGAGCTCCGCAACGGCGACTTCTCCCGCTGGAATCGCGGGTCTAAGTACATGGAGCCGGGGCCTAACATTGCCCGGCGTGGCTTAAACGGCCTCAGGACTTACCATCGCCCACCGGGGGCTTTAACATCTGAGCCCCAGTTCGCATCGACACTGCAGTTGGACTGCTGGACCACGGGAGAAGGAACAAAGGGAAGAGATAAAGGCTTTGCCTTCCATCACAGTGAGGAGATGTTGGAGACTCACTGTGATGGATGTTTATGTAAAACTGTGTTAAGTGTGGGTCTTGGATTGTGTGTAAACTGTAGAAATAATATTTTGTTCAAACCTAGGTTTGAATGACAATAAATTGCATTCTATTCTATTCTATTCTATTCTATTCTATTGCTATTCTATTCTATTCTATTGTGTTGGCACTATCAAGAACCTCTGGACTTGAACCCCAAGTTCCTTCTATTCATCAATGTTGTGCATATCTGATCTTAATAAAGCATACAGATACTCATTAATCTGACAGTTCATATTCCCACACCCACAGATTTTCCCCGCAACCCATTCATTAATTCAGCATTATATTTCAATCTTTCAGCCAACATTCAATGCATATAACAAACATTTCAGGCCATATGCCTCTTACTCTTCATTCAATTCACAGTCAATCAAATAACACCTATAAATGTCTAATCACTGTTATTAAATCACAGTTTTAATGCAGAAAAGTAACCCCATGCACATTAGTTTGTGGAGAAAGCGAGCGAGTAAAATTAAATATTAGGAATCACGTTGAGATTGACTGCCTCCTGGGATTCTGTCTCTTCCAAAGTACGGAGGCTGCCGATTATTAATTTTTAGGTTGTTTTGAAAATTAAGCACCACATTTTGTAGATTTATCATAAATATTTTTACCTTTTCAGAATACGAGTTTCTGTGGGTTTACCTGGTTATAATTAATCCCTCATGAAGCTATGCTACACATTTTACACATGATGGGCAGGATTTCTTGGAATCCATTCCATTGTTTCGAAAGTAGATTGGACATATTTTTGAGCAATATTAACCATTAAATTATTGCAGAGGGGTCTCTATTGTTGTCAATTGGTATTGTCAGTTACCTCCGAGATTGTAAAATTCCAATAAATTCAATAATCTGACATATACTACCGAATTGTGTAGGATTAACCAGAATTTACTATTTAATTAGGACCACGCCCACATTGCCTGTTTTTCTACATATATATATACCTTGGTATTTTTTTTCCTGGCTACCATCTTGTTCCTGATCTATCTATTTCTTAGGATTCTCCTTAATCTTACTTGCCAAAGATATTTCAATATCCATTTTTGACTTCCTAATGTTTTTCTTAAATTCTCACCAACATAATGTATACCTCCAAAGAGATTAGCTCAATCTTTATACCAGCCATATGTTTCAACGTCTTTCATGATCAAACATTTAGTATCCTTTGTCACCCAAGTTCCCTAAAATTGCCATCTTTGCCTTTCATTCTCACCAGAACATGCCTCCTCTTTACTCTGTTCAAGGATTCCCACTTGTCAGTTGTCTTTTTAGGGACAAACCATCTGCTCCCAATCTATTTGCTTACACTGTTGAAACATGCCTACCCTCTGTTCAA